>NC_092874.1:4181896-4516238 GCF_028372415.1 Notamacropus eugenii
TATTTAGTGCCATATCAATTAAACTATCAGATAACTATTTTCTGGAGCTGGATGAAATAATATCAAAATTCATCTGGAAAACAAAAGGTCCAGAATATCAAAGGGACTAATGAAAAGAAATTCTAGGGAAGGTGACCTTGCGCTACCAAATCTCAAATTCTACTATAAAGCAGCAATTATCAAAACCACTTGGTACTGGTTAAGAAACAGAAGGGTAGACAAGTGGAATAAACTTGGCACTCAAGACACAGTAGGCCAGGAATATAGCAACTTCCTGTTTGATAAACCCAAGGACCCCAGCTTCTGGGATAAGAACTCATTGTTCAACAAAATTTGCTGGGACAACTGGATAAGAGTGTGACGTAAACTAGGCATAGATCCATGCCTGACACCATTCCCAAGAATAAAGTTCAAATGGGTATACAATCTTGGTATAAAGATTGATACCATGGAAAAACTGGAAAAGCAAGGAATAGTGTATTTATTAGATTTATGGAAAAGGGAAGAATTTTTTTTTACTTAAAAAGAGATAGAAATCATTATGAAATGCAAGATGGATAACTCTGATTACATTAAACTGAAAAGGTTTTGCACAAGCAAACCCAATGCAACCAAAATTCGGAGTGATGCAGTAAATTGGGAAAGAATTTTTACATCTAATCTCGGGGATAAAGGCTTCATTTATGGAATATAGAGGGAACTCAGTCAAATGTACAACAATACAAGTCATTCCCCAATTGATAAATAGATGGATATGAATGGATGTTGGATATGAATAGGCAATAGGCAATTTTCAGAGGAAGAAATTAAAGATATCTATAATCATATGAAAAAATGCTCTAAATCACTTTTTATTAGAGAGATGTAAATCAAAACAACTCTGAGGTGCCATATCTCACCTATAAGATTGGCAAACATGACAGAACAGGAAAATGATAAATGTTGGAGAGGATGTGGGAGAATTGGAACACTAATTCATAGTTGGTGGAGCTGTGAGCTCATCCAACCATTCTGGAGAGCGGTTTGGAACTATGCCCAAAGGGCTACAAAAATGTGTATACCCTTTGACCCAGAAATATTGCTACTAGGACTGTATCCCCAAGAGATCATAAAAATGAGAAAGGGTCCCACATGTACAAAAATATTTATAGCAGCCCTCTTAGTAGTTGCCAAAAACTGGAAATCAAGGGGATGCCCATCAATTGGGGAATGGCTGAATAAGTTGTGGTATATGAATGTAATGGAGTTCTATTGCGCCATAAGAAATGATGAACAAGAAGACGTCAGAGAGGCCTGGAAGGACTTATATGATCTGATGCTGAGTGAAAGGAGCAGAACCAGGGGAATTTTGTGCACAGCAATGACCACAGTGTGCGAGAGTTTTTTCTGGTAGACTTGGAACTTCGTAATATATCAAGAACTTAAAAAATAATTCCCAATAATTTTCTAAGACAAAATGCCTTCCACACACAGAGAAAGAACTATGCAATTCATTTACAGACTGTAGCAGATCATGTTTGTATATGCATGTGTGTATTATATTTTGATTTGTTATATGATTTCTTCCATTTATTTTAGTTCATCTACACAGCATGACCATAGTGAAAACGTATTCAATAGGAAAGTATATGTAGATACTATAGAAAATTGTATGGCTTCTTGGGGAAGGAGAGGGGTGGGAGGGAGGTGGGGGGGAGTAAAAAATCTAAGTTTTTTGGTAGTGACTCTAGAACATTAATAAATAAATAGATGATACATAGGTAGATAGATAGATAGACAGACAAACAAACAGACAGGTAGCTAGGTAGCTAGGTAGCTAGATAGATAGATAGATAGATAGATAGATAGATAGATAGATAGATAGATAGATAGATAGATAGATAAAAAGACAATGACCAGGGTTCCTTCTATTGGGCTAAGACTGGGAAGCTAGCATAGGAAAGGACTTTGCAAAACATCTACTCCTTCAGTGTCTCATTCTACCCCAAAGAATCTGAAGAAAAAGAAGTAAATTTGCCAAAGATGCCCCAAGAACAGCAAACTAAACCGAGATTGGAAATAAGGCCCCTTGGTTTCCAAACCAGGATGTCTTGTGGCAGACGGTAAGAGCTTTCTTCACTCAGTCAGCCAGTCAGTATGTTCTCATTCCATTGCATCCATCAAAATAGTAGTTTTCCTCATCATAGTATTCAATGAATGTTTCTCTTTGGTTTTAAATTCATCTAAGGGACTCAACCACAAAGAAAGTAAAACTCATACTATTTTCTTGACATTCAAGGCCCTCCACAATATGTCACTACTCTATCCCTGATTTTTGCAGTTTGATCTCACAGTACTACCTTTCATGTACTATAGAATTAGATCACATGAAGGTGTACAGTGTACCCTGAATGTGGCCTCCAGGTGCAAATTCTGGACCTTTATTCTTATTTTGCTCCTCTTTAGCCAGAAACTATTGCTGCTCCTACCCATACCCTTTTGAATTCAAAGTATCTTAAGACTTCAAGGAAATATCTCCATGAAAGTTTCCATGATTTGTATATCACACAACTATTACTTAGACCTTTATGCATTTTATTTTCTACTGCAATGGTCTACAAGAGTGGTTTATTCCCCTATAAAAATAAGGGGAAACATTGGGGTTATCCCATGTCACATAAGGTACCTAACCTCCTTTGTGACCTCTCTTCTTCCTTGCCTCCTTGCCTGGACCACCATCCCCAAAGTATCTGCCAGAATTTATTTAAGTTTCTATCAGCCTTCAGACCATAGCTTCCTCATGATTCTGGGTGACTGAGATAAGGAAATATTTTCAAAGATACACCTGTAGACCTGTATCATTTGACTTTGGTCAAATAATTTAAGACAGGAAAATTGAGAAGATAATACTTTGGGAATATGGTATTTGAGGATCTGATTCTCAACTTCCATTTGTAATTTTCTGGTTGGACTTCGGTTCAAATAAGTCAACTTCATGAGCACACACTAGGGTAGGGGTGTCTAGGCAGAACTAAAGCAGAGAAATATCTGAAGGCTGAATGCATTTCAAGTTAAGCATAAGTCAGCAGTACCTGTCAATTAAGAATGTGAATTCAGTCCTAAGCTGGGTTAAATAAGAAGGCCAGAGTTGGAGGCTAGAGAGGTAAGTAAATGGCTCTTGTCTGCCCTGTTCAGATCTCACCCAGAGGATTGTGGTCAATCCTATACTCTTCAGTTTAGGAATAGCACAGAAGAGCTGGGAAACCCATAGAGTTTGGTGGTAAAGAGTCTTGAGTCCTTTCAATGAATTCCTTCCTTCCACTGAAGGCACTTAGTACTTTGATCTTGGAGAAAACTCAGAGGATGCATGATAGCGTCTCCAAGCTTTTGAAGGACTAGATTAGACTTGGGGTGTTTGACTTCAGAACATTAAGCCTAAATTGAAAGACTGCAGATAGGCCACTTCTCATTATCCTAGTAGAATGAACTGTCGAACACTTAAGTCTGAGAGTAGAATGGGAGGGCTTCACAAGGCTGGGGTTTCCTTTCCTCAAGATCTTGAAGCCCAAAGCAGATGACTGCTTGTCAGAGAAGTAGAAGAGGAAGGGACAGTTTGAAAGCACGTGGCTTCTCAATTCACTTTCAACTCTGCCAGTTTTGTGGCTACCTCTCTTAAATGGTATTAATGCTCAAGTGACTAGCTATTCAAAAACTGTATTATTGCCACTTAACATTTTTATTCAAGAGTAAAGACTACCAAGTTATCCTTCATTATCTTCTCATTTTAACTAAGAATCTAAGACTCATTATGTAAGTAGTGAGAGTGGAGATTTGCTTCTCTGAGTCAAAAGGAAACTCTAATCAAGTTCAGATGAACAAAAATTGGCCACACACTTATAGAGTTTTAAATAGCTAGGCCCAGGAGATTGTGGCATAGTAGGCAATTCAAGGGTTGAAAAGAAAGCCAGCAATCAGGAAAGTATCCAGCCCTTCCCCTCTGCTACCTGCTCACATAAACCACAGTATCTAGGAATGAAAAATTTACAAAAGACACTTGTATCAGCACTTCAAGAATTTATCAATATGATAAAATTTGGGGAACAGATGAAGGAAGAGAGACATACATACCATACTGACATAAATATGGAGAGGCAGCCCCTTAATGCTCCAAGTAGCTCCAAGGAGCATGGCCTCTGGCATCAGAGAAGAATCAGCTATGGCCTCTGAAGAGCTATTGTTTCCTATAAGAAATCTCTGGATATCCAGTTGAGCACTCATTCTGCAGAGTCACTGTGCCCAGAAGGAGCTTTGTGAGAATTTCACAGGGGAGGAAATGAACCTTTAGCCACATGCATTCTTTAAATGCTCACCTAACAGCCAGTGCTTTCTAAGTATAAGCCCACTCTTTCAGCAGAGGACCTATGTATTTATTAGTGGCTATATTACTGTTGATTTGTTGGAAGGGTGTTTTGTAGGGACTGTTGTTACTTCGCTCACCTTGGTAAATGCCTTTTCTAAGATCTAATTCTGTCTATGCCCTGTCTTTTAGCATTAAGCACAGGGGTAGCTGGGAGCTCATGAGCCATAGTCATAGGAGTGGGCACCTACAGAGTACCTTTTGAGCTCAAAGTAGCAGCTGTTTCTGGAGATCAAAGGTAGGAGTACATTAGAGGCAAGTATCTCAAGAGGAAGTTAAAATTGCAAGTATGAACAGACTTACTCTGCTTTATTGCAGAGACTAGAGATAAGACTGATAAATAGAAAGTACAGGAATGTAAGCTTTACCTCAATGGCATAAAGCATAAGGATCATCCATACAACTAAGCCCAAGTAGAACAGACTGCCTTGGAATAGATGGAATTCCAGCAAGACTGGAGACTTTGGAAGAATAGACTGAATCCTCATCGTGAATACTGTTGAGGGCCTCGGGCTTCAGCGAGGATCAGACAAGGACTCCTAGATTTTCCTGCCTTTGTTGGTACTTCAGTGTTTTTCATCTCTGCCCTTCTATAGAAATTTTTGACCTTCAGTGTGTGTAAAAGTTGATATTCTGATCTGTCTTTTGTAAGTACAAAAGCATGTTTAGATCTTTCTTGAAGAGTGTCATTCTGCCAGCATTGCTTTATGATGAATACTCCTGCAGCTCAAGCTTATTCTCTGCATTAGCTATCTCACCTGCCACACCTGTCTCCCTGGTATACCAAGAGGTGCAGGAGGAAGAATAGATGGGGAATTGTTTTGGAAAGTGAGCTGTGTAATGCAAAGGCAGCATTATTACTTTTAGTGAATTTAAATAAAAACTAAAGCTGCCTCTTATTTGGCTGAAGTGCAGAGTAGACGAATAACAGTGAATGAACAGAAGCCGCCAGCTGTCTCTGTAATCCCTGAAGTCGGACAGCTCCCACAGCCTCACTCTCTGACCTTTACAACAATGGTCAATTCTATGTGGACAATCTCTATTAACTAGTAGTGCTTGGGAGTGTCTTATACTTCTGTTTCCTGGAGATATTGGTTCATTTCTTTTGTTCACAAATTATTTACTTTTTACTCCATTTTAATGTGAAAACTGTTTCAGCTTCATTTAAGTAACATAGAGGACCAACCTTCAATAACAAATGAAAATAACCAAAAAACTGAGTGTTGCCTAAAATAAATAATACAGAAGATATTACTGCTGCTGCTGCTGCTGCTACTACTACTACTACTACTACTACTACTACTACTACTACTACTACTACTTCTACTGCTACTGCTACTGCTGCTACTACTGTTACTACTGCTACTATTACTACTAGTACTACTACTGCTGCTGCTGCTGCTGCTGCTGCTGCTGCTGCTGCTGCTGCTGCTGCTGCTACTGCTACTACAGCTACTAAACTGTTTCTGTTTTGTCTTTCATTCTATGAATTTTGAACAATGATTTGTATATAACAGGCTCTCACTGAATTGCAATGAATTTGCTTAGGTGCTAGAAACCTCCTTTTAAAGCATTAGCTTTTGACCATTTTTCTGTATCTTTGCAAGTCTGGTGAACCCATGAACTTCTTTTGAGAATAATGTTTTCAATGCATACAGTAAAATATGTGGGATCACCAAGGAAATAAATGATACTGAAATAGCTTTCAAAATATATATTTAAAAACCCCCAAATTCATGGACCCTACATTAAGATTTCTTATTTTAAAGGCAACTAGGTGGCATAGTCCTAGGCTGAGTCAGGAAGACCTGAGTTAAAATCTGCTCTCAGACACTTCCCAGTGATGAGAACCAAAACAATTCATCTAGTCTTTGTCTGCCTCAGTTCTCTCATTTGCAAAATGGGGATAATAAAAGCACCTACCATTTCAAGTGACTATGGGGCTAAAATGAAATCATATTTATAAGCATTTTGCAAAACAAACTATCATAAAAACTCCTAGCTATTACTACCATTGTCGCTGTTGTTATTATTTTGTAAGCTTCTATCAGAGATTAGTATCAGAGTCTGTAAGCCACTTGGCTGTAATCGCATAACAGAAAGGGAATAGGGAGAATAAAATCCAGACAGATTCTTAAAAATCTACACTTGGCCATATAAGCCTCATGTATTTAAATCTAATTTATATTACATGGCATAATGGATGTTCAACCAGATGTTGTGTCAGAAAATAGACAGAGATTGTATTACTAATTGCCATTTCTAATTGTATCAACCACTCAAAACATCTGTCACTATCTTTGATCTGATGCAGGGTGACTGCTTGTGTGTTCATCACTGGCACCAGGATGGGCAGATGGGGCATGGCTTTTATTTTCAAAGC
Organism: Notamacropus eugenii; assembly: GCF_028372415.1. Taxonomy (NCBI): domain Eukaryota; kingdom Metazoa; phylum Chordata; class Mammalia; order Diprotodontia; family Macropodidae; genus Notamacropus; species Notamacropus eugenii. The sequence goes on from NC_092874.1 coordinate 4,188,676, forward strand.
TCTTGGTTAAATTTTTACCCTTTGACTACTTGGGGAACCCATTAGAAGTATAAGGCATTGCTCAATGGACACATTGAACTATTTAAGTGAGGTCACCTATATCCTTCCCAGGCCCAGAAAGCAGGAAACATTCTCTTCTCACTGTCTTGATCTCAAATTCCACTGAAAGCATAGTGATAGGGAATGGAGTGGTGGCCACCAAGTCAACAAGAGGTCTGCTGCTCCAGTGAAGTGACCAAATCAAATATGGTTCCCCAACCTATTCAACCTTGAACAACCATGAGGCTCACCTGAACAGGCAGGGATGGTCGAAAGTAAACTCACTAAAAAAAGATACTTTAGTTTCTTTCCCTGCCCATATAATCTTGGCATCTTCTGCTGACACATTCCATGCTCTCAAAATGTCCCTGGTTGTCTAGTGTCCCACAGTAAAGCACCCCACTTCATTTGGTCATGACTGGCTATAACTTTGAAATCTGAACATTTCTGTCCCATTCTCTCTTATTAAAGCTTACAGTTCTGTAATCTACTCCTTAAATCTAAATCAAGAGACACTCAAGTATTCTACATTACTCATGGTTTGATGAAATCTAAGATCCCAGGAGTGTAATGGTAGAAGATATAGGCAATGTGGGAAGTGGATAGAGCAGATATTTGTGAGCAAATAAGGCCCTTCAAACATATTGTGCTGATGGTCATAAAGTCCTTCCCTTCTCTAGTTCCTACTTTGGCAGTTACTCCAGATTGGGTCTGTCCAGGACACAGCTGAGCTCTGAGTATCCATCATACCTTCTTTGGCTCAGGCATCAGGTCTTGATCATTATTCACCATAGCTCCAGTACACACCCACTTGTTTGACTGAGTTCTGATATCAGCTATTCAGCTCTATTTCTGCTTATCTAAATCCATTTGAATTCCATACAGCTTTAATTGCCTGAATCAGATCTCTCCATCTTGACCACAATAGTTTGTTAGCTAGGTGGCATGGTGGATGGAGTGCTGGGCTAAGATTCTGGAAGACTTGAGTTCAAATTCAACCTCTAAAACTTACTAGCTGTGTGACACTGAGCAAGTTATTTAACTATCTGCCTCAGTTTTCTCCACTGCGAAATGGGGACAAGAATAGCATCTACATTTCAGGGTTATCATGAGGTTCAAAGGAGATAATTTTGTAGTAGATAACATCATCCTTTAGCATCATATAGGCCAGAGAAAGAAATGGCATTGGACATCAAATTTTTCTATTCTTCCTCCCTGCTTGATGTTATATGAAACCACCATTATTTGACTTAAGCCAAGTGCTCAATGTTAGCCTTATGTCTTCATTTGCAAATCTTCCAAATATGTAATGATTTAACGATTTCATTTAACAGTAATAACTTTATTTCTCATGTTCCTTTTATGTCCCCTAAATAATTTGCTTACCTCGTTCTGCTGACCCTCTGGTGAAGTTACTGGGAAAAGTCCCCTCCCCTATAATGGAGGAAGAAGATCTGAAACTCTCAGCTCTCAATCTTGGGAATGACTTGGGGAAGCTCTGATCTTTATTTCTTGCTCAAAATCACATTCCTCTGTTTTGACACCAACTGGTAAAGGAAAAAAAAAACAGAGAAAAAGATGGAACATGAAAGTCAGGCAATACATGAAGATATGGCTATAACTAAATGGAAAACAAAGTTCTCATTAGGGCTACAGACCTTGGAACACATCATTATCAGTGGGTTCACAAAGTAGATACTACATTGCACACGAATTGCATATGTCATTGGCACTCTCTGGAAGCAGTTTGTGATCCCCCTCTGGCAAACTTATAGGAGAGCACAGCCAAAAGACTAGTAAAACATTGGTGGGTATAGAAGGATTGTGATGGATGGGTGCCATTGTTAGGAACTTACTAATTGATGCGATCACAGATCCATATGATTTCTAACGTCCTTTCCAACTCTAAATCCTTGATCCTGTGATATGTGCCACTGTGCCATCTCTTGGGCATCCCCATGCCAAGGTACTTACTGTCTGAGCTCCACTTCCATAAGTGCAGACCCCAGTCCTGTGTCTCTTGATTCTGCTTGGAGAACATTGCCTGCTTACCAGGCCTGTGCCCATGACACCTTACCAATTTCCAGCCAGTTTCATGCCATGACATTGTGAACCTCCTTCCCCTTTCCACCTGTAATTCTGAGAATACTAAACAAAACAAAATCCCTCCCCAGAAAGGACATCTTAGTAAATTTCTGTATGATGCTAGCTCTCTGACTGTTTAGTCTGAAAGAAAACTTCTTAATCATGTTTTCTCTGTGAATATTGGCTTCCTATTTAAATATAAGGTCCTTGAGAACAGAGACTGTTTCACTCATATATGATCGCCTAAACTTATCCCAGGTCTTAGCACAAAGTAAATGCTTGATAAATGCATTTTTTCATCATTCATATGTGCGTACCATGTAATACCTTGGCAGAGTACTGAAGAAAAATTTATGAATGTAAAGTTGTTTGATAAGAATAAGGGTGCAGCATAAACTAGGAAGGATACCATATTGGTAAATAATTTTGTTGTGGTAACAACAGGTCCCCACCCAGCCAGCACAGAGTGAATATAAATATAAACTAATAACTGTTTCTCTTTTGCTCAGGACCCTTGAGGCTCTTCCCCTCCCAGCTTGATTTTTTTTTTGATTAAAGGGACCATCTCTTGAGTAACTATGGTCCTCTTCAAGAAGGAAGGACAAACAAAAAAGAAGCCTGTTTTTTGAATGGGTGTATTTCACTCAAAGTGAGAATACGGTAAGACCTTAGTCTAAAAGGGCCACGATCTCACATTGCATCCTGGGCCATTTCCAGGTGTCCTGATGAATATCAAGCCAGTGGACCCAGCTGGCTCTGGAGAAGAAAGTGAGCTTGGTGACCTTGCACATCCAAATCAAAGTCAACTGAAAATTATGTCATCTTGTTGACGTCATGATCCTCTTCGAGAATGAAGGACAAAACACAACACAGCAACAACAACCTGTTGAGGTCATCCTAATGAACCTGGCAGAGTTCCATTAACCTACATAATACAGCAATGCATTAAGTACTTCTGGAGAGTCATAGTAGGAATAGAAGCCATAGTCTTGTAAAAACCCTAGAAAAAATCACATCAGAGAACAGATCTTTTCCTGAATCTTTCAGTTCCATCTTCTTCCACTGTTTAGGAAATTCTGATGTCACAAATGTAGTAGGACCCAGAAGAGCATGGAGGGAGGCATTTAGAACATTGAAACTGGTACAGTGAGGCTGAGATAACCAAGAGAAAACAAAGAAATGGAAAAATCTGTGATTCTGAATCTCCATGGCGATACTTAATGCACATTTAGTGAAGCACAGGGAACAAGACGGAGAGATTCCAATAGTCAGGTGAAGGTGCTTTCTTATTTCTTAGATGTATTAAAAGCTAAGTACCACAGCTGTGCTCTGTATACTTCATCACACACTCATTCATCTCATTTTTGCTGTTATTACCTCTGATATCCATTGACTTAAGAACAGACACTTGGAAATGGGCAGTTCAAATGAAGCATGTTGTGGGCAGTCAATAAAACAGCCATGAGTGTATTCAGGGAATGCTAAAATTAGCAAAAGTTCAGACCTGAAACTCACCAGGTCATTCTAGGTGACAGAAATTATGGGTTATTTAATAGGACAATTGTGGCAGTCATTTTGTTCATGAACTTAGGTAATAGAGGTGGGATTCAGAGGCAAAGTAATGCAACTTCCACATTTGAGATCTGAGGAAACCCAGAGAGATTCATTGATTAGTTCAAGGTAATCCAGATCATAAATGACCTGATGTCCAAGTCCTGTCAAGGAGAGAGGGCCAAAGGAGTTTTAGCCCAGTGCGATGCCATTAAGGGTTATGTTTCTTACCTATAGTGGTCTTCCACTGAGAGAACTGGGACACTTCATGTCCTTGTTGGATGTCAGTAACAATATAACATGTCAGTAACAAGATAAGAAGATGAGGACAGGGATCTTCTAAAGAAAATGTTCAGAAAGACAAGTTAATCTACAGAGTTCAAGGCTGCAGAAAGAATGAGTTAAAGGCCCTGCATTTGTCAATTGGGCAATATCTCTTTGGTAAAGGAATAATTAGTAACTTTGGAAAGAGCAACTTCAGTTGAAGAATGAAGCCAGAAACCAGACGGCTTAGGATTTGAAATCAAGCAAGAGGCTTAGCATTGGAGGCATTAATTGTAGAAAGTATTGTCAAGGAGGTCAGTCATAGAGGGGAAAAAAGATAGAGGAAGAAGGCTAACAGGGATGGACAGAGCAAGGGAGCAGTTTCACTTTCTTTTGCACGAGAGAGGCACAAGTGAGTTTGTAGGCCACAAGGAAGCCACTACAGATAGAGAGAGATTGAGTACTTCCATCTCATGACTTCCAGTTATTCCTGCCCAGTGGTAGATAATTGTTCTTAAGATATGATAGTCCATGCTTCAGAAACTAAGTAGGGCCTTTCGTTTCCAGGACACAGGTAAATGTGAAGTGACACAAAATGTGACCTAATGCAGCAGGCTGCCCCAGGCCTCTGTGTGCTCTTCACACCTCAGGGCTATAAAGGTTCCATCTGTTCAGAGCACAAGGACCCTGACAATATCTTCCACAAGGAAATTTGAATTTCCTTTCCCTTTCATTCTTGTGATGTCCTATATGAGCAACCTGACCAGGCTCTGGATATGTGTACACACAGGCTATGTGACGTCACAACTCTCCTCACCAAAAAATGGATCCTGGGCAATGGACAGTGGGGAAATTCCTACTGTATCACAGAGTATTAAGCTGTTTTTTCATTCATGCAATAATGGTTAATTTGGTTGTCTATCCCAAAGAAAGCAGAGTGATTCTTCCTGCACAGTGAGTAGAATGATGGCTCCTTGCTTCTCTGCCACCTGCTCATTTTTCTCCTGCAATGCCAGCAAAATGCCAGCTGCAAAAACCCACTTCGAATCGTTGTGATTTTGGAATTCAATGCCACCTAATTAGTTCCTTTTCTATGTTGGGTAATCTTGTTAAGGCAACTCATTAGAAATGGGAAATTGTTGGGTTTCAGAACACGTGCAGAGGCTTTGTGGAAGCCAATTATGCCCAAATGAGGGGATTCTTCTTCTAAAAAAAAATATAAAAAATTTAAAAGCTGGTTCAGATAAATGTCTCCTACTCATGATTTTCTAAACTTTAAGAACTTTATTATGTTCAGGTTTTATTTTTGCCAAACAATCACATGGGTCCCCATGGAGAGGGTCTTTGCTCATTTGGGTATTTAGGAAAGCAGAGTCAGCTGTAGGTTAAATTGATTTTGTCTCCTGTTAAGCAAGGTGGCTCAGCCAAGAAAAGGTCGGTCTCAAAGTCAGAAAAAAAGATTGCAGTTCAATTTCTTTCAATATTTGTGAGTTATAGAACCCCACACAAAGTCATTTAATAATGATGGCATTTCTATAGAACTTGAAGATTTGTAACATGCTTTGCAAATGTTACCTCATTTTATCCTGATGGCGACCCTTGGAGGTAGATGTTAGTATTCTTTTTATTTACAGAATAACATAACCTTTCAGAGCTCCAGATAGTCAGCCACTTAGGGCAGCAAGTTAAAGATGGAGGGGAGCATTGCTGATCTACCAGTGAAATCAGGAAGCTGCACGTGGCTGCTCAAGCTTCTGGTTCCCATCCAGTAGGCAGCAAAGGTCATCGAGATAGTGCACTGTGGAAAAATGATGGCTCCTTTCACTGTTTCTTTGGAGGATAAATGAATCTGTCACTTTTCCACACAACGTACATGCAAACACACGCATGTGTGCACATGCACACACATGTACACATGCACATGTATACACACACCCCTGTATATTCATCCACAGAAAAGCTATTGAAGCCTAATTCCTGACTCATGTACTGTCAGTCTATGAGACAGTCAATAAATATTTATTAAATTAATATTATGTGACGGGCATTATATTAAGTGCTGAGGATATAAAATAATCCCCAATAAATACTTCCTGCCTTCAAGAAGCTCAGCTTCTAATGAGAGAGACAGCATGCAAATAATCACATACATATGCATATATGATTATATATACATGTATATGACACTTTGTACACATACACATGTGAACATATATATATGTGTGTGTGTATATGGAGAGAGACAGAGAGAAATCTCAGAAAGAAAGCACTTTGAAAAGGTGATTGAAATGATTGTTGAAGAGTAAAACATTGGAGTTGAGTCCAAAGAAAGTGAGGGACACTACAGGAGAGTACTCCAGGCATGATGCTCAGTTAAGCTGAAGACCCAGATTGGGGATACAGAGCATCCAGAGGGACGGCCAGCAAGAAGGCCACCTTAGACCTGGCTAAATGAGGTCAAGATTTTCAATGTACTGAGGTTCTGGAAATACAAAGGGAAAGGGACTTTGTAAAGGTGGAAAGTTTGCTGCTTTAGTTTCTTGAGAATAATTCCCAGAATGAAGCTAAAATTTCCTCTGACTCTTCCTATTGGCTCTAACATTTTTCTTACCTATTTACAGTCTCCTCAAAGAAATATTTTCCACTTTATGAAAAAAGAAAAAGACATAGCATCCTGCCTAACAATTTTACCTTTTTCTTCTTCCATTGATTATAAACTCAGTAACCATCCCTACAATCCGTGGGTATTTACAAAAATCAGGTGAGAAATTGGAAAGTCCCTTATCACAATACGTTTTGTTCAGAAGGCTTGAAGAAACTTGAAGCAAATGAGAACAAAGCATCCTATTGGCAGCATCTGTTGCCCTTTCTGGGCTTATTTTTTAAAAACCGTTGTCCATGTCATTATTACTAGCTGAAGTATTTATAGATGTCCTGCCATTGTCATCTACACTAATGCTTCTCTCTGGGCCTGCTTTCTTTGTTCTGCATCCATCGCATGTCTCTTTGAAGTCTTTGCAGAGGTTGTTTCAGTACATCCTTAGACCAATTTGTTTAGTCACCTGTTTATTATTGAAGGTATGAGTCTACTGCAGTGTGTCAATTTATTATGAATAAGGCAGCATCAACAAAATAAAACTCAAATTTTTTTTTTGTTTGAAAAGCATCCTTACAATGGAGTGCAAGCAGTGAGAACTCGAGATCCAAAGAAGTCACTAGTTTTGAAATCCCATATTTCATATTTTGTTATTCATTCATGTCTGAATCTCTGTGACCCCATTTGGGGTTTTCTTGGCAAAGGTACTAGAGTGATTGGACATTTCCTTCTCGAGCTCGTTTTACAGATGAAGAACTGAGGCAGGCAGAAGGTTAAATGACTTGCCCAGGGTCAAAAAGCTAATAAGTATCTGAGACCAGATTTGAACTCAGGAAAGTAAGTCCTCCTGACTGTATACCTCTATTCACTTTATCCATTGAGCCACCTAAAAACCCATATTTCATATTACCAAACTGCATTCCAAAAAAGACATTGACAGTTTACAACTCTGAAAGCAGCATAATAAAACACCTGTTTTTCCATAGCCCTGTCAACGTTTATTAGTTTGTTTTGTTTTTTTTTTTAACTTGAGTGATTTTTTTGGATCATCATCACCAAAATCTTTTGAGCAGTTACAAATCTCTTCCAAGAGGCTCTGTCTTTCTCTGGGCTTTGACGGAAACAGAAACATGTGATCCATAAACAGGAACATCTGGAAAGCCTCACCACTCACAGAGAATTCTGGGTGTAGTTAGATTCTCTGCAATCTTCTCTATTCCGATGGCAGATGCTATTTTTGGTGGCACAGTCTGGTCTTTATGAAGATAAGTCTTTTGAGTTTGTTTCCACTGTCACAGGAACCATATTTTCTTTAGTTTAAATGTAGCGGTAGGAATCATGAATCTTTGCCAATTTAATGTATGTGCGATGATAAATTACAGAAGATTTGATCCATGTATTTCACTGGCTATGAGACAGTAGGTAGACATTTTAGGTACATATTGACCATTTGTGTTTCTTTCTGGAATGATTTCTTTATATTTGACATATACCCATTTGGAAATACACCTTGCTCTTAGAGACTCAGTCAATTCCTTATAGTCTTAGGACACCAGAATTTTAGCAGAGATATTTATAACAATGATAAACCTTCATTTTGTTTTGGATATAGTTGTCTTTCTTCATTTCATCTTGACCTGTACATATTTATATAGGTACTTTCTGATTCTTCTGAGTACAATATTCTTGTGATTGGGGATTATGTCCATGTGAGTGTGTGTGTGTGTGTGTGTGTGTGTGTGTGTGTGTGTGTGTGTGTATGGTTTCAGGGAGGTCTAGAACCTATGGTGTGAGGGCTTGCCAAGACATTTTTCAGGGCTGCTCATCCACTTTTAATGAAGCAATTTATTATTTTGGTCTTTTTACTAGTCTATTCTTGTGTTTTTTAAAAAGTACCATCTAAAAAACCAGTACTTTAAATTTCTCATTTGAACCGATATAATATTTTTAAAATAACAAAAACAGATGGAAACAAATATTTTATGTTGTCTGGCAACGTATATTTCATTAATTTCTTTGTCTTGCATAAATTGTGGGCCTAAGGCAAGTAAATCCTCCATTGCTATAAAGTGAGAAGATTATTTTAGGTGCTTTTTAAAACTCTGTATTGCCTTAAATCTGTAACCCTTTTATCTTAGGTAGCATTTCCAAAACAAAATATTTGACACAATTCTGAAAATACTTACCATGCAGACGTAATGAGGGTCTCAACATTTCAGATGCCACAGAACTGGGAGGAACTGCTAACACCTTGGATGTCAGTCACAATTCAAAACCACCATGACATATTGACAGGAAGAGAGAATGTAAGAGGGAAAATGTAAAGTCCTTAACTCTAAGTCACCAAAAACCAGTTTCATAAATACAAGACTGAATAGTCATATCAAGACTGCATTTTGACTAAAAGAAATGTGAAAGTTTTGTAAAACTCCCTCCCTTGTATCTCAGAGCCATACCCTATAGAGAAGTTTAGGGAAAATATTTTAATATAGTCTATTTATTTTCAGTTTTCAACATTCATTTCCACAAGATTTACAATTTCAAATTTTCTCTCCATTTCTTTCCCCCATATCCCAGGACAGCATAAACCCCAACCTCCACTTTTGCCAATCTGCCCTCCCTTCTATCACTCCCCTTCTTCCATCTCCCTTGCCTCTATTTTCCTGTAGGGCAAACAGATTTCTGTACCGCATTTACTGTACAACTGATTTCCCAGTTGCATGCAAAAACAATTTTTAACATTCATTTTTAAAGGTTTCAGTTCCATATTCTCTCCCTTCCTCCCTCCCTACCCACCCTCATTGAGAAAGCAAGCAATTTGATGTAGGTCATACATGTGTAGACATGCAAAACACTTCCATTAACAGTTCCACTTCCATAACATGCTGCAAAAATCTAACCACATTTCCCTATGTCCTGTCCTGTCATTCTCTCTCTCCATTTATTCCATTCTCTCCCTTGACCTGTCATCCACAATAGTGGTTGCTTCTGATTATCCCTTCCCCCAATATGCCATCCCTTCTATTATCTTCCATCTGCTATTGCCTTTTCTCCTGCCTTCCTGTATGGTGAGATAGATTTCCAAACCCAAATGATTGTGTGTCATTCCCTCCTTAAGCCAAATTCAATGAGAGTAAGGCTCATTTATTCCCCCTCACTTCCACTCTGTTCCTCTCCATTGCAAAAGTTCTTTCTGGCCTCTTTAATGTGAGATGATTTACTACATTCTACCTCTCCCTTTTTCTTTCTCCCAGTACAATTCTATCAACACTTAATTTTATTTGTAGGTATCCTGCCTTCATGTCCATCCAACCATATGCCCTTTGTCTACACATAGATAGATTAGATAGATACATATATATATGTATATATATATGTATGTATATATATATAGACACACACACACACATATATATATATATACATACATACATATACACTCATATATACATGTACTTACTCATATATAATATACACATACACACATACGTGTGTGTGTATTCCTTCTAACTATCGTAATACTGAGAAAGGTCTCACGAGTTAGAAATATCATCTTTCCATGTTAGAATGTAAATACTTCAACTTTAATGACTCCCTTATGGCTTCTCTTTCCTGTTTACCTTTTCATGTTTCTCTTGATTCGCATATTTGAAAGTCAAATTTTCTATTCATCTTTCATCTTTTCAGCAAGAAAAATTAGAAACCCTCTCTTTCATTGAAATTCCATTTTTTCCCTGAAGTAATATATCAGTTTTGCTAGGTAACTAATTCTTGGTTTTAATCCTAGCTTCTTTGACCTCTGGAATATCAAATTTAGAAGATGCTAAATCCTATGTTATCCTGATTGTCTTTCCACAATACCTGAATTGTTTCTTTCTGCCTTCTTGCAATATTTTGTCCTTGATCTCGAATCTCTGGAATGTGGCTACAATATTCCTAGGAGTATTCCTTTTGGGATCTCTTTCAGGAGGTAATCAGTGGATTCTTTCCATATCTATTTTAAGTTCTACTTTTAGAATATCAGAGTAGTTCCCCTTGACAATTTCCTGAAAGATGGTGTCTAGGCCCTTTTTTTATATTGTTTTCAGGTAGACCAATGATTTTTAAATTTTCTCTCCTGGATCTATTTTCCAGTTCAGTTGTTTTTCCAATGAGGTCCATCACATTTTCTTCTATATTTTTTCATTCTTCTGGCTTTGTTTTATAATTTCCTGATTTATCATAAAGTCATTAGCTTCTATCTGCTCCTCTCTACTTTTTAAAGAATTATTTCCTTCACTGAGTTTTTGTGTTATGCTCAATTTTTCTGAGTAGGTGATTCTTGGTTTCGATCCTAGTTCCTTTGATTTCTGGAATATCATATTCCAAGTCCTTCGATCCCTTAATGTAGAAGCTGCCAGATCTTGTGCTATTCTGATTGTATTTCCACAATACTCACATTGTCTCTTTCTGACTGTTTGCAATATTTCCTCATTGACCTGGGAACTCTGGAATTTGACTACAATATTCCTAGGAGTTTTCTTTTAGAATCTCTTTCAGGAAGTGATCTGTAGATACTTTCAATATTTGTTTTAACCTCTTGTTCTATAATATCAGGGCAGTTTTCCTTCATAATTTCATGAAAGATGATGTCTAGACTCTTTTTTTTATCATGGCTTTCAGGTAATCCCATAATTTTTAGATTGTTTCTCCCGGATCTATTTTTCAGGTCATTTGTTTTTCCAATGAAATATTTCACATTGTCTGCTATTTTTCTTTCTTTTAATTTTGTTTTGTAATGTCTTGGTTTCTCATAAAATCATTAGCTTCCATCTGCTCCATTCTAATTTTTAAGCAGTTATTCTCTTCAGTGAACTTTTAGACCTTCTTTTCCATTTGGCTCATTCTGCTTTTTAAAGCATTCTTCTCTTCATTAGATTTTAGGGCCTCTTTTGCCATTTGGGTCAGTCTATTTTTAAAGGTGTAATTTTTTTCAGCATTTTTGGGGTCTCCATTTAGCAAACTGCTAACTAGCTTTTCATGATTTTCTTGCATCATTCTCATTTCTCTTCCCTATTTTTCCTCTACCTCTCTTACTTGATTTTCAAAATCCTTTTTGAACGCATTCATCATTTGAGATCATTGCATTTTTTTGGAGGATTTGGATGTAGAAGCCTTGACTTTTATGTTTTCCTCTGAGGGTATGCTTTGCTTGTCCTCATCCAAAAGGATGGAAAAAAATACCTGTTCACCAAGAAAGTAACCTTCAGTAGTCTTGTTTTCTTCCATTTGGGGGGGCATTTTCCCAGCCATTTACTTGACTTTTGAGTCCTTTGTCAGGTTGAGGGTATACTCTAAGGTCCTATATGTTCTCAGTTCCTCCAAGGTGGCACAATCAAGAGAGAGGTGTTTCTTCCTCTCATGGCCTGTGCTCTGGTCTATGAGCAACTACAAGTGCTTCTTTCTTCTCAGCATCTGTGAGTAAGATTCCCTCTCCAGAGCCTCCACCAGCTCCACCATGCCAGCACTCCTCCTCAGCCCAGGACCACCAATCAGAACTGAGACCCAGATCAGGAGCTCAATTCCCCCAGGATCTTTAGGCTGAGGACTCCAAAAGCGGACTCTGCTGCCACAGTGGCTGCTGCTGCCATGGGGCTTGGGTTGGGGCCAGATCCCATACCCCTCTCACCCAGGTGAAAGAGCTTTCTCATTGACCTTTGAAGCTATCTTTGGTGTTTGTGGGTTGAGAAATCTGGGAACCGCAGCTGGTGCCTGTGATTCCACATGCTGAAGCCTGCTCCAGTCCTGTCTCTGGCATACTGCATGGCCAAGGCTGAGCTAAGCTCTGTGGGCTATGCTCTGCTCTCAACCCAGTGCAATAGACTTTTCCTGTCCGCCTTCCAGGCTGCCTTGGGCTGAAAATCTCTTTCATTCTGTTGTTTTGTGGCTTCTGCTGCTCTAGAATTTGTTTAGAGCTATTTTTCACAGGTATTTTATGGGTTATGGGCTAGCTAGAGCTATAGCAGGTCCATCCTTCTACTCTGCCACCTGAACTCTGCGCCCCCCCCCCCCCCCGTCAGAGAGCTTTTCTCTGGACCTCTTTTCCTATTTGGTTCATTGTGAGTCTTAATGCATTCTTCTCATTGACTTTTTGGATCTCTTTTGCCATTTGAGTTAGTCTATTTTTAAAGCTGGTATATTCTTCATCATTTTGGGGTCTCCTTTAACAAGCTATTCATTAATTTTGCATGATTTTCTTGTATCACTCTCATTTCTCTTCTCAATTTTTGCTCTGCTTCTCTTACTTGATTTTCAACATCCTTTTTGAGCTCTTCCATGGCCTGAGAACATTTTATATTTTTCTTGGAGGCTTTGGATACAGGAGGCTTGACCTTGCTGTCTTCCTCTGCTTGTATGCTTTGATCTTCCTCGTCATAAGAAAATACCTTTTCACCAAGAAAGTAAACTTCTATAATCTTATTTATCCCTTTTTTTGTCATCTTCCCAACCAATCATTTTTTATCTCTTTGTTAAGTAGAGGGCGTGTTACCCCAAGTTTCAGGTTTTTTGTATAGCTGTTTTGAGAGATACCTCTAGGGACCTGTAAGTTCTCAGCTCCTCCAAAGTGGCATAATCAGAGGAGAAGTGATTACTCTTCTCCTGGCCTTCACTCTTGCCTGTCAGAAACCACAAGCATTCTATTCTGCCCTGGAACTGTGAGTAGGATTTCCTCTCCACAGCTACCACCAGCTCTGCCATGCCGGTTCTCCTCCTCACCCAAGGACTGCCACTCAGGACTGAAACCCAGATCAGCCACTCAATTCTGCCACCACCTGAAGGCTGAGAGTTCCAAAAGTGAACACCACTATGGCAATACTGCCGCCCTGGGGCTGTGCCTGGGATTAGGGATGGACCAAGCTCTGATATGATCTGTCACCAGGTGAGACAGATTTATCACTGACCTCTGAAGCTGTCTTTGGCATTTGTGGGTTGAAAAATATGGAAACCACAGCTGCTAGCCATGATTCAGGGCACTGAGGCCTACTCCAGTCCCATCTATGCCAGCCCAGGCCATGCTGGGTTCCACTATCCTCCAAGCCTGATGCAATACACACTTCCTGTTGGCTTTCCAGTTTGTCTTGGGCTGGCAATCTGCTTCATTCTGTCATTTTGTGTCTTCTGCTGCTCTACAATTTGTTTAGAATCATTTTTGCAGGTATTTTGACAGTCTTGGTGAGAGAGATCAGGCAGATCCCTCCTTCCACTCTTCCATCTTGGCTCTGCCCCCCAGGAAAATATTTTTTTTAAACCAACAAAACTAATAATCCCACTGAAAACTGATATTCTATACAGTGTTCCACAACTGTGCACCTTGGCATTTTTCCCTTTATCTAGTTCCAGAGAGTCTTAATTATTACCACTTAATTAGAGATTTGACAATGAAGATCACATTTCCTAGAGGTAAAGACTGGTCTTTATAATTTTGAACTGTTCAGATTAAATTATTTTATAGTGGTTGCTCTTTTCATTTGTATTGTTGTAGTCATTCTATGCTGTTTCCTGGCTCTACTTGCTTCACTTCTTATCGGTTTCTAAAAGTCTTTTCATGTTTCTCTAAATTCATCCTATTAGTGTTTCTGAAAGTACAGTCACATTCCATTATAATGTACCCCAATTTATTTAGTCATCTTTCAATAAATGGGAATCAATTTTTTCTAGTCCTCACACAGACATATACACAAATAAACACTCACAAATGCTGCTGTGAATATTTTGTTGTATATGGGGATTCACTTCTTGCTATTTTTTTATTTTTTATTTATTTTCAGTGTTCTACAATCACTACCATATAGCTTAGATTGTTTGCCGTCCTTCCCCAACCTTTCTTTCTACCTCCCCCTCCCTCTCCAAGACAGCATACAATTTTATATAGATTCTACACATACATTCCAATTAAACACATTTTCACCATAGTCATGTTGCACAGAAGAATTGAAATGAATGGGAGATATCATAAAAGACACCAAAATGTAATACAAAAGAAAATGATCTGCTACACTCTACAATTGAATTCCATGTTTCTTTCTCTGGATGTGGAAGACATGTTACCTTAAAAGGCCATTAGGAATTTTTTAAGTCCTTGCACTGAGATGAAGTTCTAAGTCCACCAGAAAAAATCCTCACACACTGTTGTTGTTGCTGTGTACAAAATTCTCCTGGTTCTGCTCCTTTCACTCTACACCAGATCTTATAAATCTTTCCAGGCCTCTCTGAAGTCTTTCTCTTCATCATTTCTTATAGCCCAATAGTATTCCATTACATTCATATACCACAATTTATTCAGCCATGCCCCAATTGGTAGGCATTCCCTTGATTTCCAATATTTGGCCACTACTAAGAGTAATTCTATAAATAGTTTTCTACATGTGGGACCTTTTCCCATTTTTATGATCTCTTGGGGATACAGTTCTAGAAGCAGTATTGCTGGGTTAAAGGATATGCACATTTTTCTAGCCCGTGGGGTCCAGTTTCGGATTGCTCTCCAGAGTGGTTGGGTCAGCTCACAGCTCTACCAACAATGAATTAGTGTTCCAATTCTCCCACGTCTTCTACAACATTTATCATCTTCCTGTTTTGTCATGTTAGCCAGTCTGATAGGTGTGATGTGGTATATCAAGAGTTGTTTTTGTTTGTATCTCTCTAATCAATAGTGATTTAGAGTATTTTTTCATATAACTATAGATACCTTTAATTTCTTCCTCTGAAAACATCCTGTTCATATCCTGTGACCATTTATCAACTGGGGAATGACTTGTATTCTTGTACAATTGAATCAGTTCTCTATATATTTTAGAAATGAGGCCTTTACCACAGACAATAGTTGCAAAAATTCTTTCCCAGTTGTCTGTTTCACTACTAATCTTGGTTGCATTGGGCTTGGTTGTGCAAAAACTTTTCAGTTTACTGTAATCAAAATTATCACATTTGCACTTCATATTGCTTTCTATCTCTTGTTTAGTCAAAAATTTTTCCATTCTCCATAAATCTTATAAATAAACTATTCCTTGCTCCATTAATTTGTTTATAGTATCACTCTTTATATCTTGATCATGTACCCATTTGGACTTTGTTCTTGTGTACAGTCTCAGGCATTGGTCTATGACTAGTTTCCACCACACTGTTATCCAGTTTTCCCAGCAATTTTTGTTGAACAGTGAGTTCTTATCCCAGAAGCTGGGATCCCTAGGTTTATCAAACAGTAGATTGCTATATTCATTGACTACTGTGTCTTGAGTACCTAGCCTATTCCACTGGTCTATCCTTCTTAGCCAGTATCAAGTGGTTTTGAAAATTGCTCCTTTATAACATATTTTCAGATCTGATAGAGCTGGACCACCTTCCCTAGTATTTCTTTTAATTAGTTCCTTTGATATTCTGGACCTTTTGTTTTTCCAGAGGAATTTTGATATCATTCTTTCCAGCCCCGGAAAACAATTATCTGATAGCTTGATTGGTACGGCACTATATAAGTAAATTAATTTAGGCAGAATTGTCAATTGCAATATATTGGCTTGGCCTACCCATGGGCAACTGATATTTTTCAACTTACTTAGATCTGACTTTATTTGTGCGAAAAGTATTTTGTAATTTTGTTCATATAGTCCCTGGATTTGTTTTGGCAGGTAGATTCCTAAATATTTTATAGTGTCTACCCTAGCTTTAAATGGGATTTCTCTTTCTATCTCTTACTTCTCAGTTTTGTTAGTAACATATAGAAATGAGGATGATATATCTGGGTTTATTTTGTAACCTACAACTTTGTCAAAGTTGCTTTTTATTTCAAGTAGTATTTTTTTTACTTGAATCTCTGGGATTTTCTAAGTTTATCATCATATCATCAGCAAAGAGAGACAACTTAGTTTCTTCTTTGCCTTTTCTACTTCCTTCAATTTCTTTTTCTTCTCTTATTGCTACAGCTAACATTTCTAGTACCATATTGAATAATAGTGGTGATAATGGACATCCTTGTTTCATCTTTGATCTTATTGGAAATGCGTCTAGCTTATACCCATTGTGTATAATGCTTGCTGAAAGTTTTAAGTAGATACTGCTTATTATTTTAAGGAAAGCTCCCTTTATTCCTATGTTTTCCAGCGTTTTTAATAGGAATGGGTGTTGTATTTTGTCCAAAGCTTTTTCTGCATCTTTTGAGATAATCATGGGGTTTCTGTTAAATTTGTTGTTGACATGATCAATAATGATAATAGTTGTCCTAATACTGAGCCAGCCTTGCATTCTTGGTACAAATGATGCCTGATCATAATGTGTTATTCTTTTTATAAGTTGTTGTATTCTTTTTGCTAAAATCTTATTTAAAATTTTTGCATCTATATTCATTAGAGAAATTGGTCTATAATTTTACTTCTCTGTTTTGGTTCTTCCTGGTTA
This sequence comes from Notamacropus eugenii, assembly GCF_028372415.1. NCBI lineage: Eukaryota > Metazoa > Chordata > Mammalia > Diprotodontia > Macropodidae > Notamacropus > Notamacropus eugenii. Next base: position 4,205,639 of record NC_092874.1, read on the forward strand.
GGTATCCAAACCATATTTGTATCATAAAAAGAATTTGAGGGGACTACTTCCTCCCCAATTTTCCCAAATAGTCTATATAGTACTAGATATAACTGTTCTTTAAATGTTTGATAGAATTCTCTTGTAAATACATTGGGCCCTGGAGATTTTTCCTAGGAAGTTCGTTGATGGCTTGTTCAATTTCTTTTTCTGAGATAGGGTTATTTAACTATTCAATTTCCTCTTCTGTTAATCTGGGCAATTTATATTTTTTAAAATAATCACCCATGTCATTTAGATTGTTGAATTTGTGGGCATAAAGTTGGGCAAACTAATTTCTAATTATTGTTTTAATTTCCTCCTAATTGGAGGTGAGTTCACCTCTTTCAGCTTGGATATTGGTAATTTGGTATTCTTCTTTCTTTTTTTAAATGAAATTGACCAAATGTTTATCTATTTTATTGGTTATTTCATAAAACAAACTCTCAGTTTTATTTTTTAGTTCAATTGTTTTCTTAATTTCCTTGTTATCAACCTCTCTTTTGGTTTTCAGTATTTCTAATTTGGTATTTGCTTGGGGATTTTCAATTTGTTCTTTTTTTAACTTTTTCAGTTGCATGCCTAATTCACCTATCTCCTCTTTCTCTATTTTATTAATGTAGGCATTCAAAGATATAAAGCTTCCCCTAAGAACAGCTTTTACAGTATCCCATAAGATTTGGTAGGTTGTCTCATTATTGTCATTCTCTTTAATGAAGGTGTTGATTGTTTGTATGATTTGTTGTTTAACCCACTCATCCTTTAGAATTAGATTATTTAGTTTCCAATTAATTTTTGGTCTATCTTTCCATAGGCTTTTATCACATATAATTTTTGTTGCATTATGATCTGAGAAGGATGCATTGACTATCTCTGCCTTTCTGCACTGGATTGTGAGGTTTTTATGCCCTAGTATATGTTCAGTTTTTGTATATGTGCCATGAACTGCTGAGAAAAAAGTATATTCCTTTCTATCCCCATTCAATTTTCTCCAGAGATCTATCAAATCTACATTACCCAGAGTTTTATTCACCTCCTTAACTTCTTTCTTATTTATGTTATAGTTAGATTTATCCAGTTCAGAGAGAGAATAGTTGAGGTCCCCCACTAGTATACTGTCTATCTCCTCAGCTCAGCTAGAGCAAAGGCAATATCAGTGGTTGGTGATCCTGGCTGCGCTAGTGTCTTCCAGTTTTCCCTGGACTGCTGAGTCATGCCTGGGGTTCTGGTGTTGTTGGCTGTGAGGTTCCACACCCCTGGTATAGGGATCTCCTCCTGGTTCACTGAGGTGGGACTGTTTGGAACAACTCCAGTCCTCCACCACAGCAAAAGGAATACTCCTTAACGATTTTCCTAGCCTCATATACTATGAGACCGTTTGCCCCTTCTGCTGATCCCATTGTTCCCGGATTTTTCTGGGGAAATATTTTATGGTACTTTCAAGGTCAGCAAGGGGAGGGGGAGAGAGCATTAACCAGTCACTCCACCATTTTGGCTCCCAGAAGTCCAAGTGGATGACTTACAGACATTTAATCTGTGGGCTGATAGTCTCAGGATCAGATGCTGCAGATACCTGGGGCTCCATGGCTCTCACTTGCTAGGCTCCGCTGGACTCCTGCCCTAGGCTGCTATTCCACCATGCTGCCCCTGCCTCAGGCTGTCCCAGGGCTTCTCTGCTCTGCCCTGCTGGGACTGGGACATGATGTTCTGTGCGTTGTATGCTCCTCCATCCCCGTGGAACAGATCATTCCCTTCGACCTTCCAGTCTTTCCTGGGCTGTGAATCAGCCACAGTCTGTCTCCTATTGGATTCTGTGCCTCTAAAGTTTGGTCAGATTTTCTTTTTAGAGTTATCTGAAGGAGTTTTTCTAAGAGTTTAGGTGAGTAGTTGCTCTCACTCTTCCATCTTGGCTCCACCCCCCCCCCCCCCCTACTTCTTGTTAATTACTTCCCTGGAGTATATGCCTACTGATAGAATCTCTGGTACATTGGACCTGAAACTGCTGTTCCTAAAGTTTTGTCTTAATGTAAAGAGCATTCCCTAATATCCAGATGTATCAGAGTTGATACCAAGTCCTTTGTGAAGCAGTGAGTTCCCAGAGGGCTTCTAGCAAAGGCTGGGAGTCATTTTTCACTTGGTCACTTTTCAGTGGTTGTGGAGAAATAGTTTGTGTTTCGAAGTGGAGCCAAGCAACTGGCCTTGGGAGTGCTTTTCCAGCCAGAGAGGATGGAAATTTGGTCCTTCAATACTATATTACATGGTAGTTAGTAGTTCAGGCTTTTTCTCTTCCCCTGTCCCTCCCCCTGATCTTTTCTGGGTAAGAAAGTTTCTTCTAAAGTTTCTTTATTACATATATTAACTTGTGCATATAATGTACATATTCTAATCACTATGACAAACTTTTCTATTCTTTTAAGTGTCATACTTCAATATATATTTTATTTTGATTTCTTTTTCCTGAATATTAAACCACTCAAATTCCAGGTATAAATTTTACAAGGTCTTAGTGAGGGACTTTTAATGTACTACTGCCTTTCATTAGGCAATGCTATGTTTAATACATTGGCAGTGATGTATACTAATGGCATTAGATGATACATAGTTTTCTCATCCTGGCTCATGTTTGCAAGTTTGTGAATAAGTCATATTAGCACCTTGGAAAGCATGAGTACAGTAAGCAGTTTCTGAAATCAGTGGGTACAATTTAACAAATACGGGTCCTGAAATGTTTCCTATTATTCATTCTTATTTCTACTTGGTCCCATGCCTTTTCTTTAATAATACTCTTCATTGATCCTGAGATATTTTTTAGATTTTCATCCACTGTTCTCAGTTTGAACAGTTTAAAACAAATTATAAATCTACACTCATTTCTTTGATACTTCTAGTCATTTTGGGCAGTAGTCTGTGTAAGTGTCATTTGGTGGTCTTTTCTTGTATTAAACTGTCCACAAAAAGTATCTCTTTCCAGATTAATTTAATATTTTAATTTCTCAACAAAAAAAATACATCATAAGAATTCTTTTGTTTTAGGAAAAGGGAAAGGGAGGAAAAAAGAGGAAAGAAAGAAGGAAGGAAGGAAGGAAGGAAGGAAGGAAGGAAGGAAGGAAGGAAGGAAGGAAGGAAGGAAGGAAGGAAGGAAGGAAGGAAGGAAGTGACAAAAGGGAGGAAGAGGGAGAGGGGAGGAGAGGGAGGAAAGAAAAAGGAAAGAAGGAAGAGAGAGAAAAGAGGGAGGAAAAAAGAAAGGGAGGTACAGAGGAAGGAAGGGAGAGAGGAAGGAAGAGAGGGAGGGAGGAAAATCCAAACCTGGTAAACATATGTCTATAATTTCTGGTTTGGCTTAGGCCTTAGGGGCTTCCTGATCAAGCCCAATGCTCTCCCGTGCACCCAACAGCCTTTGCTTTCCTGCTTCTCGCCTGCTCCCTTTAATCATTCTGGCTTGCATTTCCTTGAACCCAATCTTTTGTGATTATGATGCAAATATTGTCATGCAGCATGCTGAATAAACCATTTTTTTGTCAGAGGAAGGCAGCTGGCCTTTTTTATTTTATTCTCCTTAACTCTTACTTGTTGTTTATCTATTGTTTGTTTAACTACAAACCATGTTTTGTAGGGAATCTTTGAAAATGAGAGCAGGCTAGTGATGATGCATTGTAGAGCCTGCTGGCTCCAATTTAAAGGGCCCTAAGTATCCTCCTGCAAGGTGATGCTACAGCAGGCCTAGGGGGTCAGAGAGCCATGTGCCACACCTGGGTAGCAGCAACTATGACATTGCCCCACCTATTGGTTGTTGTGAAAAGTCTTTGCAGGAAGTGACAGTAATTGAAGGAAAATGAAAGAGAAAATAAATCTCCCAGTCTGGTTTTTCACTAACAAGGTAGAATGGATGGAGAGCTGTTCATGGTGACTTCAGTCTTTGATCAGTTGGTGAGCTGCTGAGCACCATCACCCCCAGGTTAAGCCTAGTCTAGATTCCATTTATTCCACCACTACCACCACCATTACCACCACTACCATCACCATCATCATGATCATCATAGTTATCAGGGAGATTGGTGTGGGAATTCTTGGGCAGGATATATTGGGTTTGGATGGCCTTTCCAGGGTTTCTCAACACTGGCATTGTGTTTGCTCCACAGAAAATGCCAAGTCACAAATTTGGGTTTGTCATTTGCTTTTGCACCAGTCTTTTGTTCTGCACCCAACATTTTAGAGTGGATATGCAATGTGCTGATGTGCATTCAGATAACTCCTTGGGGTCAGGGATTCTAGGGAATTCCCAGTCAAAGGTGAAAACTTTCCAACACAAATGTATGACAATATGAATATACCCCACGAAACATGCACGTGCACACACACACACACACATACACACACCACATACACATCATTGGCAGAGGGCTAAACTAAGAAAAACAGGATAAAGCTGCTAAGAAGTAGGCTGAGGATTGAGGACCAGACAAGTTTCCTATTGCTTAGCTGCATCCCAATGAAGAATTGGTGGCTCTGGAAAAACAATTGCCTCCCCACACTGCACATCTGCAAGTAGCGTCTGGCCTAGTACCTGGCAAAGATGCTAGAGAAAGGGAAGTGTGGTCCTTGACAGGTTGGGTTAAATGACCAGAAAGATGCCTTTCAACTATGAGATGTTGGAACTGAACTTGAATTTCACAGGGAGTGCCTTTCATTTGACTCCATCTTTGAAAACTGCTTGCCACTTTGCAAATGCACCTTTCTCTTTGCCAATTGTCCATGACTTGGTTAATAGCCCTGTCATCACATTAACTCAAGCAGTCACCAAGGTGTCGTTTGGTTCAGCTTGTGGGATTTCAGGTTATTTTCCTGACATCTGGGCCAGGACTTCTCTATAGAGTACTACATCTGTATAGTGGCTTAGCCTCCCATGGTACTTGGAGATCATAGGGGACCTGAAATCGCACTATCTAAAAGGCTATCTAAAAGGAATGGGGAGAGGACAGAAGACCCATTTGACAAATAGAGAAGGTGAAGAATGGTTGTCAGAGACTAGCTCCCATTCTCTCTCTCTCTCCACTTGCCCTCCACTCTCCACCCCTACCACATATTTGTTTTGTCAAATATTGTCAAAACCATGAATATAATCTGGTCATTAAAATTATATCAACCTCATCTGATGTTAGAATTAGGAAAAATTCTTCAGAGACTGCAAGAGAAATTTCTCCATTTGACAAAGCTTCTAAAGCTTATTATTACAGGATCCATTTTACCTTCTTTCTTTTTGGAATGGTTTTTAGCTTACTCATACCATCAATCTATCAGGTCTCTTCAAATAATTAGTAATCACTGCATAGAATTCCAGAGTACCTGGGTCAGTCAGTGTGTCAGTCAATAAGAATTTAAGTACCCTATCAACCAAGGAACACAAGAGTAATGGGACTCAGAATGGACAATAGCATAAGAGAGATTTGTGAGCTTACTGGCCTTAGGGAATCTGTGTTTCAGAGGGATCAGGGTTCCCTCCCAGTCCTGAGAGTGATTTGTGATGACCATGATCACCGAGTCTGCCCTGTGTTCACCTCTTTGCCCTGGTGCTGCTATGAATTCTTTTCTCCTTGGCTCATCAAGTTCTGGGCAAGATAGAAGAGCTGGACCCATTGCAGTTGCCTCTGCTGCTCAGCCCCTGGGGTCTCTGTTCCTTCCTTTCAGTCCCTACCATAAAGACTATATGTGTATCTTTAAAAATTCAAGTCATCCTTCTGTCTCAAAGCCTATAATAGTCACAAATGGATACTGGGGCAGAAGAAATGTGTTCTGAACTGCTAATCAAAGATGTCCTTCAATTCTCATAAGTCTATTCCCATCAGCAGTATTTTCGACTACCTCATCTGGACAGTCACCTTCCACAAAAAAAAGTCTTCATCACAGTTTATTCTATGTTCATTTCCTATTCCTTGCCCAGCTCCCTGTCTTCTAACACCAGAATCTATGCAGAGATGAGGGAAGGAAAAGTTCTGGGATTCCTTGGGTATGACTCCTGGTACAGTATACCTCTGATACAAACGTTTTGATGAGAAGAGGGAGCAGGCATCATAATGTCCTCTTGGGCTGATCTAATTGACCTAAGGCTTTCTGAGTTACTTTCTGATTAAATCAGCCCCTGATTCTCCTGGAGTTTAAAATAATGGTCAAGAAAATGAGAATGAGCTTTTAATGTACTGATAATTTCAGGAAAGGTTGAAATCTGATTTGTCAGTGACTTTTTCCATTATGCTTCACTGATTTTTAATGTACAGTGTATTTTCAAGATTTTTTCCCCCAGATAGAAATTGTCTGCTTTACTTTCAGAGAAATTGTGTCCTTACTGAAAGATCAGATTAAATGGAATAATAAGCAGAATGCTTATACATTTTGATTAAGAGAATACAGCTAGAAAATGTTTAAAATGTATCTTTTAGCTTAAATGCTGTGTTTCCAGCTCTACCTTAGGAAGATGCATGGATGGCCTTAACAGTCTTGGAGATGGGAAGCAATGTGTTCCATAATTAATAAACATTTAAGAGCATTGATTTTTATAGCTGCCTTTATTGAACCCCTTATCAGTATCGAGCAGATGGGTCATAACTATGAAAAATTATATTTTAAACATGATTGCTCTGCTTGGATTATATTTGAAAAATACAGTTCACTGGAGCATTTACAAATGTAATTTAACTTGCAGACCAAGACCCTAAAGTGGAGGGTCCCCCTTCAATTTAATACAAAGATACTTAAATGATGTCTATAAAGCACATTATATAATTTGAAAAAAAATGACAAAATCCCAGTATGACAGAAGAGCGTGGGGCTCAAGATGTCACTAGGCTGCAAAGCATCTGATTGATTCTTTATTCAGTATTTAGCAAATCCTTTTTCTTTTAATGCCAACCTTAATAACATTTTCTAGGGATGATTGTGATTGAAATCTGAGATTACAACTGAGTTTCCCCATAGAAATCAGTATATTGGGATGCATAATCTTCTTGGATGAGTAGCCCTGGTTTACAGAATAGAAATTAAGTTGAAAAAACTAGGGTCAATCTGTTAAGAAAAATATGTACCTTCTATTTATTTAGCACAGATTATAGAAATATAAATATTATAGCTATAGATTAGATACATATCTAACCTATGTATATACTACATATGTACATTACATATATAAAGTATGTTGTATATTTACATACATTTTATACACACACGTATAGATACTTGCACAATCCATATATATGATTCTATACATATGTAAGCATGTGTATGTATGAACAGTAATATATACATATATATTTTATACACACACACACACACACACACATATAGATCCATTGGATGCCAGAAATTTAATTATTTAAAAATAATATTCACATATTTTAGTTTTAGGATAAAAAATCCTTGAATATAGTATTATTTAGTGTTATTTGTTATTCGAACATTCTGTTTATGAAGGAGGAGGATACCTAGAGCTCTATCACAAAATATTTCAGCCTGCAGAATTTTTATATTAGGCTGCATTTCTAAATTGTTCTGTTATAATGGAACTGTGGTAAAATTTGGCTGCTTTTGAGGGGCAAGGTGGCAGAGTGGATGGAGTAATAAAGGAGGAGTCACAGAGATATGAGACCAACAACCCCTCAGTCACCAGCTGCATGAGCACAGATAAGGCCCTCCTTTCTAGTCTCTGTTAGACTCAGAAAAAACTGCCTTCACTGCCTCCACTTTCCTTCCACTCTCTCATCCTTCATCCCTTTACAGTTTGGCTTCTTATATCTTGACTTGACTGAAACTCCTCAAATCTACCAAATATGTCTTAATTGGCATATGTGATGGTCTTTCCTCAGCCCAGATACTTCTTGACCTCTCTCCTTAATTTAATCCTGTTGATCATCTTCCCCTCCTGGCTTTTTTGTCCTCCTCCTCCTCTTCCTCGTTTGGATTTTAATCATTTTATAGACATAGACATGTCTTGTGCACAACTTTGGTTCATGTTCAACTAATCGATGGAATGTACATCCCATTTTGCAACTACTTTTGGTTGGTGGAATCATGTGTGATTGTGTCAAAGGCTTTTCTGAAAGGGAATCACCTCTTTGTCCTGGGCTCTGAAAATGCGTATCAATCCTCTTTCTCTCTTTTTGATGAGGAAGATTCAAGCTTGCCATAGCAGCCTAAAGATATTAGATATTCTGCTTTAAGAATATTAGAGGGATTCCTTTCTTAGAAAATTCTATAAAATTATTCTAATTTTAATTCTAAAATGTGTTTGGAATTGGCATTTTGTAGGTGTGAATTCATTTAAACATCTCCCCACTGAGTTTTGATTTCAGGATGCCAGTCATCTCTCAATTTACACAGCCACAGCTTTATGATGACAGTTGTTGTTGTTAATAACTAATGATGATGATGATAAAAACAATTGTCATCTTCTCCAATGGATTTCAGACAGAAATTATACTGGTACAAGCCACTACCCTGTTATTCTTTTATATTTAATGTTTTGGAGACTACATAAAGATATGAATAATAAGTTTTCCACTTAAAAAATAAGAATTAAAATTAAAAATTCCCTGATAGACTGAAAGTATCTACCTGGCAATTTCAATATGAAGGAGGATAACATGTATGATATTTGACTCATCATCCTTTCATGCAATTTAGATTTCTCCTCAGTGTCTATAATTGAAAGATTACCTTCCTCATACCACAGGTCTTTGAGATTATAAATACTTGCTATGGATATATCTATTAAAATACTGTTCATGAGATTTTTTTGAATACACCAGTGTTAAATATGTGTTACTACAAACAAAAGTTTTGTAACTTACAATAGCTGGTCCAGTCTGATGATGAAAATAGTGATGGTGATCATAATGATCATGAAACTGATAGAAAAATGTCCTAGGACCATTTCAATTTGACTTTTATAAAATAAAAAAATAAGATTCTGATTATATGATTTTATCCTTATTTATTCTTGTTTACATTTCTGTTTTCTCCACATGGTACATATGAACATCTTTTTCTTCTTGGATCTCAAACTTTCAGGCCATCACTTCTTATTCCTTTATTCCTAGTTTTATTTTTCTTTTTTAAACAAGAATGTTCAAGGATGGCAGAGTAAAGTGAAGGATTCACACAAACTCTCCCACATTCCCCTCCGAACACTTTTAAAATAAAACATCAAAATGAATTCTGGAAGAATGAGAGCAAGAAAAGGATGATATGAAACAATTTCCGGACTAAGACAACTTAAAATAGTGGCAAGAAAAATCTGTATCCCTCACAGAAGCTTCCAAAGCATTTAGTCCACAGACAGAAATGAGGCAGACAACTGGTGGTCAGAAGGAGATTACAAGGCACCCTTTGAAAGCACTACATTTAGAACTCTATTCTGTTGCATGTCTCAGTTCCACAGAAAGAAAGAGAATTAGCACACTAGGTTACTCAGCCACAGGGAAACAAGGACTTAAGTCACATTGCCAGGATGGAAAAGTGTCTTTGTGATTTCTCATATACCAGAGTATAGGTCAGGAGAGTAGTAATCATACTTCTCGTTAGATCATACCACCTTGGAATAACTAAAAAGTTACAGACCCCCTGGAATGCCTCTGAAAATAGCAGCATGGAAAAACCTGATGCTTGGGATAGTGCCCATTTCACCCACCAGGAGCAGAGTAAAGTATAAAGTAAAACAAAAAAATAGACTTTAAAAAATTAGCAAACAACAACAAATACGACAACATCAAAATAACCTAACCAAAGAAAGTTGCTGTGGTGATATGGAATGTCAAAACCCAAACTCAGAAAAAGAAAACAAAGTCAAAACATCTATGTGCAAAGTAGAAAAGAAAAAATATGTATTGGTCTCAGGTCAAAAAGCATTCCTAGAAGAGCTCTAAGAGGATTTTAAAAATCAAATAAGAGAGGTAGAGGAAAAATTGGAAAAACAAATGAGAGTGAGGCAAGAGAATCCGAAAAAGCAAGTCAACAGCTTGGTAAATGAGATGAAGAAGAAGAAGAAGAAGAAGAAGAAGAAGAAGAAGAAGAAGAAGAAGAAGAAGAAGAAGAAGAAGAAGAAGAAGAAGAAGAAGAAGAAGAAGAAGAAGGAGAAGAAGGAGAAGAAGGAGAAGAGGAGGAGGAGGAGGAAGAGGAAGGGGAAGAGAAAGAGGAAGGAGGAGGAGGAGGAAGTAACACCATTCGAAAAACAGAATAGGCCAAATGTTAAAAGAGGCACAAAAATCCACTGAAGAAAAATCTTCTTAAAAAGCAAAACTGGCAGGTCCAGAATTTTAATTATATTATAAGGTAGTAATTATCAAACCTTTCTAGTATACATTAAGTAATACAAAGATGAATCAGTGGAGCAGAGTAGAAACACAATTTACAGTAGTAAGTGATTATAATCATCTTGTTTTTGACAAAGGTAAAGATTTAAATTTCTGGGATAAGAAAATTCATTATTTGGCAAAAAAATTGCTGAAAACTTGAAAGCAGTTTGGCAGAAGGGAAATATGCCATTTACCAAGATATGGTCAAAATGAATAATGACCCATATAATAAAGGGAGATATTACATGTAAATTAGAAAAACATGAAACATATTACCTATCAGAAAGAAGTCTTTATGGATAAACAAGAGATAGAAAGCATTGTGAAATGCAAAATGGGTGATTTTGATTACATTGAATTAAAAAGGGTTTGTACAAATAAAACTCAATGTAACCAAAAAGGAAAGCAAAAATTTGGGGGAGATTTTACAAACAATTTGTCAGATAAAGACGTTATATGTCACATATACAGAGCACGTTATCAAATTTATAAAAATTGCAAACATTCTCCAAGTGACAGTCAAAGGTTATAAACAGGCAGTTTTTTGAAGAAATCAAAAATATATGTAGTCATAGGAAATAAAGGCCCTAAACAATTATTGATTGTAGAAATGCAAATTAAAACAACATTGAAATATCATTTCACACATATCTGATTGTCTAAAATGATAAAAGAGGAACATGACAAATGTTGAAGATCATGTGGAAAATTGGGGCGCTAATTCATTGTTGGTGGAATTATGAATTAATCTAACCATTTTGGAGAACAATCTGAAATTATGCCCAAAGAGTTATCGAACTGTGCAGGCCCTTTGATCCAGCAATATGAACACTAAGTCTGTTTCCAAAGATGATTAGGGAAAAAAGGAAACCTATTTGTTCTAAAACATTTGTATCAGCTCTCTTTGTGGTGGAAAAATTGAAATTGAAAGAATAGTCATCATTTGGGGAATGGCTGAACAAATTGTAATATATGATTGTGATGGAATATTACTGGGCTATAAGAAATGATGAGCAAGTTGATTTTAGAAAAAAAGATGAAAAGATTTGCATGAAATAATGAAGAGAAAAGTCAAAAGAGGCAACAGGTTATCATATACATTAACAGAAACATTTTTCAAAGAACAACTGCCAAAACTAAGCTATTCTGAGTATTATAAATACTCAAATCAACTACAAAGAAATTGTGAAGGAAGACACTAGACACCTCCGGAGAAAGAATTGATATAAATGGCACAGTATGGTTTTATGGAGATATAGATAGATCTGTATCAAATTGTGACCTTCCCTAATGTAAGGTAAAAAGGGAGGCAGGAATATGGTTCAGAAATTAAAATATAACAAAAAATAAATTAAATTTAAAAAAGGGGTTTTTTTGCAAAGCAAAATTGTCCAAATGGGAAAAAGAGGTACAAAACTTCATTCAAGAACTATTTAAAATTCAGATTTGGCAAAATAAAAAAAAGAAGGTACAAAAGCACGTTGATAAAAATGATTACTTAAAAATTAGAATTAAGCAAATAGAAGATAATGACTACATCAGGTATCAAGAAACAAACAAAAAAGAATGAAAAAAAAGTTTTAAAAAATGTGAAATAACTTTGGAAAAACATATGACCTGGAAAATAGATGCAGGAAAGATAATTTAGTAACTATTATTCTACATGAAAGCCATGATAAAAGAAGAGCCTACATCTCATCTTTCAAGAAAGTAGTTAGGAAAACTTCCCTGGTATCCTAGAATACAAGGTTAAAATGGAAATTGAAAGAATGTACTGATCTGAAAGAAATTCCCAAATGAAAACTCCCAAGAATATTATAGCCAAATTCCAGAGCTCCCAAGTAAAGGAGAAAATATTTCAGGCAGCCAGAGAGAACCAGTTCAAATATCATGAAACCACAGTCAAGATAACACAAGATTGAGCAGTTCCTATATTAAGAGATCAGAGGGCCTGAAATATAATATTCTGGAGGTCAAAGGAGCTAGGATTAGAAACAAGATTTGCCTATTCAGCAAAACTTGAGTATAATCTTCCAGAGCACAAATGGATATTCAATGAAATAGATAACTTTTTAACGTTCCTCAAGAAAAGATTGGAACTGAATAGAAAATTTGACTTTCAAATATGACTCAACAAAAACGAAAAAAACAATGAAAAAGATAAATTGCAAAAGATTCAATTGGGTTAAACTGCTTACATTCCAGCATGGGAAGATGACATTTGCAATTCCTAAGAACTTTATAATCATTAGAGGAGTTAAAAGGGGTATACATAGGCAGAGGTCACTGGGATGAGTTGATTATAGTGGGATGATAGATAAAAAATAAACTGACAAGTAAATATAAGGGATGAGAAAGGGATGCAATGGAAGAAACGGAAACGGGGAGGTAGAATGGGACAAATTATCTCACATAAAAGTAGATGTGAAAAGGTCTATACAGTGGAGGGAAGATCAGGTGGGTGGCAGACAGTTCTCATCAGAATTGGCTCAATGAGAGAATAACATACACATTCAGTTGGAAATAGAAATCTATCCTACTCTACAGGGAAGTAGGAGGGGAAGAGAATAAAAGAAAGGTAGGGGACTGGTAGAAAACAGAGTGGACTGTGGAGAGGCAGTGGCCAAAGCCCAAAATTTTTGAGGAGGGAGAGAGTAGAAAAGGAGACAGAAAAAAATGCGATGAAGAGAAATATACAGTAATCATAACTGTGAAAAAATTTACATCGTTTCTCTGGTAAAGGCCTCATTTTTCATGTATACAATGAATGAGGAAATTTATTCTGCTTAACTATGCCTATCCATAACAATTTTAATGGGGTGGAGAAAGAAGGGAGAAAATTTGACTTATCATAATTTTAAAAAGATTAAAAATAGGTTGTGGGTACTATAGATACAAAATGTTGCTTGCACTTTCAGATGAAATAATTGTATTGTTAATATTTCTTAATTGTTTAGTTTGCAGGAAACCTGTTATGAAATAGGAAAACATAATGTAAAAACAAAACTCATCAATAAGCCTTATAAAGATACAGTGGAGAAATCATATATTAAACAAAGGAAGTCAGTTCAATCCCACCAACATTTACTAAGGTTTCTTCAGGTTCAGAGACCTGGGCTAGGTAGAAAGGAAGACTTAATGTTTGCTAAGACAAGACCACTGCGCTGCTAGATCTATATCCAAAAGACGTCAAAAAAGGGAAGGGGAAGGACATTCATGTAAAAAAAAATGTTGATAGCGGCTCTTTTTGTGGTGGCCAAGAACTGGAAACTGAAGCGAGACCTATCAATTGGGGAATTGTGATATGTGATTATAATGGGATATTATTGTGTTGTAAAACATGACAAGTTGGATGATTTCAGAAAAATCTAGAAAGACTTAAACTAATACAGTGAGGTGAACAGAACCAGGAGAAGGCTGTACACAATAATAGCAGTATTGTACAATGAAGACTTATGAATGACTTAATTATTCTTAGCAATACAATGATCTAAGATAATCCTAAAGGACTTATGAGAAAGCATGCTATCTGCTTCCAGTGAAATAACTGATATTGATTGAATATAGAACAAAATATGCCATTTTTCATTTTCTTTCATTTTTTTTCTCTTTTTTGAGTCGTCTTACAAAAATGACTAATATGGACATATTTTGCATTATCACACATCTATAAAATCAGATCAAAATACAACAGATTATTTACCATCTCAAGGAGAGGGGACAGGATTAGGGCTAGGGAAAGGGAGAGAGGGGGATAGAATTTGGAACTCAAAATTTAAAAAAAACCTTTTAAAAATTATTTTAATAGGCAATTGAGGAAAATCAAATTTATTGACACACATGTACACACACACAGGTGCTACCATCATGAATCTTATAGTTAGACACACACAGAGAGAGAGACTGACAGACAGAGACAGAAGAGAGAGAAAAAGATATGAGACAGAGACTGAGACACACTGCAATGCCAAAACGAGAGGTTTATCCCCATATATAAAATCCCTTCCCAAAGACAAATCAACATTTAAAATCATGCTTGGGTTGAGGAAGTACATCGTCCTACATTTTTGTCTAGATGATTTCCTCATTAAGTTCCAGTTTCATGAAGATATTAGTAATGATAGCAACAACCATCAACAGGCAGCTAGTGCTTTCGCCTTCTCAAGGCACTTTCCATACATAATTTCATCCTATTCAGGCAAAGGGTGTCCAGGCCACAGAAGTGGGTATGTCTGCCCAGGATGGACATCTCCCAGGCAGGCAGTCATTTTAATGGGGTGTAGAGAAATAGAGGCATTAGGGACCAAACTTAAGCAAATTACGGCAAGATCTAAGGACTTAGAGCATTTTCTGTGCACTCAGTGAATTAGGCGATTTCTAGGCTGCCTTTCAAGGTCTTCCTCAAACCATATGGGTTAAGTTAATCATTCTCAGAAGCTTCTGTAGTCCCATCAGTGACAAAGGTATTTTATGGTTCATTGAACCTAACAGGAGCGATTAGAGGAATGTGTATCTAGCTTCTATGGCCTGAAAGAGGTGAGACAGCTTCAAATCATCCTTAACTTATAGGCAGGGCGTAATTGGACCTTAGAAGAATCTGTATATCCCATAGACCTTCATAAAAGAGTAAGAGAAAAAGATTACTCAGGAATCTGCTACATGAGCCTTGTCTTAAACTTGGGACAAGGATATCAACACCAACAAGGAGAATTCAATGTGCTCCTTGGGGACTGTGATTCTTTAAAGAATAGTAATGATATTATAAGATGTCACAATGCATGCATTTAGAAGTTCTTTTTGAGGAAGGTTTGTCAGAGGAAATGCACTTGGGTCCTAATGATAATAAGAAGCTTTGGGTTTCCAAGGAAATTGGCCCATACTGCCTAAGGACAAACCTGTCTTCGTAGAAGTTCCTCTTCAGATAGGCCACAGAGTCCAGCAATTTTCAGTCACAATAACTCTGGAAAATCAACTGCTTTTTATAAGGATTTCCCTCAAGATTGGTGTAGAGAAACACTGATGTGATTACAGTCTTGAATTGCAAAAGAATTATGGTAGTGTCCATCCTGCCAGTAGAAAGAGTCTAGTCAAATTGTTGGATCAAAGGATAGAGGGAGGAAAAGAGGGAAGCTCAAAGAAAGAAACAAGAAAGTGTATCAGTTCCAACACCTCCCACCAAAAATGAGATGAGAATACTGCAAGTTTGGAAATATTACAGTGAAATTTGCATTTAAACATGGCATTTCTGGGAAAAGAGTGTTTAAAAAGCATCTGCTTGGGTATGTTGTGACAGAGAACTGAGAATAATTCATTGCTAAATACCAGCTGAATATGCAAACATACTCTGAAAGTGAGCTGTGCTGGAGAAATTCGGGATGCGTAATTATTTTACACTGTGCCAGTGGTCTGTACACCCCAATCTGTTAAATAACCAAGAGATTGGTGACACAGAGAGGTAGGGGGAAAGGTCAGTCTTCTCACTTTCACCCTTATATTCTGATCTCTTCTTCTGTTTGTCCTTTCGAGGACTCAATGCTGAAATCTGAATGTTTATGCAGTCAAATGAAGACTATCAATAAGCCTAAATTAGCAAACATATCGCTGACCAATGAAAATGTTAATGATGTAAGATTCAAGCATTTTGTCATAGTCCTTTATGTATTTCATACATATTTCACTGGATCGTCTTAAAAATCCAGAGGCAGATTGTTGGTTCATAAGGTTTAGTTTTTGATCAGACCAAGGAACTCCTTTTACTCATACAAATCATCAAGGATTCCACTACTTAAGCCTTAGTTGCCTGTTGGAATTGATAAGTTAAATGACTTGCCCAAAGTCACATGGATAAGGAGATGGGGAATTCAAATTCATGGTCTCTACCTTTCAAGTCCAACATTCTTCCTATTATCCCATTCTCTTTTAAAAATAAGTGCCCCTCCCACAACTAATAAGCATTCATTTTCACTCCCATGTCTACTTCCAATTGGAAAAATAAAAAAGGGAATAACATTTTTGTAACAAATATCCATATTCAAGAAAAATAAATTCTCATTTTTCCAATGTCCAAAAATGTATTCCATGCTGCATATTTAGTCAATCACCTCTCTGTCAGAAAGTGGAAATGTTCTTCATCATCAGTCCTCTTCAATCAAGGTTGATTCATGCATTGACTACAGTTGTTAAGGTTCTCAAAATTGTGCATTTTTATCATGGTGTTATTGCATGGATTGTCCTGGTTCTGTTCACTTTGCTGTGCCTCAATCCCTACAAGCCTTCCCAAGTTTCTCTAAAACTATACCCTTCATCACTTCTTACAGTTCTATAAGAGAAAAGAGATAAAAAAGCAAAATGAAACAAAAAATGTTTACAGACTAAAATGTACATTCTCTATGGGCAGATCACTGGCAGGTAAGGGGGTGATAACATTTGGGAAGAAAGAAAAGATGAAAGGAAAGGAAAGGGAAAAGGAAAAGAAAGGAAGGACAGAAGTCCCTAATGGACAGTTCCTTCTGTATTCACAGAGGCTGCTGTTTGTCCTTCTTTTTGAAGAGGACCATGACATCATGGAGATGATGCCATGATGTGCAATTGAATTGAATTTGAGTGAGGGAGGGGTGTGCAAGGACACGAGCCTCACTGTCTCCTCCACAGTCATCCTGGGGTCTAATGGCCACATAAGGATCAGGGGGACTGGAGACGGCCTAGAATCAAATGGGAGACCTTGGTCTTTTTAAGCTAAAGTCTTTACAAATCTCCTTTGAGTGAGACAACTACAATTCAGTAAATAAGCCTCTTTAAGAAGTAAGTCAAGGAAGATTACTTAAAATAATAAACAACTTTACCTAAGTTTCAGAATATAAAATAAATCTGCATAAATAATTGGCATTTCTACATATTACTAAAAAAGTCCAACAACAAGATTAGAAAGGGAAATTCCATTTAAAGTTACTGCAGACATTATAAAATATTTGCCAAAACAAACCCAGGAACTCTATGAAGACAGTTACAAAACATTTTTCACACAAATAAAGCCATATCTAAATAATTGGAAAAACATGACTTGTTCATGGGTAAGATGAGATAATATAATGGAAATGAGAAATCTACTTAAATTAATTTACTTATTCAATGTCATACCAATAAAACAACCAAAAATTATTTTGTGGAGACATAAAAATAACAAAATTCATCTGGAGGAAGAAAAGGTACAGAATATTGAGAGAATTAATGAAAAGAACTGGTAGGTAAGATGGCCTAGCCATATCAGATTTTAAATTGTATTATAAAGCAGCAGTCATCAAAACTACTTTGTGACGGATAAGAAATAACGTGGAGGATCAGTGGAATACATTAGGTACACAAAACACAGCAGTTAGGGGCAGACCCAAGATGGAAGAGTAGAAATAAGGACCTGTGGAAGGCCCCCTCCCCACCATAGCACATAAAATACCTGTAAACAATGACTCTAAATAAATTCTAAAGCAGCAGAAGCCAGAAAGTGACAGAGTGAAAGAGATTTCCAGCCAAGGGAGCCTGGAAGGCTGACAGGAAAGGTCAATCACGCTGGGAGCACAGCAGAGCAAGACCCAACATGGGCTATGTGATGCGGCACTGATAGAACCCAGAACAGGCTTCAGAGAGTCAGCAGCAGTACTCTGACTGCTCAACACACAAACACCAAAGACAGCTTCAAAGGTCAGTGAGAGAGCTCCTTCAACCAGGAGAAGAGAATGCAGTGTGGACAATGGGCAGCAGCCACTGCAGGGGCAGCATCCGTTTTTGGAGACCTCCACCTAAAGCCCCTTGGTGGAATTGAACTGCTGATCTGAATCTCAGCCCTGAGTGCAGCCCTGGTGTGAGGAAAAGCCCTGGAATGGTAGAACAAGAGGAGGTTGTGGAGAAGGAATTCTATTCACAGATTCTGGGCAGAAAAGTTTTTGGTTGCTCCCAGACCAATGTGCACACCAGGAGAGGAGTAAACTCCTCGCCCTTGATTGTGCCACCTTGGAAGAACTAAGAACTTACAGGTCCTTAGAGTATACCTTTCACTTGACAAAGGATTCACAAGTCAAGTAACTGACAGGGAAAATGCCTCCCCAAAAAAGGAGGGGGAATGAGACTATAGAAGGCTACTTTTTCAGTAAACAGGTATTTTTTTCCCATCCTTTCAGATGAGGAAGGACAATGCATACCTATACCATCAGAGGAAATCAAGGTCTCTGCATCCAAAACATCCAAAATAAATATGCAATGGTTTCAGGCCATAGAAGAGCTCAAAAAGGATTTTGAAAATCAAGTATGAGAGGTGGAGGAAAAACTGAGAAGAGAAATGAGAGAGATGCAACAAAGCATGAAAAACGAGCCAACAGCTTACTAAAGGAGACCCAAAAAATGCTGAAGAAAATAATACCTTTAAAACAAGCTAATTCAACTGGAAAAAGATGTCCAAAAAGCCAATGAGGAGAAGAATGCTTTCAAAAGCAGAATAAACCAAAAGGAAAATGAGGTTCAAAACCTCACTGAAGTAAAGAGCTCTTTAAAAATTAGAATGGAGCAGATGGAAGCTAATGACTTTATGAGAAAACAAGAAATTAAAAAAACAAAATGAAAAGAATGAAAAAAATCAAAGATAATGTGAAATATCTCACTGGAAAAACAACTGACCTGGAAAATAGATCCAGGAGAGATAATTCAAAAATTATGTGACTATCTGAAAGCCATGATCAAAAAAGAGCCTAGACATCATCTTTCATGAAATTATCAAGGAAAACTGCCCTGATATTCTAGAACCAGAGGGCAAAATAAATATTGAAAGAATCCACTGATCACCTCCTGAAAGAGATATGAAAAGAGAAACTCCTAGGAATATTGCAGCCAAATTTCATATTTCTCAGGTCAAGGAGAAAATATTGCAAGCAGCTAGAAAGAAACAATTCAAGTACTGTGGAAATGCAATCATGGAAACACAAGATCCAACAGCTTCTACACTAAGAGATCAATATTGAATATGATATTCCAGAAGTCAAAGGAACTAAGATTAAAACCAAGAATCACCTTCCCAGCAAAACTGAGTATAGCTTTTCAGGGGGGAAAATGGTCATTCAATCGAATAGAGGGCTTTCAAGCATTCTTGATGAAAAGACTAGAACTGAATAGAGAATTAGACTTTCCAACACAAGAATCAAGAGAAACATGGAAAGGTTAACAGTAAAGAGAAATCATAAAGGACTTTCTAAAGATGAACTGTTTACATTCCTACATGGAGAGTAATATTTGTAACTCTTGAGACTTTTCTCAGTATTTGAGTAATTGGAGTGATTATACACACACACACACACACACACACACACACATACGTAGAGAAAGAAAGAGAGCACACGGTGAGTTAAATAAGAAGGGATGATATCTAAAAAATAAAATTAAGGGGTGAGAGAGGAATATATTGGAGAAGAAAAGGAGAAATGGATAGAGCAAATTATCTGTCATAAAAGCGGCAAGAAAAAGTTTTTTCAATGGAGGAGCAAAGGGAAGAGGTGAGAGGGAAAAAGTGAAGCTTACTCTCTTCACATTTGACTTAAGGAAGGAATAACATGCTCACTCAATTTGGTATGAAAATCTATCTTACACTACAGGAAAGTAGGGGAGAAGGGGACAAATGGGGTGGGGGATGATAGAAGGGAGAGCAAATGAGAATAGGGAGTAATTAGAAATAAGCACTTTTAGGGGGGGCAGGGCCAATAGAGAGAATAGAATAAATGGGGGCAAGATAGGATGGAGCGAAATGTAGTTAATCTTACACGAGATGATTATTATGGAAGTCTTTTGCAAAACTGCACACATATAGCCTATATTGAATTGCTTGCCTAATCAGTGGAGATGGGTGGGGAGGGAAGAAGGGAGAGAACTTGGAGCTCAAAGTTTTAGGAAGGAATGTTGAGAATTGTTTTAGTATACAACTGGGAAATAATAAATACAGGTAATGGAATATAGAAATATATTTTGTCCTACAAGAAAAGAGAGAAGATGGCAATAAGGAAAGGGAAAGGTGTGATAAAAACAAGGGCATGTTGAGGGAAAGGGTAAGCAGAATGCAAGGCTTTCTGGTGTGGGTGGAGGGAAGAGATGGAGAGAAAATTTGAAACTCAAAATTTTGTGGAAATGAATGTTGAAAACTAAAAATGAATAAACATTTAAAAAATAATAAAAATTACTAGATGCAAAAAAACAGCAGTAAATGATTATGATAATCCATTTTTTGATAAACCCAAAGACCCCAGTTCTTGGGAGAAGAACTCACTATTTGACAAAAAATGCTTGAAAAACTGGAAAATAGTGTAGCAGAAATCGGGCAAAAACCAACATCTTATACTGTATACCAAAATAAATTAAAATGGGTACATTATTTAGATATAGAGGTTGAGAGTGTAAGCAAATAAGGAGAACAAGGAATAGTATACCTGTCATATTTATGAAGAATGGAGTAATTTATGAACAAACATGAGATAAAGAACATTATGAATTGCAAAATAGATAATTTTGATTACATTAAATTGAAAAGTTTTTGCACAACCAAAGCCAATATAACCAAGATTAGGAGGGTAATTTTTTTAAAAATGGGAATTCGTACAACCAGTGTCTCTGATAAATACCTCATTTCTAAAATATATAGAGAAATGAGTCAAATTCATGAGAATACAAGTCACTCCTCATTTGATAAATGGTCAAATGGTATGAACAGGCAGTTTTTAGAGGAAGAAATTGAAGCTATCTGTAGCTATGTGAAACAAATGCTTTAAATCGTCATTGATTTAGAGGAATGCAAATCAAAACAACTCTGAGGTGCCACATAACACCTATTGGATTGGCCAACATGACAAAACAGGAAAATTATAAATACTGCAGAAAATGTGGCAAAGTTAGAAGAGTAATTCATTGTTGGTGGAGTTGTGAACTGATCCAACCATTCTGGAGAGCAATTTGGAACTATGCCCAAAGGGCTATAAGATGGGTATACCCTTTGACCCAACAATACCACTTCTAGGACTGTATCCCAAAGAGTTCATAAAAATGGGGAAAGGACCCACATGCATAAAAAATATTTACAAAAGCTTTTTGTAGTGGCCAAGAACTGGAAATTTAGCTGATGTCCATCAACTGGGGAATGGATGAACAAGTTGTGGTACACGATGGTGATGGAATACTACTGTGTTATATGAAATGATGAGCAGGCTGACTTCAGAAAAACCTGTAAAGACTTATATGAACTGATGCTAAGTCAGGTGAGCAGAACTAGGAGAATGGTGTACACACTAACAGCCTCTTTATGTCATGACTACTTTAGCTATTCTCAAGGACCTGAAACAACTCCAAAAGACTCATGATGGAAAATTCTATCCACATCCAGAGAAATAAATATGGAGTCTGAATGCAGATGGAAGCACACTATTTGCTCCCGTTTTGGTTTTACTTTGTTGTTTTTTTTTTCTCTTTCTCATGGTTCCTCCCATTCATTCTAATTTTTCTATACAACATGATTAAAGTTCAAGTGTGTTTAATAATGATGTATATGCAATTAGATTGGACACCATCTTGGGGAGGGGAGAAGAGAGGGAGGTGGAGAAAATTTAAAACTTATAGAAGTGAATTTTGAAAGCTAAAATAAATTAATTAATTTTTAGAAAAGGGAATCAAGGGATGGCCCCTTTAATCACATTTTTAAAAAGTCTCTTCCCTAAAGAAATTTACATTTTGATGGGATAAAACAATACAAAAAAGAAAGCTAGAGGATATGGGAAATAAAGGTGCTGGACATGGGATCACAATTTTGAAGGTGGTGTTCTCAAAGAGGAATTATAAGGTCAGAAACAGGGCCGGGAGAATAAATGTAGACCAGTCAGGATCCCTCTACAAACGGACACCTCAGGAAGAACTCATCAAAGGCAGATTGTAGATGGGCCTTATGGACAGATATTCTATGGTGAGTGGGTTGATGGAAAGGTTTACTTTTGTATGACAAAAAAAAAAAGGCCCAAGCACTAAGGAAAGTTCCAGGATGAGCCAGAAGTAGAAGAAGCATGGTTTTGAAGTCCAGAAAAAGTCAAGAACAGGGTTGGGAAGTGACTGGAGGCAGCTGACCTCAACCCTTCACAAAATTTTGAGAAAATGGAGAAATCCATCAATGAAAGAAGTGGGGCAGGACTTCAGGAATATTCTATAGGGATTATTGGTGGAGGAGGTAGGTGGTTCCAGGTGTTGAGAGAGGCTCCAGGAGTGGAATGGGCACACCTCATAATTCAGAGAAAATCAGGAGGGGAAAGAAGGGTTCTCAAGCCTTTCAGCACCTGGCTTATCATCTCCTTCTTCTTTCCTAACTCCTGCCCTTTCACTATGGAAATGGAATATCCACATAGGCATTTCCTAAATTCTCCTTTTCCCAACCTCTCTAACCCCATGGCCAACCGCGTCATACTATTTCAGTCACACATGGGGAAAACATAAAAAGGAGCAAACACAAGTCAATATTTATGTGAGATAATGGGAATTTTAAAAAGGTATGAAAAAGCAGCTACTATGTTTCAAGCATTGTGCTATATGCCATAAAAACCATAACGATCAAATCTTTACTCATAAGGTATTTACATTTCAATGTGGAGCCAAAAGTATTCACATGGAAATACACAGAACAAACATGAAAAGAATAAATGTAAAACTCTCAAATTCAAGACAGAGTAGAGAAGGCAGGAGTAAGTGATGAAATCAGGAAAGACTTCATAAGATGTGGGACTTGAGGAAGGGGGTGATCCTCTGGGACAGGAATAAGGAGGAAGTACATGCCAAGCATCAGGGAGGACTACTATAAGAAAACACAAAGACTGGAGATGGGGCATCAATGTCCTGCCGTGGTCGGATTGCAGACTGTTCACTGTCCAGTGAGGTTGGAATAGTAGGCTTGAGCCAGGCTGAGAAGGTCTTTGCAAGTCAGAGGAGATAATATTTGATCATAGAGGGGAATAGGGAGCCACTAGAGGGGTGTTGTAGCCATATGTTCTAGCAGTTCTTATCAAATAGAGAGATCTTTTCTAATCTTAATGAATTTATAATGTTTTTTTCCTCCAGTTTTTGACAATGAGGTGACCATTCTTGCCAAAACCTGGTCTTCTATATGTTTTTTGATCCCATCATCCTCTGTCTTTTGCAGAAGATTTTGCCATATCAGTCAAATTCTTACATCTTCAACTTTAACATCTTATCTACGATTTCCTCCCCCATTGCCTTCAAATATATCCTTCTCCTCCGTTCTTAAAAACAATATAAAAGAAAGCAAATTTTAAAAAATCTTTCACAAGATCCTATTACCCCATCACCCAACATCTTTCTTCTTTTTATTTGCCAGTCTCCTTGGGGTGGGAAGAATCCTTTCTTTGTCGTTTTTTAATCATGTCCTTCTTTGTGACCTCATTTTGGGTTTTCGTGGCAAAGACATTGGAGTCATTTGCTATTTTCTTCTCCAGATCATTTGACAGATGATGGGATACAGGCAAACAGGGTTAAGTGACTTAACCTGGGTCAAGTGTCTGAGGCTAGATATGTACTCAGGTCTTCCTGACTCTATCCACTGTGCCACCCAGCTGCTCGAAGAAACCTTTCTGCTTGCTCTTTATTCACTCAGTGCTCAATTTTTTAAATCTGCCTTCAGATCTCATCAGTCAACTGAAGTTACCAGTGATACCATAATTGAGAAATGTAATGCTCTTTTTTCAGTTCTCGTTTCTTGTAACCTATCCATTTGACATTGGTAAGGATCTTTACCTGAACACGTATTATTCTCAGGGCTTCATGACACTGCTTTCTTATGACTCATTTATTTATGTATCCAGACCCAATGGCTCAAATTCAACATGTCCAAAACTTAATGAATTTTCTTTTGCCTTCAACCCACCTCTCTTTCACCTTCCCCACTGACATTGATCTGCTCTCCTCAAACTTTCTTCTTCACTCTCACTAACCTCATCTATGCAATCACTTTTGATAGTTTACCCTTTCCATTCCAACAACATTTCTTGCATCCACCTACGTTTTATATTCACACAGTTCTCATGCTCATTCTGGTCCAAATTTACTTTCACCCACATAAGAACTTCCTTAAGCCCCAAATTGATCTCCCAATCTCAACCGACTCCCTCCTCCAGTCCAACTTGTATACTGTTCCCAAAGTGATTTTCTTTAGCACTAGACCAACATATTATATCATATACCATAAAAATCCTAAATGGATACATAACCTGAGTATTAAAAATAATACCATTAAAAAACCCTTGGAAAAGAAGTGAACCACACATATATTTCTTTTCATAAATAGAACTAGTAGGTATATTTGTAACTAAACAAGGTATAGATATAAGAGATTATTCTGATTGCTGAAAATTGAAAAGTGTCTGCACAAACAAAAGTATCGGATCTAAAATAAGAAGAAAGCATTTAAACTGTGAGGAGAGGAGGTTTTTGCAACACATTTCACATTCAAGATATGAAGACAACTAATTAAATCATATAAGATTTCAATCCAGTTCTCAAGAAAAAGTTATCAGCAGACATGGACACTATTCAAAAGAAAAAATGCAAGCTTTTTGAAAGCCTCCAAATCCTGAATAACAAAAGTAATGCAAATAAAAAGAGAATAAAGTCAAAGAAATTGTTGGGTGGTTGGCACCCTAATGCATTGTCAGTGGAGCTGTGAGAGCACTTTTTAATTATGTAATTTAGGAGGAAATTTGGAAGAAGGCAGACAAAATGACTAAAATATTGTTATCTTTTGACCCACGTTTCTCACAATGTAGCTATTTTTCCCTTTATTTCTTTAATACTTCAGCAAGCAAGTCAAATTCTGTGATTTTTTAAAACGGGAGTATGTATTTATGAGTGAGAAAGGGAGAAAGCTAAAAGATGCAAAAGCAAAGAATCCATTAAAATTATTATTTAAAAAAGAGGAAATGCTAGATGGAGATAGATAAAACTTCTATTAATCATTTAATATGGGTGAGGCAGATACTGAACCAAGTGCAGGGACTATGGACACAAGAAAAGAAGACATTTCTTAAAGAATTTGCCTGCTGGGGGCAGAGCCAAGATGCTGGAAAAACAGCATAGACTTTCTAAAGCAACACTCCCAAACCCAACCAAATACCTGTAAAAAAAAAATTGGACTGAACATGTTCTGGATCTGCAGAACCCACAGAATGATGGAGTGAAGCAAATCTCCAGCCTAAGATAGCCTGGAAAGTCACTGGGAAGTATCTATCAGGGCCTGCTGGGAGCACAGTCCACTCTGGTGTGGGCTGCACCAACACAGACAGCACCTGAGCAGGCCTTGGAGGGACCAAACTTCTCCCACTTGTGGCAGTTTTCAGACTTCACAACCCCAAAACGCTGAAGACAAATTGGAGGGTCAATGGAAAAATGCTGTGGGAATTGTGTGGGAAAGTAGAGTGGTCAGGCAGTGGAGGAACTCACATCAGCAGCCACACCAGCAGCAGGGGCAGCAGCAGTGGCAGTGACTGTTTCTGGAGCTCCAGGTAAACAAATTGTGTGTGAATCCAGTGACTGACAGTACACCCTTCCACCCCAATTGGAAACAGAGAACTACCTTAACAAAGAGCTCAAAAGTCAAGTAGATGGCTGCAGAAATGAACAAAAATCGAAAAAAAAAATCAGACTGTAGAATCTTCCTTTGGTAACAAGGAAGACTAAAACATGCAAACAGAAGACAACACAGTCAAATCTCCTCCATCTAAAGTGTCCAAGAAAAATATGAATCAATTTCAGGTCACAGAAGAGCTCAAAAAGAATTTTTAGAGTCAAGTAAGAGAAGAAGAGCAAAAATTGGGGAAAGAAATGGGAGTGATGCAAGAAAATGATGAAAAATGAGTCAACTGTTTGCTAAAGGAGATACAAAAAATATTGGAGACAATAACGCCTTTAAGAATAGTCTAACGCAAATGGCAAAAGAGATCCAAAAAGTCAATGAGGAGAAGAATGTCCTAAAGGACAGAATTGATAAGATGGAAAAGAAGGTCCAAAAGCTTGTTGAAGAAAATAATTCCTTCAAAATTAGAATGGAGCAGATGGAAGTTAATGACTTTATTAAAAATCAATAAATTTTAAAAAAACGAAATGAATGAAAAAATAACAGACAATGTAAAATATCTTATTGGAGAAACAACTGACCTGGAAAATAGATCCAGGAGAGACAACTTATAAATTATGAGACTGCCTGAAAGCCATGATCAAAGAAAGAGCCTAGATATCATCTATCAAGAAATTATCTAGGAAAAATGCCCTGATATTCTAGAACCAGAGGGTAAAATAAATTTTGAAAGAATCCACTGATGGCCTCCTGAAAGAGATCCCAAAAGGAAAAATCCTAGGAATATTGTAGCCAAATTCCAGAGCTCCCAGGTCAAGGAGAAAATATTGCAAGTAGCCAGAAGGAAATAATTTGAGCATTGTGGAAATACAATCAGGATAATACCATATCTAGCAGCTTCTACATTAAGAGACTGAGGGGCTTGGAATATGATATTCCAAAGGAACTAAGATTAAAACCAAGAATCAATCATCTACCAGCAAAATTGAGTATAATACTTCACGGGAAAGAAATGGTCATTCAATGAAATAGAGGACTTTCAAACATTTTTGATGAAAAGACCAAAGCTGAATAGAAAATTTGACTTTCAAACACAAGAATAAAGAGAAGCATGAAAAGATAAACAGGAAAGAGAAATCATAAGGGACTTACTAAAGTTGATCTATTTACATGCCTACATGGAAAGATAATATTTGTAACTCTTAAAACTTTTCTCAGTATTTGAGTAGTTGGAGGGATTATATATGTATATATATATATATATATATATATATATATATATATATATATATATATATATATATATATCGAGAGAGACAGACAGACAGACACAGAGAGACAGAGACAGAGAGACAGAGACAGACAAAGAGATAGAAAGACAGAGGGAAAGACAGAGACAGAGGACAAAGGGTGATTTTAAATATGAAGGAATGGTATTTAAAAATGAATTAAGGTGTGAGAGAGGAATATATTGGGAAGAGAAAGGGAGATACAGAATGGGGCAAATGATCTCTCACATAAAAGAAGCAAGAAAAACCTTTTTCGATGGAGCAGAAGAGTGGAGAAGTGGGAGGGAAAAAGTGAACGTTACTCACCACAATTGGCTTAACGGGAATAATGTGCCCATTCAATTTGCTATGAAAATTTATCTCACTCAACAGGAAAGTAGAAGAAGAATAAGTGGGGTGTGGGGAGATGATAGAAGGCAGGGCAAATGGGAGTAAGGGATAACTAGAAGTAAATATTTTTCAAGAGGGAGAGGGACAAAAGAGAGAATATAATAAATGTGGGGGGCAGGATAGGATGGAGGGAAATATAGTTAGTCTTTCACAACATAACTTTTATAGAAGTCTTTTACCTAAGGACACATGTATAACCTATATCGAATTGCTTGTCTTCTCGGTGGGGATGGGTGGGGAGGGAGGAAAGGAGAGAAGTTGGAAGTCAAAGGTTTAAAAACAAATGCTAAAAATTGTTTTTACATACAACTGGGAAATAAGATATCCAGGCAATGGGGTATAGAAATCTATCTGGCCCTACAAGAAAATAGAGGAGACAGAGAAAAGGGAAGGGAGTGTTGTGATTGAAGGGAGGGCAGATTGGGGAAAGGGGTAATCAGAATGCACTCTGTCCTAGGGTGGGTGGAAGAGACAGACAGGGAGAAAATTTGGAACTCAAAATCTTGTGAAATGAATATTGAAAGCTAAAAATAAATAAATATATTTCTTAAAGAAAGAAATTGCCTGCTACTGGAGACAAGACAAATCATAAAGAGGATTGCAAAGGTTGGGACCACCTGCACAGTTATGCAATATCAAAATCTCTAGTAGAACTAGGCAAGGTAGGGATCTATCAGCTTGCTAGATAAGGGAGAGAGAGGGTCTAAGGTAAAGTTGCAAGGAAGTTGAGGATGACAGTGTTGATTACATGATGAGGAGATGGGACATATCTGGAAAGTGGTATGAAGACTTGATTTCTAGCAACAGAAGGAAAAATTCAATCTATCAGAATCAGTACAGCCCAGGACAGGAGAAGAGCAGAAGAGTGAATTAGAAAGCACAAGGCAACATGTGGTTTGTAAGAAACATATTTGAAATAAAGATTCACAGAGTTAAAATGAAAGAACAGAGTCAAATTTGTTATGCTTCAGGCCAACGCAAAAAAAAAGGAGTGAGAAGCAATTATAGTCTCAGATGAGACAATAGTAAAAATAGACACTTCGATTATATAAGGAGGAAAACCATATTATGCTTTAAGGAATCATATCTAATTAAATAATATTAATACCCAATATATATTAAACACATTTCAAAGTATCTAGATTCTTTTTTTAAAATTTATTTATTTAAATTTTCAACATTCATTTCCAAAAAATTTTGGGTTCCAAATTTTCTCCCCATTTATCCCTTCCGCCCACCCCAAAACGCTGAGCATTCTAATTACCCTTATCACCAATCTGCCCTCCCTTCTAACATCCTTCCCTTCCCTTATTCCCATCTTCTCTTTTGCCCTGTAGGGCAAGGTAACTTTCTATACCCCATTACCTGTATTTCTTATTTCCTAGTTGCAAGAACAATACTCAACAGTTGTTCCTAAAACTTTGAGTTTCATCTTCTCTTCCTCCCTCCCTCCCTACCCATTCCCTTTAGGAAGGTAAGCAATTCAATATAGGCCATATCTGTGTAGTTTTGCAAATGACTTCCATAATAGTTGTTTTGTGTAAGACTAACTATATTTCCCTCCATCCTATCCTGTCCCCCATTTCTTCTGCTCTCTCTTTTGACCCTGTCCCTCCCCAAGAGTGTTGACTTCTAATTGCTCCCTCTTCCCATTGCCCTTCTTTCCATCATCCCCCCTACCCTGCTTATCCCCTTCTCCCCCGCTCTCCTGTATTGTAAGATAGGCTTTCATACCAAAATGAGTGTGCATTTTATTCCCTCTTTTAGTTGAATGTGATGAGAGTAAGCGTCATGTTTTTTCTCTCACCTCCCCTCTTTTCCCCTCCACTGAAAAGTCTTACTTGACTCTTTTATGAGAGGAAATTTGCCCCATTCCATTTCTCCCTTTCTCCTCCCAATATATTTCTCTCTCACCCCTTAATTTCATTTTTTAAAGATATGATCCCATCCTATTCAATTCACCCTGTGCTCTGTGTGTGTGTGTGTGTGTGTGTGTGTGTGTAATCCCACCAACTACCCAGACACTGAAAACAGTTTTCAAGAGTTACAAATATTGTCTTTCCACGTAGGAATGGAAATAGTTCAAATTTAGTAAGTCTCTTACGATTTCTCTTTGCTGTTTACCTTTTCATACTTCTCTTGATTCTTGTGTTTGAAAGTCAAATTTTCTTTTCAGCTCTGGTCTTTTCATCAAGAGTGTTTGAAAGTCTTCTATTTCATTCAAAGACCATATTTCCCCTGAAGTGCTATACTCAGTTTTGCTGGGTAGGTGATTCTTGGTTTTAATCTTAGTTCCTTTGACTTCTGGAATATCATATTCCAAGTCTTTCAATCGCTTAATGTAGAAGCTGCTAGATCTTGTGTTATCCTGATTGTATTTCCACAGTGCTTGAATTGTTTCTTTCTAGCTGCTTGCAATATTTTCTCCTTGACCAGGGAACTCTGGAATTTGGCAACAATGTTCCCAGGAGTTTCTCTGTTTGGATGCCTTTCAGGAGGTGATTGGTGGATTCTTTCAATATTTATTTTGCCCCCTGGTTCTAGAATGTCAGGGCAGTTTTCCTTGATAATTTCATGAAAGATGATGTCTAGGCTCTTTTTTTTGATCACGGCTTTCAGGTAGTCTCATAATTTTTGAATTGTCTCTCCTGGATCTATTTTCCAGGTCAGTTGTTTTTTCAATGAGATATTTCACATTATCTTCCATTTTTTATTCTTTTGGTTTTGTTTTGTGATTTCTTGGTTTCTCATAAAGTCATTAGCTTCCATCTGTTCCATTCTAATTTTTAAAGAACTATTTTCTTGAGTAAGCTTTTGAACCTCCTTTTCCATCTGGCTAATTCTGATTTTTAAAGCATTCTTCTCCTCATTGGCTTTTTGAACCTCTTTTGCCAATTGAGTTAGCCTATTTTTAAAGGTTTTATTTTCTTCAGCATTTTTTTGGGTCTGCTTTAGTAAGGTGTGGACCTGCTTTTCATGCTTTTCTTGCATCTGTCTCATTTCTCTTCCCAGTTTTTCCTTCACCTCTCTTACTTGATTTTCAAAATCCTTTTTGAGCTCTTCCATTGCCTGAGACCATTGAATATTTAATTTGGATGTTTGAGGTACAGAAGCCTTGACTTTTATGTCTTTCCGTAATGGTAAGCATTGTTCTTCCTCATCTGAAAAGATGAGCGAAGATATCTGTTCACCAAGAAAGTAACCTTCTATAGTCTTATTTTTTTCCCTTTTTTGGGCATTTCCCCAACCAGTTACTTGACTTTTTGGTCATTTGTCAGTAGGGTATACTCTGGGTATCCGTAAGATCTCAGTTCCTCCAACGTAGCACAATCTAGTGTGTACTGGTCTGGGAGTAGGCAGAGATTGCTGTGCTCGGAGCCTTAGCAGTTACCTCTCCACAGGCACCTGGCCTCCAATTCTGCCAAGCCAGCACTGAGGGGCTGGGATTCAGTCAAGCTGTGGAGGCAGGGCCACCATTCAGTATGAGACAAAGACCAGCTGCCTCAGGTAAGATTCAGCTCTTCAGTGCCCCCAGGGGTTTTTACGCTCCAACAGTGGAGCAGGCTGCATGGGCTGCTGTGCATCCTCTGTGGCTGCTGCCTGCTGCCAGAGCTATGGGAAGGCCCTTCTCTCTTCCTGGCCAGCTGAAAAAACTCCATCACTGACCTTTGGTGCCTGTGGGTTGAGGGATCTGCAGACCTGCTGCTGCGACTGGAGATTCTGCCCCCAAAGTGTCCTCCTCCCAGAGCTGAGCCATGCTGTGCCTCTAGGCCAAGGCTGGGCTGGGCTCTGCACTCTGCTCTAGTCTGATGCAACCAATGCTTCCCGTGGGCCTTTCAGGTCACCCCAGGCTGGAAATCTCCTCCACTCTGTTGTTCTCCACTTCTGCTGCTTCAGAATTTGTTGAGAGTCCCTCTCTAAGGGTATTTTATGGGCTGTGTAGGGGCAGCCACCATATGTGTGTCTTTCTACTCTGCCATCTTGGCTCCACCCCCGAGTATCTAGATTCTTAAAAGACATTTATAAATGTCTAAATTATAGGGAGAAGTAAACAGCAAAACTAAAATAGTTAGAAAACTTAATGCACCTCTTTCCAAACTAGACAAAACTAACAAAAATATAAATAAGAAAGAAGTTAAGGATTTGAATTCAGTTTTAGAAAAGTTAAATATGAAAGCTCTCTAAAGATTCCTGAATGCTAAAAAATAAAGTAATATACACCTTTCTCAGAGGTTTATGATACATTTGTAAGAACCAACCATTTCCTCCAGTATTTAAAACAAGGCAAACAAAAAAACCTTCTAATGTTTTGTAAGCCAAAATGGATTGATAATAGTAATATGCTTTGAGATATGACAACAATCTCTACCTGATACTTTACTCTCCTTTGCTTTCTGTTTAGAGAGCCAAGCTTCCTCCTCTTTAGGGTAAATAAAAGATACATAGATGAGTGATATAGATGATAGAACAATAGAAATATGTGGAAAGAATGATATAGACAGATAAATGATAGTACAAAATAGATATTTTTTTTAATCTAGTAGTGTTCTATTGAAGCCAACTTTGGCTGTTTCTTTCATTGTCACTTTATCCCAAGAATCCTTTCATGAGATGCAAAGGGCAGATTCATCTGAATAAGAAGCTTTCAATGACTCACTTTAATGGCACCTTCAATAACATCAAAATGGAAATTTGTCTTTAATTAGGAGGCCCTTACTTTGTGCATCTTTATTGAATTACATCAAGGGGCTCCCTGTTAAAGCACCAGAGAAATTTCAAAGCCCTCATCCAACCCAGTGCCAGGGGTGTGGTAATTAAGGAAATTATATGGAGACAGAGATGATGAGAATCTCAAGGGAAGTTCTACAGGTTTGAAACTCTTGAGAAGGAGCTGCTTAAATCAGGAATAGTTACGTTTCAGAATCTCATCAAATATCATGCCATCTAAAAGAAAAAGATAATATGCACAATCTGAAACTATATACCATTTTGACAAACTGTTCAACAGTTAAGGACTCATTGTTGTGCTTTTATTTAATGAAATTATTTTAACTTATTTTCTTGTTTACCTATTTCTGGAAGTTCCTGTGATGTCCTCTCTTTTGTAGCGAGCATCTCCACCTCCCCCCTTTTTCTTCACCTCCATAACCATCTGAGGCTTTGATTAGGGAGATTTCACCTTCTCTTGCCTGGGTCCCAGACTCTGACTTACTGCCTGGTTATCTCCATACCATACCTCCTCACCCCCACATTTTCCACTTTAATGTGCTATTTCCCCATCGAAATACAAGCTTCTAGAGGTCGAATGTTGTATGATGGCATTTTATACCCCTTGTTTAGCACAGGGGTGGGAAAGCTGCAGCCTCGAGGCCACGTATAGTTTTCTAGGTCCTCAAGTGCCACCCTTTGGCTGTTCTGAACCTGTTCTTTGAAGTTTGGGTTCAGTAAAATGGATGCACTTGAAAACTTAGAGAGCCATATGTGACTTCAAGGCCACAGGTTCCCCACCACTGGCATGCCTGGCACATAGTAGACATCTATTAAACACTTAACTTGTTTACTACACCAACTTATTGCCCTCTTTGGATTTTCTAGCTTATCAATGACCTTCTTAAACTGTCACACCCGGAGTTAAAAACAATTTTCCATATGAAATAAGATATTAATATTGTGACAAACAGTGCAGAAGCTGAGGAGAAATATAAATGTACTGTCTCAGAATCCCAGTAAAATCGGACATCATTCATGACTGCTGCTGGTTTACATTTTAAGTATTTCAGTCAATATTCATTTGTGAGAGCCTTTTGTGCTGAACATTTCTTGCATGTATAGGAATTGAATACCTGTCTTATACTTGATTCACTTTGTGTATATTGAGTTCTTCTCTCCTCCACCTCTTGGTATTAAGTGGTCATGGGGACCCAAGGTACAGGACAGAACACACGCTTTAGGTAAATCTCTGGGGAGCCAGGGTGGGAGCGTAAATAACCAGAGTACAAAATATGAGGCCCAGTCAAGTTCAGTCCTCCTCAGAGGCCCAAATATCCCAGGACTGACTATGGACACAACATGTGTTGATTCAGACAGTAGAGGACACAGGATTCCATTGCTTGAGAATCTGAAACATCCCAAGTATTAGATATTAATTCTAATGGATAAACAGTAAATATGTTAAGGGAAAAAGTACTCCATAAACTCAATATTTGAAATAAAAGGAACTCTCTTGGTAAATAACATATACTGAATGGAAATTTCAATAATTATTTTACTACCAAATGATCCACTGACTTAGTTACTTGTGGTTATAAATAATATCAAACTTTGCTTTTTTAAATGTCAATTTTCTTGTTCCTATTTTTGGTGTATTTAGCACAGCTTAGTACATTTAGTCTTTATTTCTTTTTGCTCACAGGATGAATCCACTTCCTATCTCCAATCTGATGCCAAATCTCATTACTACTTTGAGAACACGTCTCCTATATAGCTCCTGGTCTCCACTCTGGTGCCACCTCACATGTAGACTAGGGAAAAGGCTCAGCTCTCCTTGACTCCAGTCTTGCCTCATGGGTCTGTCTTCCACTAAATTACCAAAGCCGTCTTCCTAAAGGATATTGTGGACTCTCCCTTATACACACACAGACACACACACACACAGACACACACACAAACACGCACACACACATACACACACACACATAGACATATGCACACACAGACACACACTGGCACACACTCACACACACGCTTAGTAAATTCTGCTGGCTTCTTATTACCTCTAGGATAAAATATAAATTGATTTCTTTGGCATTTAAATCCCTTTTTAACCTGACCTCTTCTAGGGTTTCTGATCTTCTTTTTCTTTACTTCATTCCACATATTTTACAATCCAGCATCTCTGGCCTTCTTATTATTCCTCACACAGGACGCTTCATCCCCTGAATTTTGGTTGTCCCTCATATCAGTCATATTCGAAAGATCATGAAAAATTAGGATGACTCCAAAGGACTAGAGAAAGTCAAATGTGCAGAGGATGAGGAAGAAAAAGAAGAGAAAGGGAGAAAAAGGGGAAGAATGAAAAATAAGAAGAGAAGGAAAGAAAGAGGGCAATGGAATAAAAGGCAAAAACATCAAGAAAACTGAACATTAATTTTAAAAGGTAATTGGTGACTATCTAGAGAGGAAAACAATAGCAATCACAAGTAGTCAGAATGTCTTCAGCAGGAAGAAAAAGTCACAAAGGGTGAATCTCATTTCATTTTGTATGGGATTGTTAAATTGTTACATCTGGAAAATTCAGTAGATTCACTTTATCTGGAGTTTATTCATTAATTTTTATAAGACTTTTCATACTGTTTGTAGTGTGTGTATGGGTGTGTGTGTATGGGTGTGTGTGTATGTGTGTGTGTGTGTGTGTAAAACATGAAGAGCTGTGAACTAGGTGATAACATGATTAAACGGATTTATATTGTTACAATGATGGGATCCAATGGTCTGATTACATTTTGGAAGTAGGTCTCCACTGGAGTAGTCAGGGTATCTATGTCTGGTCTTATAGCATTTAATGATTTTAATCACTGATTTGGGTAAATTCACAAATTATTTAAACACCAATGGATGATACAAATAATGAGTTACAAACAATAATGTGATTTTATAAATTCATTTGAATTTAGGACAATAGGAACAGAACTCACTCCTCTCTCTTTCTCTTTCTCTTTCTCTCTCTGTCTGTCTCTGTCTCTGTCTCCCTTCTCTTCCTCCATCCCTCCCTAAGAATTGTTCTCTTTAAAGTCCCAAATCAAGTTGTTTCCCTTGTGTATTGGGATGGCTTCTATCATTCAATCCATGAATGTCCTATTTTATGCCATTGGGGAATACCTATCCTTCACACTGAGGTGCCATGTTCATAACTACAGGTATAAGAGTCATAATTACAGACTTGTCAGTCTGTAAGGAGGAGAAGACTTGAGGTTACTCAGCATCTACACTGCAGGACCCAGCCCAGTTATTGGTGTAGTCTTATTGTGGAGGGTATTCCTTAGCTCAAGAGAGCCCAAGGGGCTCTTCTGTCATGGAACCCTGGGAACAGCTACCTGGAGATGGTAGTACCACAGAATATCACAGGACAGTAAAGTCACATGAGCTATGTTGCAAGAATGGTTGTCATTATGGGGAAATGATCAGACAGTCTCCAAGGATTTGGTTAGGGTTTCCTAAATGCTAGGAATTGTGCTAAGAGGAGGCAATATACATAAAGACAAAAACTTTTCCCACCCTTGAGGAATTTACAATCTAATGGGAGATGAAACACGTGAAAACTATCTGTGTGCAAGATATAAGCAGTGATATTCTAGGGAAGAGACTAACAGAAGAGAGAACAAAGGAAACTCCAAGGAGAAGGTGGGATCTGAGCTTGATTTTGAGAAAGAAAGAGTCAAGGTTGATAAGAAAGAGTAGTCCATAAATGCAAGCAATCAAGTAGGGAGACAGACTACCATGTGTGAAAAATGCCACGTTGGTTACTATACTAGGACTTCAGAGTGTGTTGAGGTGTGTAGAGGGCGGGGGTCAGTGCTCAGGGATGCAGTCATTAATTTGCTCTTTGAAACATATGTAAGATTAGGTAGGGATTTGGTAGGTATTGATGGCACAGTGAGGTACTTTCCACCAAGAAGGAACAGAGGATACATGAATGAAGGGATGAGAGTGGAAAGGGCAACATTAAAGAGGCAGAGCTTATTAGAGGAGTAGAAATTATATGCCCAGGCTTCTGCCAGATTACTGGGATGCAAGGGCTGGGGCGGCAGTTGGGAAGGAGGGCCAGAGCCGAAAGTCAAGCAACACCATTTAGAAATGATTCAGAAGGAAAAATAGATTTTTTATGAATAGTAGAATAGATGAGAAACTTAGCATCCTGAGCGGCCTCGGGACCATCTAGAGCGTCACTAACCTGAATAAAAATCTCCTAAGAAGTGGTCACTTAGAACGCACTTTAAACTTCCTCCAAGGGGGATCTTATTACCTCCCAAGGCTGCTCTCATTTTTACCTTTTTGCCCCTGACGTCAAGCCTAAATTTGAGACTCTACAAAACTCATTTGCTGTTCCTTCTTGACTATTATTATGTAATAATAGTTGTTGTTGCTATTTATTTTACTCTGTAGGTGTGCAACCTGGAGAGAAATAGAAAAGAGACTGGATTTCGGGGCCACTGCTGAAAAATATCAGAGGACTTGTAGAGGATCGCCTAAGAATGAGAATAAAACGGAAACAATCATGGACAGCCTTTAATGAGTGACTTGCTCTGCAGAAAGCCTGAGGATAGAAATTAATTTCATTTCTTTTAGCTCTAAAGGGAAATACAAGATCAACCTACCCAAAAGAAAGCATCCACAGTGGTTATATGCTTCAGAACAACAGCCACAGGTGCCCTGTTCATAAACAACTGACCAAGACCCAGTGCCCTTCCTTTGGCATTTGGGCATACCTGGTCATTGATGTGGCATCTCTCCACTGCAAGGAGATGTTCTTGGGGACAGGCATCAGGTTTTTGTCTTTCTTTGTATCCCCAGGTCTTAGCACTGTGCCTAGCACACAATCATCACTTCATAAACACTTGTTGGTTGACTGAATGAGGTTCATGCTGACAATTTTCCTGCACAGAAATTGGAATCTTCAAACCCTTTTCCCAGCATCACCTTAACTGTGTAGATAATGTTTGGAAGACTAAATATGAGCTGTGCTGTCCACAACTTCCTACGGAGTTTTGCAAACTGAGATGAGCTGGAGAAGACCCCTCCCTACCCTCCAGGAGTTCTCACTTTCCAAGAGTGCTGAACCAAGTTAAGCAAAGTACTGAGCACGGCAATGGTGACCTTTGTCATCCTTCCTCACCTCAAACTCAGCAGGGCAGAGATGGCACTTTCTTCTCCTTTACCTGCCTCCGTACTGGTTGTCAGTGGCATCACCATTCACACTGCTACTGTGGTCAAACCCCAGGGCAGGGGGTGGGAAAGAGATGGCTTCTCTGATTCCTTGTTGCTCTCATCTGCAATCTAATGAAGAAATCTTCTTGACTCTTACTCTATCCAGCAAGCCCTCCCTCTCCTGTGTTCCCACTGGCACTTCCCTAGTGCAACCCTCCACCCCCACTCCCCCTAGATCAATAGGCTTCAAATTTATCTTGCCATTTCCAGTTTCATGGCATCATTGGGACAGGTGATGTGACAAGCTTGGAGTGATTATCAATTGTATAATTGATACCATTCCACAGCCATTTGCTGAGAACCAATTATGAGACAGTAGGGTGGCAGATAGAGTACTGGATCGAGACTCAGGAAGACCCGAGTTCAAAACCTACCTCAGACACTTACTAGGTATGTGAACCTGGGAAAGTAGCTTTACCTTTGTCAGCCTCAGGAACCTCATCTGAAAAAGAGGAAAATGACACCACCGAATTGCAAGGTTGTTGTCAATATCAAATGAAACAACCTTTGTAATGTACTTAGCATATAATTGACACAATAGTTACATGCTGGCTAACTAGCTACTAGTAGTAGTAACAATATTGGTGGTTTTAGCAGCAGCAGCCGTGGAGGTAATGGTGATGGTGGTGGTGATGGTAGTAGTGGTAGTAGTAGTATTAGTAGTAGTAGTAGTAGTATGTCTGAGGAAATGCAAAAAGAAACACAAGTAATACCTGCTTTGAGGAGCTTTAAATCTATTGGGTAAAAAAAGCTTGTACTGGTGAGTCAACACGCAAAAAATACAATAAGATAAAACATTTTCCTTTTTTTAGTTTCTTTTTTTATTTTTTTAAGTTTTCAACATATATTACCACAAAATTTTGAATTCTAAATTTTCTCCCCATTTCTCCCCTCCCTCACACCAAAACACCTTGCTTTCTGATTGCCCTTTCCACCAGTGTGTGCTTCCTACTAACACCCCTTCCTTTCCTTATCCCTATCTTCTCTCTCATCCTGTAGGGCAAGATAAATTGCTATATCCCATTACCTGTATTTCACATTTCCCAGTCGTATGCAAAAACAATTCTCAACATTTGTTCCTAAAATTTTAAGTTCCAATTTCTCTTCCTTCCTCACTCCCCACTCATCTGCACTGAGAAGGCAAGCAATTCAATGTATGCTACATATGTGTAGTTTTGCAAATGGCTTCCATAATAGTCATGTTGTGTAAGATTAACCACATTTCCCTCCATCCTATCCTTCCTCTCATTTCTTCTATTCTCCTTTTCGACCTTGTCCCTCCCCCATAGTGTTTACTTCTAGTTGCTCCCTCCTCCCGTTTGCCCTCTCTTTCATCATTTTCTTCACCCTGCTTATCCCCTTCTCCCCTACTTTCCTGTAGTATAATATAGATTTTCAGACGAAATTGAGTGTGTATGTTATTCCTTCCTTGAGCCAAATATGATGAGAGTAAGCTTCACCTTTCCCCTCTCCCCTTTCCCCCTCTACTGGAAAAAGTTTTTTTTTGCCTCTTCTATGAGAGATAACTTGCCCCATTCCATTTCTCCCTTTCTCCTCCCAATATATTTCTCTCCTACCCCTTAATTTTATTTTTTAGATATGATCCCTTCCTATTCACCTCATCCTGTGCTCTCTGTCTCTGTCTCTCTATGTATGTATGTATGTATATATATATATATATATATGTATGTATTTACATATATACATATACATATGTGTGTGCATAATCCCTCCATCTACCCAGATACTGAGAAAAGGCTCAAGAGTTACAAATATTATCTTTCCATGTAGGAGTGTAAACAGTTCGACTTCAGTAAGTCCCTTGTGATTTTGCCTTCTTGTTTCCTTTTCATGCTTCTCTTGATCCTTCTATTTGAAAGTCAAATTTTCTTTTCACCACTGGTCTTTTCATCAAGAATGCTTGAAAGTCCTCTATTTCATTGAA
This sequence comes from Notamacropus eugenii, assembly GCF_028372415.1. Lineage (NCBI taxonomy): Eukaryota > Metazoa > Chordata > Mammalia > Diprotodontia > Macropodidae > Notamacropus > Notamacropus eugenii. The sequence continues at coordinate 4,245,248 of NC_092874.1, forward strand.
TAAACACTTTTTCCCTTGAAGTATTATACTGAGTTTTGCTGGGTAGGTGATTCTTGATTTTAATTCTAGTTCCTTTGACTTCTGGAATATCATATTCCAAACCCTTCGATCCCTTAATGTAGAAGCTGCTAGATCTTGTGTTATCCTGATTGTATTTCCACAATACTTGAATTGTTTCTTTCTGGGTGCTTGCAATATTTTCTCCTTGACCTGGAAACTCTGGAATTTGGCTACAATGTTCCTAGGAGTTTCTCTTTTTGGATGTCTTTCAGGAGGTGATTGGTAGATTCTTTCAATATTTATTTTGCCCCCTGGTTCTAGAATATCAGGGCTGTTTTCCTTGATAATTTCATGAAAGATGATATCTAGGCTCTTTTTCTGATCATAGCTTTCATATAGTCCCATAATTTTTAATGTGTCTCTCCTGCATATATTTTCCCGGTCAGTTGATTTTCCAGTGTTATATTTTGCATTATCTTCTATTTTTTTCATTATTTTGGTTTTGTTTTGTGATTTCTTGGTTTCTCATAAAGTCATTAGCTTCCATCTGTTCGGTTCTAATTTTTAAGTAACTGTTTTCTTCAATGAACTTTTGGACCTCCTTTTCCATTTGGCTAATTCTGCTTTTTGAACATTCTTCTCCTCATTGGCTTTTTGGACCTCTTTTGTCAATTGAGTTAGACTGTTTTTAAAGGTGTTATTTTCTTCAGCATTTTTTTGGGTCTCCTTTAGGAAGCTGTTGACTCGCTTTTCATGCTTTTTTGCATCTCTCTCATTTCTCTTCCCAGTTTTTCCTCCACCTCTTACTTGATTTTCAAAATCTTTTTTGAGCTCTTCCATGACCTTGGACCATAGCTTCTTTATTTTGGAGGTTTTGGATGCAGAAGCCTTGACTTTTATGTCTTCCCCTGATGATAAGCATTGTTCTTCCTCATCTGAAAGGAAGAGAGAGAATACCTGTTCACCAAGAAAGTAACCTTTTATAATCTTATTTTTTCCCTTTTGGGGGCATTTTCTCAACCAATTGCTTAATTTTGGGGCCCTTTGTCAAGAGTAGGGTACACTCTGAAGACCTGTAAGTTCTCAGTTCTTCCAAGGTGACACAATCAAGGGAGAGGAGTTACTGCCTGGCCTCCTCACAGCTGAGATACAGATCAGCTGCTCAGTTCCCCAGGGGCTTTAAACTGAGCTTTCCAACAATGAACACTGGCCTGCTGCTGTCACTGCAGCCACTGCCACAGCCTGGGACTAGGGCTAGGGGAGGACCTTACTCCCTTGTCACAGAGGTGAAAAAGCCCTCCCACTGACCTTTGAAGTGTTTTTATCGATTGTGAGTTCAGGGATCTGTGAACCTCTGGTGCTGCTGCTGGGGATTCTGTCCCTGAGGCCTGCTCTGGCCCTGCTCCTCCTGATGCCACATGGCCAAGGCTCAACTGTGCTCTACTCAAAGTCCAGTGTGACAGACCTTTCCTATCAGCCTTCCAGGTCACCCTGGGCTGGAAATCTCCTCCACTCCATCATTCTGTGGCTTCTCTTGCCCTATAATTTGTAGAGAGTCTTTCTTTACAGGTATTTTATGGGCTGTGGGAGAAAAACTAGAGTATATGCATCTTTCTACTCTTCCATCTTGGCCCTGTCCCCCCTAAAGCATTTTCCAGAGGAGAAAAAGTAAACTCTGGTGATCTTGAAAGGCCTCCTGAAATAAGAAGTCCCAAGGCTGTTCTTTGAAGAAGGCTTACCATTGCACAAGACAGAGGTGAGGATACAGTGTATTCTAGGCATGGGGAACCATCTCTGCAAAAGCAGACACCTGGAAGCTTGAATGGAGAAGGGAGCATGAAGGAAGGAACTACTGGACCATTTTGGCTCCAATAAAGTACACAAAGGGACACAGAGAGAAAGATGATGAGAGGTGGGTAGAGGCTATCTAGTGTAGGTTTCAAGTGTGGTGACAATTTTTCATTTTATCCTGGAAGCAATAGGTAGCAACTAGAGATCCCCCTTATGCTCTTATTCCTTGTAGCTGGATCCCATTTCTGTGGCCACAGTAAAGCAAGTCTAGGAGAAAATGGAAGAAATTAATTGCTCGATCTAAAATAGCTCTGGGCCTCTGACCAAGAAGAAAACCTCCCTAAATCTGCCATATTTTAATGAGCCTTAGTCATGTGTCCTTGGCCAAACAAGGTTGAGTACTAATAGGAAGAGACAGACATGCCTGTATAATATTGTACACAGGATGCAGATAACATGCAAAATTATTTAGAAACCTTAAAATCAGATAAGGCAATGAAGCAATATATAATAAAATCGTCTCTCACATAGCTGTGCCCTTGTGGTTGGAAGACACAGGAAGGCACATCTAATAGACACTCTTCCTATGCCCTGAAATGCCATTCACTGTGCTTACTTCCACACAGTTGGTCCTCTGGGATGTGAACAATGTATTGGAGATAGAACAGCACTGGTCATAGCCAACATTTGAAACATGTCTCTCCTAGGGCTAGTGAGAAAGGAAAGACTCAGGAACTTTCATTCCCTAACTTACTTCCTATCCAAACTCCTAAAAGTTGCTATTTTGACTTTTTTGGTGATTTTCTAATCATTTTATTGCTGACTGGGTCTTGCTGCATCTCACCTAGGCTTGTTCACCATCACTCGTAGAGCAGTGTGACTGAATTCAACATGAAGGCTTAACAAGAGAAAGTCTGCTATAAACATACTACTCTAGCACTTTTTCAATGACAAAATTTCCTTCATCTGGGACATACTGCCCTCTGTTTCATATCTAAAAACAAAAACTTTTTCTACCTCATGCGGCAAAGGAAAGACTGGTAAGGCACTGCCAGATCCTTCCTACTCCCTGCCCTCTAGTCCAATGATCTTTCTAGTATACTACATGTCTTGATCAAGTATTCCATGATCAGAATGTCATAACTTTGTCATGTGTTAATCTATTATAATTTCAGATAAATAATCCTAAATTTCAAATATTGTTCACAGTCATAAAGCAATATAGATTCAAAAATCAATAAATAGCATGTAATGACAGAAGAAAAAAAAACTTTAACAAAATCAAATAAGATAGAAACTTGTCACACTAATGTTTTAAGTTACAAGACTTTTTCACTGGTGAGTATGGTATGAGGTTAAGGGGAGAATAAGCACATATAGGTTCACTTTGAAGATACATCAATTACATTATAGCTTTAACATTGACTAATTATGACTAAAAGCTCTCTCTCTCTCAATGTAGGCATACATAAAGACATATATTCTATTATTTATGTAGCAAAACTCACTTGGATTCTTTTGGAGATATCACAGAGAAATAAGGAAAAAATATGCTTGTGGCTGCTAATTTTAAGTAGCCACTGCCAGTAATTATTCTAATGCTGATCCCTGAAGGAGATATGAAAACTAAATCACATTGCAAATGGGCACATTTATATCCAGCTATTTTTATATATCCAGCTCACCTCTTCTAATCCTCTGCCTAGGACCCTGGGCAAGGGGTTGAGCTGTATTCAAGGGCAAGTTTAAAGTAAAAAGGCCAAGGAAGGGCTTAAAGACAGCAAGAGACAACTACATTTTTCAGGACCTTCACTGAAAATACATGCTAGAACTTTCCATGCTTTCAAGAGGGGATCACCAATAACTTCTAAGAGTCAAAGAAATGTTGGAAAGGTATATCTCAGTGAAAATTCATGGAAACTTTTCTTACTAATATCTTGTTCAGTCAACAAGGTTTTATTAAGTACCTGTTGCATGTCAGACACTGTGCTAAATGCTGGAAATGCAAAGGAAGACAAAAAAAACCTCCTTGATCTTAAGAAGGTTGTGGTCTAAAGATAGAAGCAACATAAAAACAACAACATCCACATAAGATATATCAGATAAGTTGGAGATAATTAACAGAAGGAAAGCATTAGCATCACGGGAGTTTAGGAAAGGCTTTTTGTAGATGTTAGGCTTTTAGCTGGGACTTTAAAGAAACCGAAGGCAGAAGAGGATGAAGAAGACACATTTAAGCTGGATGGGGGGGACACTGGAAATCTATGCAGTCAGGAAATGGAGTGTCTTTTCTATGAAGAACAAGGAGTTCAGTGTCACTGAATCCCAGAATATATGTGTAAGGAGTAAAAAGACTAGAAAGGTGATGACAGGACAAGTTATGAAGGGTTTGAATGGCCAAGAAAGGATTCTGTATTTAATTCTGTTGCCAGTAGGCAGACAGTGGAGTTAAAGGGGCAGGACATGATTAAATTTATGCTTTCAAAATATTAATAATTGCCAACATTTATATACCACTTTCAAGTTTGCAGAGTGCTTTACAAATATTATCTCACTTAACTTTCACAACAGTCCTGGGAAGTAGATACTTTATTATCCTTATTTTACAGATGAGGAAACAGAGGAAGATCAGTTTAGCAGATGAGTGCAGGATGGATTGGTTTAGAGAAAGGCTTGAAGAAAGGAGATGAACTATCAAAGTATTGAAACCATCTAGGCACCAGGTGATGAAGGTTTGAACCAGGGTGATAGCAGTGTCAGAAGACAGAAGGAAGAATGATATCATGAAGAGATATCATGAAGGTTAACTCAACAGGACTTGGCAAAATATTGAATAAGAGAAAGCAAGGAGCTGAGGATAACAATTTAGTAGTAAAGTGGATTGTTCCCCAGACTGGTGGTATTCAGTGTCTTCTGCAAACCAAACAATTCCCTGAACATGTTATTGATCAATGGGTGAAAATTGGGCAATTGACTCAATGGACAAAAAAGGAGAGGTCTTTTTTCTACCTGATCCTCTGCCCCCCTTCCCTACACCCACTCTCTTTCAACTAGCCCACATGAAGAGGATATCTCTAAAAATGATTGATGTATGTCCATTTGAATATAGCTGTGACAAAGCATATCCTGGAGGCTTCAACGGTGGGTAGAGGACCATCAAGAGAACAGGAGACATCTTTGTGACCTGGGGATGTTTGATCAATAAGAGAGGAGACTTGGTCATGAGAACATGAGTCATCATCAGTGACTTGGAGGACTTTAACCTGAAAGAGGGGTGGTAATTTCCCTGCATGGACTCAAAAAACCACAAACACTGGGTGAAGTTCTCAAAGAGGACAATACAGGATGACATAAAACAAATTCATCACTAACACTGTGTGCCATCCACTGCACTAGGCAGTGAGAATTCCAACACAAAAAACTAATTCCATCTATTACAAAGAGGTGACCCAGTAACAGAGAAGATGAAAAGGATGTGGGTCACTATAAGTAGAAAAAGGAAATAAATCAAACCAAGTAGTTAATATGAGGCCGTTTGGAAGGTAGCCATTAGAAGATGGAGGATTCAAAGAAGCTTCATAAAGAAGATATGGCCTGAGCAGCATTTTAAAGGAAGACAGACTGTATGGGTGGAGGGAAAGGAGAGAGTATGTTTGAGGCATGGCATCATACAAACTAATGCAATACAGAAACACAGAAATAGGCAGAACCAACAATCCTAAACCAGAGTACAAAAACAGAGCCATTGCAAAGTGATAGTTATAAATGAGAAACAAAGAGTAGTCCAAAATGCAGAGTGCACGAGGGAGAATATTGTTCATTAAGACTGAAAAGACAAATTGTAGCCACGTTTTGTAAAGTGTTGAAAGTTCCAGAGGAGCTTAAATTTTATCCATGAGGCAGCGGGAGTTAATTGTGTGGAGGTGAGGAGGAGGTGATATGACTAGATCAGTGATTAAATACACACACACACACACACACACACACACACACACACACACACACTGGCAGCTGAGTGAAGGAAGGGCTGGGTGAGGAGGTGTTAGGGGCAATTAGGAGGCTGTAGCGTTAATTTGAGTGATAAGATGTTAAGGATCTGCACGAATAGGGTAAGTGTGATATGAAAAGAAGGGGACAGATGGGAGACATCTGAAGATATTCCTATGGCAATACTGGATGTCGAGGTGGAAGGAGTGAGAATTAGATGACAATGGCAGGAGGCTGAGCTGCCTTACAAAAACCCTGAGAAGTAGGTGCTATTTGTATTGCCATTTTAGAGATAAAGGAAAGAAGGCAGCCATTGGTTCAGCTGAAGGGCATGCCCAAGTGCACAGAGTTAATGCCTGCAATCGAATATGAACAAAAATTCTCTTGATTACTAATCCAGCTCTCTGGTCACCATATGTCTGAGCTGCCTTCCTTTACTCTGGGACAAATTCAAGGCACCAAAGGAGGAGGTTCAAGCAAACCTTGTATCACTGCCCCACATGGGGAAGGCAGGGTATTGCTTCCCCTTGTTTCTCTGTTCACCTTTCCTGCACTGGGCAGCCACAGTAGCTGATTGGGCCAGTGTGGACTCAGCCTCATTACATCCACATGTATAGCAACAGATATGATACAGACAGTCTTTGAGGAAGCAGGAGGACAGGGGGGCATTTTATGGCAATTCCTGGAGTGGGACTCCCTTGGCAGTGTGGCTAGATGAAAGAAAGGAAGGCAGGGGTTTAGCTTGCAATGATTCCCATTTATTATGGTCTTCACAGAGAACTAGATTTTGCTCTTTGCTTTTTCTCTTCCCACCTCCTGACTTAGGATGTTTACTTTTAGGCTTTCTTCATCATCATCTGAACACTGGTATTCAAGGTCAACCTGTCCTGGGTTTCCGAGGGGAGCTTTGTAACAGGACCTGGATGAAGGAGCTAATTGGAGCTTCAGCCCTCATCTTACCACATGTGCCTTTGAAAACCAAATGAAATTCCTTTCGTTGTCTCTTGGCTAACCAGAAATATTGTGGGCATCCCTGGGAAAGTGAAAAGACAAGTAACTCGGATGAGTCTAAGAAGTCTGTCTGGTCCTTGCCTTGCACACCAAAGGTCTGATATAGCATTACCTGGAGAATTGAAAGAACCATTTGTCTTTGTCTTTCTGTTCCTCCACACAGCCACTACAATATCTTATTGTTTTTTGTTTTTTGCTTTTTTTCTGAGGACATCACCTACCTGACTCCCTGCTCTCAGTTTTGGTGCCTCTGCTTTGCCTTAGGATGAAATACAATCTCCTCTGTTTGGCCTCCAAATTCCCTTTATGATGACTCCAGTGTGCCTTTGCAGGGTGATTTCAAGCTATTCCCATTCACTCTCCAATCCAGTGAAACTGGACCCAACGGAATATAGGCCTAGATCTGCATGCTCAAATGAAACTATCATCACGTCCATGTGGGAGCTCCCTCTACTAAAATATAGTTTGAAATTCTTCTATCCCTGACCATCTGGCATAATGCTCATCCACGTCATTCCTTTCAGTGACTGGAGGCCTTCTCTAATTTGTCTTGGTGCCAAAGGAGCAATTCTAGTCATCTGCATTTTAGTCCTTGCTCTCCCCAAGGGACCAGCCTCACTTCTTTTTTTTTGAGCAATGGTTTGATGGCATCTTTTCCTCTTGTTTTTGTGAGTTCTCCTTAAGTATGTGTGGCAACCTGCTCATATCCATAATGAATTTTGGAGGCACTGATGTTCTAGGTCCTGGCAGCTTTGTGTAACTCTGCCTCAATTAAAATCCACTTCACATGTAAGTCAGAACACCTCAGGATGTCATTGGTCCTCTTCAAAAATGGACAAACAACAGCATTAGCCCCATCACCTCCAGGATCAATTATAAAATCTTCGACTTAAGGTTCAGAGCTTTTCATGGCCTGCCTCCTGCTGTCTTTCCAGTCTTCCCAAACACGTGCTCTTCAATTCACTGACACTGGTGTTCTAATTGTTCTACAACCGAGACACTCTTTCCCTTGGCTCAAGGATTTTCTCTAGTTATCTCACGTCTGAAGTACTCTTCCTCATCTTCACTTACTGGATTCTTTGGTTTCAAGCTCCAGCGAAGATCTCACTTTCTTCAGAAGCCATTCCCAACCGTAATTCTACTGCCCTTTCTTTGTTAATTATCTCCCACTTATCCTGTATATGGCTTGTACACACACACACACACACACACACACACACACATTGTTCACATATACTCATCCTGTATGTGACTTGCTGTCTTTCCCCCTTAAATTACGAGTTCCTTGAGGCCAGGAGCTTTCTTTTCTCTTTTCGCATTCTCATCACTTAGCACAGTGCCTGCTGCATAAAGGTACCTAATAAATATTTATTGACTAATGATTTTTATTTCTGTTCTTATATCCTCCAAAGGATCTTTAATGATATTGATATGGAATTGAGAAATACCTCATTGTAAAAGAATCTTTAAACTAGCCTTTTCTTCTACTGAGTCAAATGACTTTTTTAAATTAGCAAACACTGCACATCGTGACATCTGCCATTCTCCATATACGTTAAGAAGGTCTCTGTCCTCTAAGACCTTACATCTTCACAGGGGAATATAAGGTCTGTATATAGGAGAGGGGTAGGCAAATAGAAACAACTTGAAGCTAGACATCAGAAAACAGGGTAAAGGGAGTAATATGGTCATTTTTTACACGTCCTTAAAGTGAATTTAAATGAGAGTGTGCACACGTTTAAGCCTGGTATAGAGATGGACAGGAAGTGGCAAGATGGTTCTGGAAGCCAACTACATAAGATGAATGTTCTCCAATCAGCATTCTGAGTTGTAGAGGTATGTGATATTCAAGATATGGAACATGAATGGAGATACCATGTCAAGAAGTAGTCACTCATGGTCAATGATGAGTCACTAGTGCTCTTGGAATTTGGGGCTTGTCCTATTTGGACACAGAAAAAGGAAGGAACTGAGAAATTTCAGGAAAGGGAAAACTGAAGCAAGGCCACAAATGAGTGACAAAAAAGCAAAGTAAGGGGCAGCTACACGGTGGTGCATGCGGAGAGCACTGACCCTGGAGTCAGGACGACCCGAGTTCAAATTCTACCTCAGACATTTGATACTATCTGTGTGACCCTGGGCAAGTCACTTAACCCTGATTGCCTCCCCTCCCTCCCACTCAATGAGCAAAGTAATCCCAAGAACCTTAAGGCCAACACACAAAATAAAGCTCAAACAGCTTTGAACTGAGCCTCCAGGGTACAGAACCCCATAGGCAGCCCAAGTGAGAATCCTACAAAGCAGCAATACAATGCAAAGGAGGTAAATTATGAGGCAAAAATATGCAAAAGGTCAACTGTCAGAAAGCCTGCAGGGAATAATGGTCCAAGAGGTTGGAAGGCCAGTCAGGAGACAGGTAGGCAGTAATAGAAGCAGAGCAAACAGAAGGCATCAGGCACAGGATGATGTTGGAAGTGGTATATTTTAACCCAGACTGCAGACTTCTGATCTGCTTCCTGCTAGAGTAAGAGCCAATCCAGGAGTGAGACCAGGATGAAATAACATCCTTTGGTATGGCAGGGGGTGCTACTTCATGGTTTTCATAACTAAATGACCAGAATGGAGTTCAGTGTCACTGTACCAAGGTCAGCACAACCATTATGGCTTCATGTCAAACACAGAAAAAGTTTCAAGTGCACCACAAACTAGTATAAACCTGGGTACATGTCACGGTACCCCCATGACAGCTCAACTCTCCCATCCAGACTGTGTGATCCTTTGGTATTCTCTGGCTGGTGCCACTAAAGAGGAAATTCCCTTTTCTCCATTTTCATGGGGAGGGGAGAAGGGAGAGGACAGCAAATGCATTCTCCCAACCCATTTCCATACTCTCTAAGCTAAGCATAAGAACAAGAATTGGTATTTATAAAGTGCTTTGAGGTTTGCAAAGTGTTTTATCCATGCTGAGCATTAGCTATCCTGGCCCACGTGCCTGAAAGTCAGATATGGCACATCTCCCCCCTCTGCAGAGTTCTCCAACAACCGTGAAGGGGCTGAATGGGTCTGGGCAGCTTGCAGATGGCTCCAGCTCCACTGATGGGGCTCAATGTGGTCCCCTCCACACTATTTCCATTTAGTAATCTGTGCTTCAAATCATATAATCCCAAAAATGCAAACTTACACCCCAATCCATGAGGGTTAAGGCCCTCTCCCCCTCTTACCAGCTTAGTCTCTGGGAGAGAAAGGGAGGAAGTTCCTAGCTTAGCTCAGTTGCTACAGAGCATAGAATCAGTTCCAGAGCCAAAGCCTCTCTCAGGCTCAAGACCCTTGTGCTCTGGATTGGTTGAAAATCCCTGCCAGGTTGGTCAGGCTGGTGGCAAAAGCCCATCTACAGTCCTGACTCCAAGGGCACCAGAACTTAGAGCCCCCATTCTAAGGATTTGTCCTATTCTGACTACACAGCCAGTCAGAGGAGGCTACTCACATCCACATGGAAGGGGAACTCAGGGAAATGAAATGGCTGCGTATTAGGAAATATGGGCATCCCCAAGCCCAAATACATACATACATACATATAGCATATATACACACATATGTATGGATATGTGTATACATACATATATACTGCATGCATATGTGTGTATATATGAAAGAGACACACATATCCATGCATACATATGAATATATGTGTATGTATGCACATATGTATATGAAATATGATTCTCACAGCAACCTTTTGGAATTAAGTGCTATCATTATGCCTACTTTGCAGATGATGAAACTGAGACTAAAATGTCATGTGATGTGATCAGGGTCACACTGAATCAGGACTGAGTCAGGATTTAAACTGAAGTGCTCCTGGCTCGAAGTTGCTCACTTGATTGTCACCTGTCCCAGGCTGATGTGAAGCCAGGCCTGGATGCTGAGCACCATCAGGAAAATGTCAGCACCTTATATATGCGAAGGCAGACACTTCTCTTTCAGAGCAGCCAGTGTGATACAAGCCTACATGTGTTTGTTTATCAAGCATCAGCCCCGGGCAAGGAAGTTCCAGGCTAGGGACTGGGTCTATCTTTAAGTGTAGATCAACATCAGAATTGTATCCTTTAATTAAGGGTCCCACAATTGACTAAAGTGCTGATTTCAATTCTGGGACACAATTTAAATGAATAAATATTAATAGAGCCCAGGATAATTTGTGCTAATTTTATGACATTTTCTTCTGGGAAATCAAAGCTTGTTCCCAATGAATGCAAGGGGAGAAAGTGTAATACCCACCATCCATCAAGAGTAATATTGGGTATGAGAAGCCTATCTCTATAATTTTGGGCTCTTGTAAGCCTGTCTAATGAATGAAGCTTCCAGGGGACTTTGTAGAGTGATCTGCTTAAAGAATGTCCAACTATCAGGGACTGTGAGGGGTTCAGAGGTATCAGGACTCACTGTTTCATCTCTTTTTTCTTTTCAACACCTATGTGAAGATCACAGAAGCAGTTGATTTTCACTTTGAAGTGGGAGAAACCAAGGCACAAAAAAGTCAAAGGCATTCTCTTTCCATAGCAAAGCTGGGACAATTCCTCTCGTACCTCCTCACCAGCGGCCTGATTTCCATGGGTCCAGGCCGCTAAGCTTGGAGAGGCCAATGTATCTTGGAATCAGAAACAAAACTTTGTCCATTTCTTGGTTAAAACCCCTGAGACCTATTTGACTGCCCAGCTGATGATGAACAAGCCAATTAGATCATTTTAATTTTCATTCCATTTTTTACTCCATAAGCTATATTTCTGCTCCCTGCTATGACTGACACACACTGACTGTCTTATGCTCCTGCCCACAGTTAACATTCCTGATATCCAAGAGGAAATCTCTGGTGGAAGTTCTGAGAGAGGAGCTGGAGAGAGGGGCCCCTATGAGCCTGCTGCCTTTAATTACTTCATCTTGTAAAGAAAAAATTTACCTAATTGTTGGACTAGTTCTCTCACGCCAATGTAGAAAAGAATCCCTGATTTTGAATTTTGACTAAAATTGTCAGAGTAAAAGCATAAATAGGAAGATTCCTAGAGAAATTACAATACATGTACACATGGGGCACATACACACACACACACACACACACACACAACCGAGCGATTATATAGAATTGTCTGAAATAGGCACAACTGAGAGAGGGAAAAAGAAGATCGAAACTAATACATATTTCTCTGTCATTCTTACAAAACAGGAAGGAGAAAGAAATTAGTTTTCACCTGTATTATCCACAATTACAGTATTCCATGTTATCAGACAGAAGATACATTTCTTCAAGGAAAAATTACCTCCAAACACACCTATGTGAGCCAAGTCTCATATTTCCTTGACAAAAAGCAAAACTCTTAATCAAAAGCACTTTACAAAGCAATGGTCCAAGTTGCAAACCTGAGCTTAGGAAAATGCACTTAGGAAATGACAAAATATTCTGGAACATGTCAACATCCTTCAGAGTGGGTCCTTCCCACACTTCTAATGAGTCTGATCCCAAGGGCCAATTCCCATTCTCTCCCCTGAGAGTCCTTCAGTATCAAACCTTTCCCAACATCAAAACCCTCGGTGCCTTTTTTTCAAACGAAAGGTCTACATCTGGCACAGTCAACATTCCAGCACAATCCAACAGAATGATGAGGATGAGAATAATAATGAAAACAACTTCATATATCATCTCCTTTGATTCTCACAAAAACCTTATGAGATAGGCATTATTATTGTTCTTATTTTGAAGATGAGTAAAGTGAGGTTGAGAGAGATGGATGACTTGCCCAGAGTTATACAAGCTAAGGGCTTCAAACAGCCCAGCATTCTGTCCACTATACCACTGAGCGTCCTCAGTCCACAGCCTTCTCTCTCCCATGTCTTCCGTCTCCAGTGCCTATGATAGACTACCCCCTTCTCCACAGGGGGTAACCTTTCCCCTCCTTTAGGACTCCAAAAAGATGGAATTTCCTTCATGAAGTGTTATTTGCCCCTGCTCGCCTTGCAAGACGGAACAAAAAGCATCTCAACCTTCCCAATTCTTCGCAAGAGTCGGGCTTCCCTGTTTTGAAAAGAAGTTCTTTATCTGAACATTTTATTTGTTCTGGTGTTTAGATTTCCTGCTGCATCCTTCCCTTCTTAGCTGCCATCTCATAACAAAGTTTTGTCTTTTATTTTTAAGAAAAGGGGAAAAATAAAGGCCAAAAGTAATGCCTTACATGCTGTTTTACATTTCTATTCTGAAACTGCTAAAGATTAGTTGATGAAGCTACTTTTTTCCTTTTTTTGCAGCCTTCCTCATTCATTCTTCATACCTTTGCAACATCCATTTTACTCGGTTGCTCTTTCCATTTACACTGACATTGTGATCATGCATATTGCTTGCCTGACTTGCTTTGTTTGATTTTCAATCATTTCAGTCTTTCCATGTTTCTCTGTATTAATCCTACTCTTCATTCCTCATTGCACAGTGACATCTCATTATTCATGTGATGTCATTACCAATCCAGGTATAGCTCCTCCCCCACCTCCTAGTCTTTGACTTTCAGCTCACCCACAATTGAACTCAGCACCTCTCCCCAGAAACTGTCCTTTCTTTCTAACTTCTGTTTTACTGTCCAACATGCACCCAGTCACTCAGATTCACACTCTAGATGACATGCTCAAAACCCCTTTCTTATCCCCTACTTCTTGTCAATTCTGCCACTTCGGCATTCCTCATAAATGATCCCTTCTCCGCTTTCACACTGTCACCACCCTATTTCAGTCTCTCATTGCCTCATGTCTAGAAGAGGTAAAGGATGGACTACCAAACTGAAGGTCTACAGAGTCTTTGAACTGACGTCATTGTGCTGTATCTGTGAAACCTGGACAGTACACCAGCACCATGGCAGGAAACTGCCATTTGAATTGCCTTTAGAAGATTCTGAAGATCACCTGGAAGGATAAGATATCAGACACTAAGGTCGTTTCTTGAGCTAAACTGCCAAACATTCAAATTCTACTGCAGGGAGAGTACAACTCAGATGGGCTGGCCTTGTCTTTCAAATGCTAAAACTACGTTTGTCTGAAAAACTGTTTTAAAGAGAACTCACACAAGCCAAGTACTCACCTGGAGGTCACAAGTGATACAAGGACACTCTTAAGGTCTCTCTGAGGAATTTTGGAATCAATTGTGAGACATTGGAGATAATGGCACAAGACACTCCCCCCAGCATGATGTGCCCACATCAAAGAGGGCCCTGTACTCTATGAGCAAAGCAGAATTCCAGTAGCTTAAAAGAAACAAGAGCTATGCAAATTTAGAGACATCTGCACTCCAAATATTCATGTGGACTATTTGTGTCTGACATGTTCGTAGACTCTAGAACATGACTCTAGTAACTAAAGTCTTCTGAGTTCATACTAGTTTCATCAGTCACAGTCCGACACATGGTACCTTGACCCCAACATAATTATGTCATTTTGGTCCTTTTCAAGGACAAAAGACAGCAACCAACTAACCAACCTGGACAATTGCAATAGTGTTCTACTTGGTCTTCCTGCTCCAAGGAATTACCCCCTCCTTCTTCTACTCCTCTGCTAAAGCACAATAGCTTTCCCAAATCCCAAGGCCCTGCCACCCTCCTTTGCAACAAACCACAGTGACTTCCTAATATTTCAGCAATCAAATGTCATAGCCTAAGTTTGACTCTAAAAGGCCTTCAGAACCCTGCCCCTCACCATTCCAGTATTCTTGTAAGCAACACACACACACACACACACACACACACACACACACACACTGAAATCTAGTGACATTGACTTACTTGTTGTTCCTCAAAGAAGACATTTCATCTCCCAACCTCAAGGATTTACACGCATGCCCTCAATAGTCAGTCTGTTCTCCCTCCTCACTTCCTCCTTCTGACTTCGTGGGCTTGCTGCATGTCCCAGCTAAAAATCCCACCTTCTACATGAGAGTTTTCTTAATTGCCCTTGATTATTATTATCTCCAAATTAACATGATAGATAGGTAGGTAGGCAGGTAGATAGATAGATAGATAGACAGACAGACGGACAGGTAGGTAGATAGATAGATAGATAGACAGACAGAGAGACAGACAGACAGACAGGTAGATAGATAGATAGATAGATAGATAGATAGATAGATAGATAGATAGATAGATAGATAGATAGATAGATAGATAGATGATAGGTATGTAAATGGAGAAATACACTTCTTTCTTTCTGTCTTCCTTCCTTCTTTCCTTCCTTTCTTTCTTTCTTCCTTGTGCATTGTTGTTTCTATGGTCTCCTCCATTAGACTGTGATCTCGTTGAGAACAATGCACACCTTTGCTTTTCTTTGCATTCGGCCAGTACCTGACACATATTAGGTCCTTAATGATTGATTGGTGACTTAACTATCACAAAATGCTACAAATGTGATGGTGTATTCCAAGACTTTCTTTTAATCATTGATTTCCTGGGCACATATTTGCATCAGTGAATTCTTTGCATCAAAGGATATGAACATTTTAGTCAATTTATTTGCACAATTCCAAATATTTGGGGAACAGCTAAGTTGTGCAATGGATCGACTGGTGGGCCTGAAGTCAGGAAGACCCATTTTCATGAAGTCAAATCCAGACTCAGACAGTTGCTGTGTTACCTTGGACAAGTCATTTACCCTTGTTTGCTTCAGTTCCTTATACATAAAATGAGCTGGAGAGGGAAACCATGCCAATATGTTCACCAAGAAAACCCCAAGAGGGGTCCTGAAGAGTTGAGTGTGACTGAAATGACCAAATAACAATAAATACTTTACAAAATGGTTTTACTAATGCACAACTCAACCTAAAATATATTTTTGCACATCTTTTCCCACAATTCATCCAATGTTGCCTATTTCCACCTTTTACCAAGTTTGCCATTTTGCTGTGCATGAGACAAATTTTTGGAATTGCTTTTATTTGAATTTCTCTCATTATTAGTGATGTGGAGTATCTTTTAATCTGGCTAGTAGTTTGAAAATCTTTTTTGGACAGCTGTTTGTTTATATCCAGAGCTATAGTAAGCTTCTCAGAATTGTGAATTAGAGTCGCTTTCTCATTCTCCTCTATACTGTATGATATCATTACAAAGGATGTTCTAGTCTGGCCAAATCACCCAACCACTGGATGCAGGGCAAAGTATGATTGAATAGAACACAGACACTCTAAGGGCAAGGGAGGTTTTATTTTTGCACTGGGCCTAATGAAGTGTCTGGAATCAAGTATGTATTTACTGTAAGCTTGCTGCTCTTTCTTCCTTTGCTTCATGCTGGTTTTTCATCTCAGGTAAACAGTTCCGTTGAAGCTTCTCCATTCCAAAGCCTGGGGATCACACCCCAAGACCAAGCTCTTCATTAGAATTATCTTTGTATTCTCCACATTTAATACCATATATTGAACACTTAGCAATTAATATGTTTTACAAGGAATGAATGCATAATCAAATGAATGGATGGATGTCTAATCACTCAGAAAGACTCTGGTCACTTGAAGACTCATGGCTCACAGCCACTATTCTCTGCTTCTTTGCCTTATTTGAAAGATGTCAGACAAAAATTTGAAACAATAACAGGCAGAACGATGTCTTAAATTACCAAAGGTTGGGGGCGGTTTCAACTAATACTACCAAAATAACCCAATGGATATAATTAACATTTGTTGAACTGAACTGAGATCCTTTGACAGATTTTCATCACATTAGCACTACCTTCTAATGCAACAAAATGAAATGGATTACTAAGAATACCATATTGAATTCAGCCAATGAATTCTCAAAAAACCAGGGAATTTGATCATGGTACCCTTAGTCATGAAGCATCTGCAAATATCGCAATATTTCACCACAGATAAAAAGAAAATAACCCTCAGTAGCATGTCCAGAACATAGCTGGAGAAAGCAGGGAGTAGGTTATAGTGCAAATATAGCCTATGCTTTTATGAGTCTGTTTCGATAAAAGGACTCTCATCTACAGAAAGGCACAGGAATATCTACTGAAAGGTCATTGTCTCCTTTAGTTCAGATTTATAAAGTACCTGCCACACTTCAGTGAACTTTACTGTAGTGAGCAGGTAAAAATGGAAAAATTCTAAGCATGCATGATTAAATAAAAGGAAACCCTTCACTGCTGTAGCTTTTTCAACATGGTTAGAAATCAGTAATTCGCACCTGACACTTATTTCTATCATCATGACAACCTTGAGCAAAGGATAACTGATGGTGTTCATTTCTACTGCTGGACAAGTAATCAGGGGGGTGAATTTTTTCTCTCCTTATTATTCTGAATGGAGAATTTGAATGCATGTTTCCATTTATATCTGCTAAGTACAATTTCACAGAGGCCCTTTCCCCCCACTTTCTGATTCACCCACATCAAACTAAAAATACAATCAAAGCTGTTCTTTTAAATCCCGCCATGAATCCTAACTCCATCCCACTGCCATTACTCTTTAACTCCCATAATTATACTCTTCCACTGCCCTCTGACTCTCTAAGGACTCAGGGCAGGCTGGCGTGGAAATGAGCCTCATTAATTTCTGTCTCTAGAATGGAGTCTTGTAACTAAAGGTTGGCAGCTGTTTCCTACTGGTAACTGCAGGAAAGGCTTTAGGGACCTGGATCTCTTTTGCAGTTTGGGGGATGCTACTGAAAAGAGGACAAGGATTGGACGGATTGGCCAGGAGTGTATGTTGGGTTCAGTTCAATTAAGCAGATATTTAATAGGTGGCTGCCATATGCGTAGCACTGAGCTATGCACAGGAGATAGAATGATAAAAAACTGTTGCATTTGTTGCACTAAAGATGGTAAGTATATCTGGAGATAAACTAGACAAAATCCTTAGAGTACTTCCAGAAAGCATCTCTAAACTGCCTCCATCCAACTATTATTAATAAAATGTGCTGGGCATATTAAATAAGTATATTCAGTTGCATATTTCATTATGCATATCTAATTATATACGAAGTTGCATGTTCCACTTTCCCGTATATAAACTACTTAAAGACTTTAAGGAGAAGTGATTTCGCTGGTGTAGGTTCTCCATCCAAGGTAGAAGATTGCCTGTGCTTTACTGAGAACTAAGAGACTGAGACTTTGGCCAGTGACTGCAATTTAGCCAGAACTAACTAGTGACCTTTTTTTCAGTAATATCAAAACGACTGAACTTATTATCTAATTAGCAAGAAAACTAAATCAAAGATGGTGTCCCTTTCCTCCCCAGCTAGTACACTCCTGCTGAATTATTGCCCCAAGTCTACTCATACAGTCTAGGGATCATTCTCACTCCAAGACCAGTCCTTGAATTTTTCTTAAAACGATCATCTGATCATATTTTCATGATACTTACCCGGGGAATTAACATCAGGTATGAAAAATGCTCACTACAGCCCTGTGGAATATAGCATCTGTGTGGGTAGGTATGAAAGATTATACCTAAGAATTATTTTGTCCACTCTTCTTCATACAATAGACATGCCAGCCAGTACTCACACCTTTCCTTATCAAGGCAGACCTTTCAGAGTGACTGTCTGATGGAAAAATCCTACATTGAAGGTAGGGTACAATGCCAAATGTCTATATTGTCCAGAAATTTCTAAAACATTCCATGTCAAACATTCCATCAAGCCATATTCATCTATACTGGAGGAAAAAAGAAGACAAAAGAAGAATGGGGTGGTAGTAACTGACAATGGATGAACGGGAGGGGCTGTACAATCTTTGTTTCCTCTGCCAAGGGGAATGGTATTGGACTGCAAATGGGCCCAAAAAGGCTCATAGAGATTTGATGCCCAAGATATAGCAGGTGATAAGAGAGAATTTGGATGTTTGTAATGAGTACATCTCACTAGGTTTACTAAGCTATACCATAGGGTACAGATATAACTGACTACTAGAGTTGTTCAACCATATTCAATGATATCCTGAAAACATGGAAGATAATATGGGCCCCACTGCATCAGAGAAGGGCAAATATTATCCCAACTTTCAAAAGGAGGAATGGAAGAGAATCTGCAAAGTATGCATCAGGGAATTTGACTTCAGTTTTTGATGAAGTTATACAAGAAATGTTGCGTGAAAATTGAAATAAAGAAACAGTGACAACAGATGTTCAACATGACTCCATTTAGAAGACTTGCTAAATTCATTTTGTTTCTGGTTTTTGATAGTGTTAGTGGGATAGTGGATTAAGGTACCCTGTAGTTATACCTGGCTTTTTAGCAAACTTCAGATAAATTTCATACACAAAGAAAAAGTGGAGACGTGGCCTATGGTTGGACTTGAGCTCATTGAATTTTCACATTAAGAGATCCATCATCAAAGTTTTATGTCATAGAACTGATTACTGAGTCATGTGATCAATATGATGGATGATTACATGTTTTCACTTATCCTTATGACATTTCAAAATTTCTAGAAATATAAAATGAATTTCCAAAGTATCCATAGGATAGAGCACCATGAACATTGAAGAGACAGTTCTGTAATGAACTGATAATGGAGAAGGCTTTTTCCTGGGCACTAATGTGCGTATCCACAAGAGAGAGGCCTGGACCCAGAGGCTTCTGTCTCACTCTTTTCTTCCATTGTCCTGCAAAAGTGAAAAGCAGAGTCTTGCTCCAGCTGAGTCAAAATCATGGCAATGTTATTAGCTAGGAAAGAGTTCAACCAGTAAAGTGAGGGGCAGAGGGAGCCAAGGAGCAGAGAGCACTGACCTGCGGAGTCAGAATTAAGGAGTAGAGCATACTTGGGGACAAAAGGAATGGAGGGACATGGAAGCAGGGTAGAGAGGAAATTGAGCCAAGATGACATGAATATACATGTGTGATACCCCACTAAGTCCAACATCCAACTGAGGTGAGGTCTTTTCCTCTACTATGTCATTTGGGGAACAGGGGGAGGCAGGTGAAAGTCACTACCCAGTGGGGGAGAAGGATAACACTACTTTGAGTTTCAACCCCGGGGACATTGCCATCCAAGGGCAGAAAGGCAGGAAATAAGTTATTAGGAAATACAGGGGGAAATAGAATGCAAGTATGAATGAATTCTGAAGGATTAAAGCTTAATTAAATAGTTTAATCATAGGCAAAGACACCAAGAGAGTTGATCTTAATAACAAAAAGAAATATAATGTCCAGATGAGCAAAGATTCTGGTCATCTATAAGTAAATCTTATAAGAAAAAGGAAAATGGAGGTGGAGCCAAGAAGGTCTAAGCTCTTAGACAAATTCCTTCCAACACCTCCAAAAAGAGAATCTGATCAGATTTTGGAGGGGCAGAATCCAATAAGAGACAGACTGTGACAGATTCACAGCACAGGACAGAATGGGAAGGTCGACAAGAAGGACCTTGTCCGCGGGACTGGAGGAGCACACAGCACACAGGCTATAACAGTGCATCCCCGCCACAGCAGGGAGGAGTAGGAAGCCCTGGACACTCTGAATCAGTGACCTCGCTGCAGAATCTCGGGCATATCAGCCCAGGATGGGAGTCCAGTGGAACTGAGAGAGTGAGAGCCTCAGAGCTGCAGGCATTTGCAGCTGCTGCTCCTGAGACTATGAACCCACAGATCAAATGTCTATACATCACCTACTTGAACTTCCGGGAGTCAAGATGGTAGAGAGACCAGTAAATTCTCTCGCCCCCTCCCCTTGTTGATCTTGAAAGGCCTATAAAATATTTCCCCAGAAAAATCTTGGAATAGTGGGTTCAGCAGAAGGGGCAAACAGTCTGTTAGCACTTGAGGCTAGGAAAATCACTAAGGAGGGTCCCTGTTGCTGTGGGTGAAGGGGACAAGTGCAGGATCAGAGCTGTCCCAGACAGCCCCAACTCAGCAAACTGGGAGGATATTCAGATCCCCAGGGAGGTGGAGCCCTGCAACCGCCATCGCCAGGAAGCCAAGATTGCCTCAGCACTGCAGGGGAATCGAGAAGAAACTAGAGCAGATGGGTTCACCAACCTCTGAGCTTGCCTGTGCTCTAGCTCAGCAGAGGAGATCTACTGTAGCCAAACCACCCCTCCCCCACACTTAACACAGCTAGCTCTGGGACAACTCCCAGGGAATCCCAGAAAGACTTCACCTGACTTCTACTGCCTCATACAAGCCAGCTCAGCACCAGGTAAGTTGAAGCATTTTAGCTTCTAGCTGAAGGAACTAGAGGCCACCACCCACAAAGCCTCAAGTTCAAGGCACAAGAAATGTGGGACAGAGCCCCTTGTGCCATAAAGCAGAGATCTACTTTAAAAGCCAGGAAAAGGGTGATCATCATCATCTTGAGTAAGAAGCAAAGCAGTAAAGAAAAGACCATAGAGTTGTTCTATGGGGACAAGGACCTCAAAGAGGTCAGCATTGAGACTGCACTCCCATCTGAAACTTCAGAAGGGAACATGAACTGGTCCCAAGCACAAAGAACACCATTGGAAGAGCTAGAAAAGGATCTTAAAAGCCAAATTAGAGAAATAGACAAAAAATTGACCAATGATTTTAAATATATGAAAAAAGAATTCATGGAAGAGGGCAGCTCCTTAAAAAGGAAAATTGGACAAATGGAAAAGGAAAGACAAAAATTAACTGGAGAAAATACCTTCTTAAAAAGTGACAATTGGACACATGGAAAAGAAGACGCAAAAGTTAACTGGAGACAACAATATGATAAAAATTAGAATTGGGCAAGTAGAAGCGAATGACTCTATGAGACATCAAGAATCAGTCAAACAGAATGTAAAACATGAAAAGATAAAAGAAAATTTGAAATATCTAACTGGAAAAAAAACTGACCTGGAAAATACATCCAGAAGAGAAAATCTAAGAATTACTGGTCTACTATGAAGCCATGATAAAAAAAGAGCCTGGACAGCATCTTCAAAGAAATCATCAAGGAAAACTGCCCAGAAGTCCTAGATCCAGAGGGCGAAATAGTCATCGAAAGAATCCACCATTCATATCCAGAAAAGGATTCCAAACTAAAAACATCAAGGAATATCGTTGCCAAATTCCAGAACTATCCAGTGAAGGAGAAAATACTGCAAGCAGCCAGAAAGAAACCATTCAAATATAGAGGAAATACAGTCAGAATCACACAGGATTTTGCAACTTCTAAATTAAAAGATCAAAGGAATTGGAATACGATATTCTGTAAGGCAAAGGAGCTGGGAGTATAAGCAAGAATCAATTACCCAGTGAAGTTGAGAACAATATTTCAGGTAAGGAGATGGACATTCAATGAGATCAGGGATTTCCAAACCTTTTTGATGAAAATGTCAAAACTCAATAGAAAATTTGATCTTCAAACACAAGTCGCAAGAGAGGCATAAAAAGGGAAAGAGCGGGGAAAGACTTGTTATTCAATATGAGCATACTGTTGACATCCCTATAAGGGAGCATGATATTTGTTAATCTTGATAAAAGCATGTTTATTATTACATATAAAAGGGATACACATATGTAGAGGGAGCCGGTATAAAGTAAATTATGTGATGATATAAATATGATTTGAGTGTGAAGGGATTGTAACAGGAGATGTGAAAATGAGGAGGCAGAAAATGACAAATTACATCACAAGAAGAGGTGCAAAATCATGTTGCAGAAGAGAGGAAGAGGGGAGGGAAATGAGCATTGCTTGGTATTTACTCTCATCTGATTTGGTTCAAGGAGGGAACAAAAAATTTAAGTATATAAATCTAACTAACTCTATAGGCAGTAGGAGGGGAAGGGGGAAAGAAAAGGGAGGGGAGACTAAAAGGGAGAGAAGGAGTAGTAAGAACAAAAGGGAGTAAAAGGGAGGGGCCTAAAAAAAGGGGGGAGGAGGAAGGGAAGATTGTGGGAAGTGGCTGTCAAAAATTGAAACTCTATTGTGGAGGGGAAGGGAGAAGAGAGAACTAAAAGCAGAAATGGAGGGAAAGAGGATGAAGGAAAAGAAACAGATTGTAATCATAACTGTGAGTGTGAATGGGATGAACTTTCCCATAAAATGGACACAGATAGCATAATGGATTAAAAACCAAAATCCAACAATATGTTGCTTACAGGAAACACATTTGAAATGGGGGGACACACGAGGTAAATGTTAAAGGTTGGAGCTGAATTTATTGTGCTTCATCTGATGGAAAAAAGCAGGGATAGCAATACTGTTCTTGGACAAAGAAAAAGCAGTAAAAGATCAATAAAAAGAGATAAGGAAGGAAAATTTATCCTGCTAAAAGGCACCATAGACAATGAAGCAATATCATTACTTAACACCCATGCTCCAAGTGGTATAGCATGGAAATACTCAAAGGAGAAGTTAAGGAAGTTAGAAGAAGAAATAGACATCAAAATTACACTAGTGGGTGACCTCAACCTCTCCGTCTCTGAACTTGATAAATCTAACCTCAAAAGAAACAAGAAAGAAGTTAAAGAGGTGAATAAAACTCTGGATAAGGTAGATATGATAGATCTCAGGAGAAAATTGAATGGGGATAGAAAGAAATATGCTTTTCTCTCAGCGGGATATGGCATATACACAAAAACTGATCATGTATCAGGCCATAAAACCTCACAAACTAGTTCAGAAAGACAGAGATACTGAACGCATCCTTCTCAGATCATAAGGCAATAAAAATTATATGTAATAAAAGGCCATGGAATGACAGATCAAAAATTAATTGGAAACTAAATAATCTAATCCGAAAGAATGAGTGGGTTAAACAACAAAATCATAGAAACAATCAACAATTTCATTCAAGAGAATGACAATAATGAGACAACTTACCAAATGTTATAGGACATTGCAAAAGCAATTCTTAGAGAAAGTTATACATAGATCAATGAATTGGGCATGCAGTTCAAAAACGTAGAAAGAGAACAAATTGAAAATCCCCAAGTAAATACCAAATTAGAAATACTGAAACCCAAAGGAGAGCGTAATAAAATTGAAATTAAGAAAACTTGAACTAATAAATAAAACTAAATGTTAGTTTTGTGAAAAAAATAATAAAATTGACAAATCTTTAGTCAATCTGATTTTTTAAAAGGAAGAAGAAAAACAAATTACCAATATCAAAAATGAAAAGCGTGAACTCACCTCCAATGAGGAGGAAATTAAAACAATAATTAGAAATTACTTTGCCCAAATGTATGCCCATTAAATACAACAATATAAATTAGATGGATGATTATTTTTAAAAAAATATAAATTGTCCAGATAAACAGAAGAGGAAGTTGAATACTTAAATAACCCCATTTCAGAAAAGAAATTGAACAAGTCATCAAACACCTCCAGGGTCTGATGGCTTTACAAGTGAATTCTATCAAACATTTAAAGAACAGGTAATTCCAATACTCTACATATTATTTGGTAAAATTGGGAACAAAAGAGTGCTCCCAAATTCTTTTCGTGATACAAATATGGTTTTGATACCTATAGCAGGAAGAGCTAAAACAGAGAAAGAAAATTATAGACCAATATCTCTAATGAATATAGATGCAAAAATTTTTAATAAGATTTTAGCAAAACGAATACAGCACCTTATCACGAGAATAACACATTATGACCAGGTAGGATTCATACCAGGAATGCAAGGCTAGTTGAATATTAGGAAAACTATTAGCATTATTGATGATATCAATAAAAAACTAACAGAAACCACATGATTATCTCAATAGATGCAGAAAAAACCTTTTGACAAAATATAACACTCATTCCTATTGAAAACATTGAAGAACATAGTAATACATACATCTTTCCATAAAATAAAAGCAGACTCTACTTAAAATCATCAGCACACATTATATTCAACAGGAATAAGTTAGATGCATTTCCAATAAGACCAGGGGGTGAAACAAGAATGTTCATTATCACAACTATTATTCAATATGGTACTAGAAATGTTAGCTGTAGTAATAAGAGAAGAAAAAGAAATTGAAGGAATTAAAACAGGCAAAGAAGAAACTAAGTTATCACTCTTTGTAGATGATATGATGATATACTAGAGAATCTCAGAGAATCAAGTAAAAAACCACTTGAAATAACAAAAAACTTTGGCAAAGTTGCAGGTTAAAAAATAAACCAACAAAAATATTATGTATTTCTATATATTACTAACAAAATCCTACAAGAGGAGATAGAAAGAGCAATCCTATTTAAATCAAGGGTACACAATATAAAATATTTGGGTGTCCACCTGGAAAGCAAATCCGACGACTGGATTCTATTCATATACAATACAATTAGAAAACATTTTTCACACAAATAAAGGCAGACCTAAGCAAGTGGAAAAACAGTTACTTGTGGGTAGGCCAAATCAATATAATAAGAATGACAATTCTACCTAAATTAATTTACTTATTCAGTGCTATACCAATGAAATTATCAGATAATTATTTTCTAAAGCTAGAAAAAATATCAAAATTCGTCTGGAAGAACAAAAAGTCCAGAGTACCAAGGGACCTAATGAAAAGAAATTCTAGGGAAGGTGGCCTAGTTGTCCCAGATCTCAAATTGTATAATAAAGCAACAATTATCAAAACCATTTGGTACTAAGAAACAGAGAAATAGAACAGCGGAATATGTTAGGTACTGAAAACACAGTAGTCAATGAATATAGCAATCTGTTATTTGATAAACCCAAGAACCCTAGCTGCTGGGATAAAAACTCACTCACGACAAAATTTTCTGGGAAAACTGGATAACAGTGTGACAAAAACTGGGAATAGATCAATCCCTGACAGTGTACACAAGAATAAAGTTCAAATGGATACATGACCTAGGTATAAAGATTGAGACTATAAACAAGTTTGTGGAGCAAGGAATAGTTTCTTTATCAGATTTATGGAGAGTGGAAATATTTTTGACTAAACAGGAGACAGAAAACATTATGAAGTGCAAAATGAATAATTTTGATTACAATTAAATGAAAAGTTTTTGCACAAATAAGTCCAATGCAACCAAAATTAGGTGGGAAACAGAAAACTGGGAAAGAATTTATGCGACTGGTGTCTATGATAACAGCCTCATTTCTAAAATACATAGAGAACTGAGTCAAATTTACAAGAATATAAGTCATTACTCAATTGACAAATGGTCGAAAGAAATAAACAGGCATTTTGCAGAGGAAGAAACTAAAGCTATCTATATTCACATGAAAAAATGCTCTAAATCACTATTGATTAGAGAGATGCAAATAAAAATAACTCTGACATACAACATCACACCTATTAGATTTGCTAACATGACAAAACAAGAAGATGATAAATGTTGGGAAGTTGTGGGAGAGTTGGAACACTAATTCATTGCTGATGGAGCTGTGAGCTGATTCAACCATTCTGAGGAGCAATTTGGAACTATGCCCAAAGCGCTACAAATGTGTACATACCCTTTGACCCACCAATATAGTATCTAGAACTGTATCCCCAAGAGATCATAAAAATGGGAAAAAGAGTCCCACATGTACAAAAATATTTATAGCACTTCTCTTTTTGGTGGTCAAAAACTGGAAATCAAGGGGATGCCCATCAATTCAGGAATGGCTGAATCAATTGTGGTATATGAATGTAATGGAATAGTATTGCGCTATAAGAAATGATGAAGAGGAAGATTTCAGAGAGGCCTGGAGAGACTTATGCTGAGTGAAAGGAGAACCAGGAGAACTTTGTACACAACAACTACAGTGTGCGAGGAATTTTTCTGGTAGACTTAGTACTTCATTGCAATGCAAGAACATAAAAAATTCCCAGTGGTCTCTTGAGGTAAAATGCCTTCCACATCCAGGGAAAGAACCACAGATTTTGATCTCAGAATCTCATTTTCTCTTGTATTATATTTTGTGTTGTTTTATGATTTCTCCCTTTCATTTGAATTCTTCTATGTAGCATGACTAAGGTGAAAAAGTATTTAATAGGAATGTATGTGTAGAACCTATATAAAATTGAATGCCATCTCTGGGAGGGAGGGGGGAGTGAGAGGGAAGGGAAGGGGATAGAGAGAAAGAAATCTAAGATATATGGAAGTGATTGTAGAACACTGAAAACAAGTAAAACAATTTTAAAAAAGGAAAATGAATCAACACTTAAGAAAGCAGAGACATCCACTAATTTCCAAGGGAACATGGAACTAGAGCAGGAGATTCCTGACTGGTTTAAAATAAAAATAAGAATTGTGTGAGAAAAATTTAGAACTCACACTGAAGAAATAATTGGCAGGATAAAAAAAAATTAGCAGTGGCAATTCTTTTCAAAGAAACAAAAGCGAAAATGAGAAATTGGGAATGCAAATTCACAGAAGTAGAGGATGTTCTAGAAGAAGAGAATAAAAAAGCAATAATATTTATAGAACATACAAGCAAAGAATATGGTCTCAAAGACTGTTCCATAGAGACCATTTAAAAAGTATAGGTCTCTCAGAAGTTGACAAAAACAAAGAAGAAGAATAAAAGAAAATCATCCAACAGAGAAAAGTTTTAATCAAAGGAGCTGACAAGTCATTTCCAGAAAGCACTTGTCAGGGAATCACAGAATTTTAGATATAAAAGTGACCAGAGAGGCCACTGAAAGGGAAAGCTAAACAGAAACACATTTATGTAATGCCTACTACGTGGCAGGCAATGCCCTAAACACTTCACAAATACTATATCATTGAATCTAGCCTGGATATATTTTTGTATTTTTTTAAATTTTAATTAATTTATTTATTTTTCGTTTTCAACATTCATTTCCATAGGATTTTGAGTTCCAAATTTTCTCCCCATCTCTCCCCTTCCCTCACCCCAAAACACCATCCATTCTGATTGCCCCTTCCTTCAATCTGCTCTCCGTTCTATCACACCCCTCCCTTCCCTCGTCCCA
Source organism: Notamacropus eugenii (assembly GCF_028372415.1). Lineage (NCBI taxonomy): Eukaryota > Metazoa > Chordata > Mammalia > Diprotodontia > Macropodidae > Notamacropus > Notamacropus eugenii. The sequence continues at coordinate 4,272,891 of NC_092874.1, forward strand.
ATCTTCCCTCTTTTCTTGTAGGGAAAAATAGATTTTTATACCCCATTATTTGTATTTCTTATTTTACAGTTGCATGCAAAAACAATTCTCAGCATACTTTCCTGAAACTATGAGTTCCAGCTTCTCTCCTTTCCTCCCTCCCCACCCATCCCCACTGAGAAGGCATGCAATTCTATATAGGCTATATATGTGTAGTTTTCCAAAAGACTTCCATAATAGTAACTTTGTGAAAGACTAATTATATTTCCCTCCATCCTATCCTGCCTCCCATTTGTTCTACTCTCTCTTTTGACCTTGTCTCTCCCCTAAAATGATGACTTCTAATTACTCCCTCCTCCTATTATCTCCCCCTTTTGTCATCCCCCAAACCCCACTTATCCTTTTCTCTCATACTTTCTTGTAATGTAAGATAAATTGTCATGCCAAATTCAGTGTGCATATTATTCTCTCCTTAAGCCAAATATGAAGAGAGTAAGCTTCACTTTTTCACTCTCACCTCCTCCCTTTTCTCCTCCATTGAAAATTTTTTTCTTGCTTCTTTTATGAGAGATAACTTGCCCCATTCCGAGTCTTCCTTTCTCCTCCCAGTATATTTCTCTTTCACCCCTTAATTTTATTTTTTTTAGCTATCATCCCCTTCACTCAACTCACCATGTGCCCTTCATATATATCTATTTATGTATATATATAATATATATATGTGTGTGTGTGTGTGTGTGTGTGTGTGTGTGTGTGTGTGTGTGTGTGTGTGAATATAATCCCTCCAATAACCCAAACACTGAGAAAAGTTTCAGGAGTTATAAATATTCTCTTTCCATGTAGGAATGAAAACAGTTCAACTTTAGTAAGTCGCTTATGATTTCTGTTTCTTGTTCACCTTTTCATGCTTCTCTTGATTCTTTTATCTGAAAGTCAAATTTTCTATTGAGCTCTGATCTTCTCATTAAGAATGCTTGAAAGTCCTCTATTTCTAAGCATGCCAAGATGATGGAGTAGAAGGATGCACATGCACTAGCTTTAACCCCACAGCCCATAAAGTACCTCTAAAGAAAGACTTTCAACAAGTTCTAGAGCAGCAGAAGCCACAGAACAATGGAGTGAAGGAGATCTCCAACTCAGGGTGACCTAAAAGGCCAACGGGAACAGTCTGTCCCACTGGATGCAGAGCAGAGCCCAGCCTAGTTTTGACCATACGGCATAGCACTGTGAGAACAACACTAGCAGGCCTAAGGGGTAGAAACCCCAGCAGCAGTAGTGGTGATTTGCACATCCCTCAAACCATAGTCACCAAACATCAGTAAGAGGATTTCTTTGGCTGGCCCAAGAAAGGAGCAGTGTCTTCCCATAGTTCTAGTCTCAGGCAGCAGAGGCTGCATGAGGCAGCAGCAGCACTCACAGCAGCCTGAATCTATTGTTGGATAATAAAACCCCTGGAGGAACTGAGCAGCTGATCCTTCCCTCAGCCCTGTGTGAAGGCTCTGCCCCGACCTAATACTCATAGAGGAATTGAGCAGCTGATCTTTATCTCACACTGAATGGCAGCCCTGTATCCCCACTGAAAGCCTCTGAGGGAATTGAGCAGCTTATCTGAATCTCAGCCCCTAGTGCTGGCGTGGTGCACCACGGTGGTGGCGTGGAATACAGGTGATTGTGAAGAGGAAACTCTAATACTTACAGATTCTGGGAACAAAAGCTTCTGGTTGCTCCCAGATCAGTGTACAGGTTTGATTGCGCCACCTTGGAGGAACTGAGATCTAAAAGATCCCCAGAGTATACCCTATTGTTGACAAAGGACTCAAAAGTCAAGTAACATGTTGGGAAAATGGCCAAAAAAAGAGAAAAAATAAGAGTATGGGACGTTATTTTCGTGGTGAACAGATATCATCTCCCATACTTTCAGAGGAGGAAGAACAATGCTTACCATCAGGGAAAGGCATAAAAGTCAAAGCTTCTGTATCTCAAATATGCAAAATAAATATTCAATGGCCTCAGGCCACAGATGAGCTCAAAAAGAATTTTGAAAATCATGTAAGAGAGGTGGAGGAAAAACTGGGAAGAGAAATGAGAGAGATGCAAGAAAATCATGAAAAGCGAGTCAACAGCTTGCTAAAGGAGATACAAAAAATGCTGGAGAAAATAACACCTTTAGTTTAGGCTAACCCAATTGGCAAAGGAGGTTCAAAAAGCCAATGAGGAGATGAATGCTTTAAAAAGCAGAATTAGCCAAATGGAAAAGGAGGTTCAAAAGCTCAGTGAAGAACATAGTTCTTTAAAAATTAGAATGGAACAGATGGAGGGTAATGACTTTATGAGAAACCAAGAAATCACAAAACAAAACCAAAAGAATGAAAAATGGAAGATAATTTGAAATATCTCATTGGAAAAATAACTGACCTGGAAAATAGATCCAGGAGAGACAATTTAAAAATTATGGGACTACCTGGGAGCCATGACCAAAAAAAGATCCTAGATATTATCTTTCATGTAATTATCAAGGAAAACTGCCCTGATATTCTAGACCAGAGGGCAAAATATATATTCACAGAATCCACTGATCACCTCCTGAAAGGGATTAAAAAACAGAAACTTCTAGGAACATTGTAGCCAAATTCCAGAGTTATCAGGTCAAGGAGAAAATATTGCAAGCAGCTATAAAGAAACAATTTGAGTATTGTGGAAATACAATCAGGTTAACACAGGATCTAGCATCTTCTACATTAAGGAATTGAAGGGCTTGGAATATGATATTCCAGAAGTCAAGGAACTAGGACTAAAACCAAGAATCACCTATCCAGCAAAACTGAGTATAAAGCTTCAGGGGAAAAAATGGTCTTTCAATGAAATAGAGGATTTTCAAGGATTCTTGATGAAAATACCAGAGCTGAATAGAAAATTTGACTTTCAAACACAAGAATGAAGAGAAGTATGAAAAGGCAAACGGGAAAGAGAAATCATAAGGGACTTACTAAAGCTGAACTATTTACATTCCTACATGGAAAGACAATATTTGTAACTTTTGAAACTTTTTTCAGTATATGGGTAGTTGGTGGAATTATACACACACACACACACACACACACACACACAAATGCAGAGAGAGAGAGAGAGAGAGAGAGAGAGAGAGAAAGGGAGAGAAAGACAGAGATCACAGGGTGAGTTGAATAGGAAGGGGAGAGAGAGTAATATATTGGGAGGAGAAAAGAAGAAATGGAATAGAGCAAATTATCTCTCATAAAAGAGGCAAGAAAAAGACTTTTCAATGGAGGGAAAAAGCGGGCAGGTGAGAGGGAAAACGTGAAGCTTAGTCTCATCACATTTTACTCAAGGAAGGAATAAAGTGCACACACATTTTGGTATGAAAACCTATCTTACAACACAGGAAAGTGGAGGAGAAGGGAACAAGCTAAGAGCAATGGGAGGAGGGAGCAATTAGAAGCCAACACTCTTGGGCAGGGACAAGGTCAAAAGAGAGAATAGAGGAAATGGAGAGCAGGATAGGATGGAGAGAAATATAGTTAGTCTTATGTAACATGACTATTATGGAAGTCATTTGCAAAACAACATATACATATATATGTATATACATGTATATGTATATGTGTGTGTGTGTGTGTATACACTCCTTATATTGAATTTCTTGCCTTCCCAATGGGGATGGGTGGGGAGGGAGGAAGGAGAAGTTGGAACTCAAAGTTTTAGGAACAGCTGTTGAGTATTGTTCTTGCACACAACTGGGAAACAAGAAATACATATAACGGAGGTACAGAAATTTATCTTGCCCTACAGGACAAAAGAGAAGATGGGGATAAGGAAAGAAAGGGATGCTAGAAGGGAGGGAAGATTAGTGGTAGGGGAAAGTAGAATGCTCGGCACTTTTGGATGGGGGAACTCCAATTTGGAACTCAAAATTTTGTGTAAATGAATGTTGAAAACTTAAAATTGATAAATTAAAAAAAATAAAATCCTCTATTTCATTGAATGACCATTTTTTCCCCTGAAGTATTATACTCAGTTTTTCTGGGTAGGTAATTCTTAGTATAAATTGTAGCTCCTTTGACTTCTGGAACATCTTATTCTAAACCCTTTGATCCCTTAATGTAGAAGCGGCTAGATTTTGTGTTATCCTGATTGTATTTCCACAATACTCAAATTGTTTCTTTTGGGCTGGTTGCAATATTTTCTCCTTGACCTTCGAACTCTGTAATTTGACTACAATATTCCTAGGAGTTTTTGTTTTGGAATTCCCTTCAGGAGGTGATTCGTGGATTCTTTCAATATATAATTTACCCTCTGGTTCTAGAATGTCAAGGCAGTTTTCCTTGGTAATTTCATCAAAGATGATGTCTATGGCTGTTTTCTGATCATCCTTTCAGGTAGTCCCGTAATTTTTAAATTCTCTCTCCTGGATCTATTTTCCAGGTCAATTGTTTTTCCAATGAGATATTTCATATTGTCTTCTATTTTTTCATTCTAATTTTTAAAGAAATATTTTCTTCCGTGAGGTTTTGAACCTTCTTTTTCACTTGGTTAATTCTGCTTTTTAAAGCATCCTTCTCCTCATTAGCTTTTTGTACCTCTATTGTCATTTGAGTTAGTCTATTTTTAAAGGTGTTATTTTCTTCAGCAATTTTTGACTCTCCTTTAGTAAGCTGTTGACTTGCTTTTCATGATTTTCTTGCATTGTTCTCATTTCTCTTAACAATTTTTCCTCCATCTACCTTACTTGATTTTCAAAATTCTTTTTGAGGTCTTCCATGACTTGAGACCATTGCATATTTATTTTGGAGATTTTGGTTGCAGAAGCCTTGACTTTTATGTCTTCCTCTGATGGCATGAATTTTTCTTCCTCATCCAAAAGAATGGAAGAAAATACCTGTTCATCAAGAAAGTAATCTTCTATAGTCTTATTTTTTTTTCCTCTTTTTGAGTCGTTTTCCCAGACAGCTACTTGACTTTTGAGTATTTTGCAAAAGAAGGGTATACTCTATTGGTCTATTCATTCTCACTTCCTCCGAGGTGGCACAATCGAAGGAGAGGTGCTTACTCTTCTCCTGGCCTGTGCTTTGATCTGGGAGTAACTATAGGCTTTTCTGCCCAGGATCTGTGAATAGAATTTTCTCTCCAGAATCTGTACCATCTCCACCACACCACCAGTGCTCCTTCTCACCCCAGGCGGCCACCCAGGTCAGTTGCTCGATTTCTCCAGGGGTTTTGGGCTGAGGGTTACCAAAATGGATGATTCTGCACCTGGGACCAGAGCTAAACTGTGTTCCCTTCTCACACAGGTGAAAGACCTTTCTCACTAACCTTTGAAGCAGTCTCTAGTGTTGTTGGTTGAGGAATCTGGGAACCACAGTTGCTGCCCAGGATTCCGCTGGTTGAGACCTGCTCTGATCCTCTCCCTGCTGGGCCTTGTGACCAGGGGTGGGCTAGGCTCTAAGGGCTGCACTCTTCTCCAAGACTGATGCAATAAACCCTTTCTGTCAGTCCCCAGGCTACCTTGAGTTGTATATCTCTTTCACTCTGTAATTTTGTGGCTTCTGCTGCTCTAGAATTTGTTGAGAGTCATTTTTACAGGTTTTTTTTAAGTGTGAGAGGAGAGATTTTACAGGTCCATCCTTCTACTCCATCATCTTGGCTCCGCCCCCTAGCCTGAATTTTTTTTTGAAAAGAGACTCTTTCTCAAAGGATTTTTCTAGAGTTCATCCATAATCTATTTGAGATCAAGTCTCTCCTACTATTCTGTTCAGTTTTCAATTAGGAATTATTTCCTTTGTTTTTGTATTTCTTATTTTTCTTTTCCCATTCCTTTTATCCCAACATCCAATTTAAATTCACTTATTTACAGATTCTATCCATAGATCATAGCTTGGGCTTCTATCAGCTTGGAAGATGATCTCCCTAGGAGTGCCTGATATTATACTTTTCAACATCTGCATTTGTTACTTTGATAATGATCTAGATGGCTACTTTACCAAAGTCACAGAGGATACACCCCTGGATAGATGGCTAGCTGGAGGGAATAGTCAGGATTCGTGAAAAGTAGTACTATAGAAAACTAGGTCAAATTGAATAAGAAGGCATGGAATTGGATAAATGTGAAATCTTATATTTGTTTCCAAAAATCAGCTAGGCAAACACACAATGGTTTGACAGAAGTTTGCCTGAAGAATATTTGGAAAAATTTTGGACAATTATCTTGGTTTATTGATAAGTCAATGTGAGTCAACAATTATGTATGATAATATAGAAGCAAAAAATATCGGTTAATATGATTTTAAGGATATATTGTAGGAATCATAATAGTAGAGAGCTGAGACAAAAAAATGATAACTCTTTTTGGTCGTACTGACTTGTCTTCCATTCTGAGCACCACATTTTATGAAGAACCTAGATAAGGCAGAATGAGTCCAGGAAAATGGTGTCCTAGATGCTGATGGGCTTTGAAATCACATTCTCTGTTTGACTAAAGTGAAGTTACTTAGTTTAGAAAAAGGAAGGCAAGACATAAAAGCTGTGTTCAAGGGTTTGCAGAGTGATCAAATAGAAGCCTGTCACCCCTGGTATCCTTCAAGTCTCATTGAAATCCCACCATATCTAAGAAGCCTTTTGAGGTCATCATTACTGCTAGTGTTTTCTCTCTGAGTATACACTTAATAACCCTGCATATGTCTTGTATGTTTATAATTGTTGTTTTAATATCACCTTCACATTAGATTATGAGCTCCTTGAGGGTAGGGAGTTTTTGTCTTTCTTTATATACCTAGTGCTTAGAACCATGTCTGGCACATAAAAAGCTCCTAGTAAGTTTATGTTGACAGTGCACAGATTGTACCAGCATGGACTCAGCCATAGAAAAACCTAGCAGGAAGCCCCAGGCAGTCTGAAGAAGCAGCAGCACTGCAGATTTTCAAATATATCAACTCATGATGGGAGTCCAAGAGGAAGAGAGTGAGAGTACCACATATCCCCAGGTAATTTCAACAACCTTTCCTGAGACTATCAGACCACACATTAAATGTCTGTAAGTCACTTACTTGAACTTCCAGGAGCCAAGATGGTGGAGTGATCAGCAAATGCTCTACCCCTCCCCTTGTTGACCTGGAAAAATCCAGAGAATATTTCCCCAGGAAAAATCTTGGAACAGTGGGATCAGCTGAAGGGGTAAACAATCTCTTATCCTGTGAGGCTAAGGCAGTCACAAGGGGGGGGTCCCTCTTGCTGTGGCTGAAGGGGACCAGTGCAGGACCACAACTGTCCCAGACAGCTGCACCTCAGGAAACCCAGCGGAGATTCTGAGCCTCAGGGGTTGGAGTCCATAATCACCAATACCAGGATCCCATGTGTGTGTCTGCATAGCCAGGGAAATTGGGAAGTTTCTAGTGCAGACGGGGTTCACCAACCTCTGATCTTGCCTATTCTCTAGTTCAGCAGGGGAGACCGCCTGTGGTCAGACCACCTCTTCCCCCACACTAAATGCAGCTAGATCCAGGGTAACTCTGGGGAAACTAAGAAAGACTTCACCTTGACTCTGCTTTGGCGCAGCAGCCAGCTTAGCACCAGGTAAACTGCAGCATTTTAGCTTCCATCTGAAAAAGTCAGAGGCCACATTACACAAAACCTCAAGCTCTAAGCACAAGAACTGTGGGGAAGAGGGCTCTGTTCCCCAGAAGCAGAAATCCATTTTAAGAGCCAGGCAAAGGGTGATCATCATGAGCAAGAAGCCAACCAGAAAAGAAAAAAACCATAGAATACTTATATGAGGACAAGGACCAAAACACGAATACCAAGGAGGACAGCACTGAGACTATACTACCACCTGAAACTTCAGAAGGGACTATCAACTGGCCTCAAGCCCAAAAAGCATTCTTGGAAGAACTCAAGAAGGATTTTAAAAGTCAAATTACAGAAGTAGAAGAAAAACTGGTCAATGATTTTAAATTTAAAAAAAGAATTCACTGAAGAGAACAGATCCTTCAGAAGGAAAATTGGACAAATGGAAAAGGAAGTACAAACCCTAACTGGAGAAAATAACTCCTAAAAGGAACAATTGGGCAAATGGAAAAGGAGATGCAAAAGTTAACTTAAGAAAACAGTCTACTAAAAGTTAAAATTGAGCAAATAGAATCTAATGACTCCATGAGATATCAAGAATCAGTCAGAATCTAAAGAATGAAAAAATAGAAGACAATGTAAAATATCATATTGGAAAAACAACAGACCTGGAAAACAGATTGAGGAGGGAAAATCTAAGAATTGTTGGTCTATCAGAAAACCAAGGTGAAAAAAGAGCCTGAACAATACCTTCCAAGAAATCATCAAGGAAAACTGTCCCAGAGGTTTTAGATCCAGAGGGCAAAATAGTCATCGAAAGAATCCACCATTCACCTCCTGAAAGAGATCCCAAAACTAAAAACATCAAGGATTATGGTTGCCAAATTCCAGAACTATCAAGTGAAGGAAAAAATACTATAGGCATCCAGAAAGATACAATTCAAATATCAAGGATCACACAGTTGGGATTACACAGGACCTTGCAGCTTGTACATGAAAAGATCGGAGGGATTGAAATATGATAATCTGTGAGGAAAAGGAGCTGGGACTACATCCAAGGATCAATTACTCAGCAAAATTGACCATAACATTTCAGGCAAGGAGATAAAAATTCAGTGAAATAAGGAATTTCCAACTCTTCCTGATGAAAAGGTCAAAACTTAATAATAAAAAAAATTGATCTTCAAACACAAGTGTCAAGAGAGGCATAAAATGGTAAACAGAGAGGAAAACTTGTTATTCAATATGTGCAAACTGTTTACTTCTCTATAAGGGAAGATGATTCTTGTCAGTCTTGAGAACTGTGTATTTATTATGATATTTAAAAGAGATATACACAGACAGAGAGAGTGGGTATAAATTAAATGATGTGATGATAAAAATGTAATTTAGGGGTGTGAAGGGATTGTAACAGGAGATGTCAAAAGGAGGAGGCAGAAAAAAAGTGAATTACTTCACAAGAAGAGTCTCAAAGACAAAGTAGAGGGAAAGAGGGGATGGAGATGAGCATAATTTGAGATTACTCTCATCTGATTTGGTTCAAGTAGGTTCAGTTAAGTACAGAAATCTAACTATCTCTATAGGCAGTAGGAGGGGAAAGGGGAAAGAAAAGGGAGGGGGAACTAAAAGGGAGAGAAGTGGTAAGGCAAAAGGGGAGTAAAAAGGAAGGGGACTGAAGGAAGGGAGGGAAGAATGAGGGAGGTAGTTGTCAAAAAAAAAGGAAATTCATGCTGACTTGACCAGATGAAAAGAAAAATGATTTCTTCTGTTCGTTCAAAGGGTTTAAAATAAGTAGCAACTGGAAGAAGTCCAAAAAGACCAATTCGGGCTTGCTAATAATTAGATATGTTTCAAAGTAGGCAGGGGTGCTTCTGACTATCTCACCTGAAGTTTTTAAGACAATCCTGCATGGTCAGCTCCTTTTCTACTTTATTTTTAATTTATGGAATAAAACAAGCATTTTCATAACGTAGTACAATATGAAAAATGATTGTACATGAAACTACAAATCTACTATGTGCAACTTGCTATTTCTTTCGAATATACAACAAAAGGATCGTTTAGCAGGGATTCTTGTTCAGGTAGAGTGTGAACTACATTCTTTTTAGGTTCTTTCCAACATGGACATGCTGGACTTCTGTGATAGAATGACAAGAGGCAAAGGCTAGACAAACAAGTGACTCACTTCATGGAGAATCATCAGAAGATAGTGTATAACCTAAATGAAAATATGAGAAATAACTAACTCATTTCAAATGGCTTAGAAGAACAGAGAGGAAGAAAAAGAAATAGAGATAGTGTCAGAGACTAAAAAGTAAATATGAATGTTATCGTGATGGAAATATCAGAGCTGATGGAAATGGAGAAAGAAATTAGGCAAGATATTCATGAAGAGGCTTTTAAACGGATGATTTAAAAAAAAAAGTTAAGGAAGAATTGACCCTAGGGAAAAAATTGTTTGAAGAAGTTGATACCAGGACACATAAGTGAGACATCTTGGTCTTCAAGTATTTAAAGAGCAGCAATATGAAATAGAATAGACTTGTTCTACCCTAGGTCCCAAGAGGCAAAACCATAGGTAATGGATGGAAGTTAGAGAGAAACAGATTTGAACTGGATGGAGAGAAACATTTCTGAGTAGAGCACAGGAGGGATGAAGTGCCTTTGGGTGTTGGTGGATTTGAAGATCTTTCAGAAGAATTTCCATAGATATTTGTCTGCTATGTGGCAATGGGGGAGGGAGGTCCCTTTGGGAGAATGTGTCAGATGAGATGGAATTGAAAGCCTGCTCCAAATCTCAAGCTGTAATTCTTTGACCCTATAATTCTTTACTAAAGAACACTATTCATTAATGGTGTGTATGTATATGTATATACATATACAATGTGTGTGTTGTGTTTGTGTGTGTGTGTGTATGTAAGTGTTGGAAAAGGAGTGCCTTCCTATAACTCACCTACCTGAACCCTTTGTTGTCTGTAACCTGCCCCTTGTATTCTGAACTCCCACCTCTCATTGTATCAGAGAAATTAACTGAAGACCCCTGACTGACACCCCCTCCCTTAGAGACTGTGTTTCTATTTTGTCTGGCATACTTAAGTGAATCTGCTTTCTCCCTTATGAAAACAGAAGTTCTTTGAGGGAAGAGACTGTTTTGGCCCTTGTAGCCAGCATAATACTGAAACTACCAGGGCTGTTCAATGAATGTTGATTGATTGGTGTTGGCTCAACCTCATGATGCTCATGGGCTGGCCTTTCAGTACTCCAGTTCTTCCTGTCAAAATCATGTTGAAAACCTCTTTCCATTGTTCTTTTGTCACGCTCACTTAGGGCCCAAATTGTGCATATATTTTGTCACTACTATAAAGTACAGTTATCTTTCTGTAAGTTTCCCTTGATTCTTGTTTGGTGGCAAATAGGACAATCAATACAGTGATAGACTTGGAAGCAAGATGCTTCCAAGACCCTTGTTGAGATTAAGAATAAGTCAATTAAGCTCTCAGAGCCTCAGTTATCTCATCTGTTAAACAGGAATGTGAATACTTATCCATCTCAAAGAGCTGTTTTGATATGTTCTTTAGAAATGAGGCATCTTAAATATAAAATTAGCATGAGTAAGGCTCCATTAACTCTCTAGTCACTTCTAGCTCTGAAATCAATGATTTAGTCACCCATCTTCTGAGTATTTATGATAAATGTGATTACAAACTGTTTGGGATCAGAAACAATGTTCAGGAATGGCACTAAGGAGCAGCCCACAGCTCAGGCTATGCCAAGACAAGTATGATTCTAGTTCCTTGTGGTATGGCCTCCAGACGTGTTTTTCAACACCATTTCCTCCTTGTAAGGCTGGTTAAAACTTAATCCAGTGTCGAGAAGATAAGAATGTCTGAATTTAGTTCATTCTACCACCTTTCTGCGGTAACTCGAAAAAGTTAATGTGTTCATGCTAATTGATTGGGGCATTTGAAACTAGGGTATCCTCAATGTGTGCATGGGCTACTACAAAGTAGCTTACATAGTAATTACCTACAAGAATCATGGGGCACTTTTCTATCCAAGAGTGATTTTAAAAGTCCCAAGATTTCCTAGGTAATGCTTAGAAAGACTCCAAAAAGAAATGGAATTTGTTTTAACCAAGCCCACACAATTATCCAAAAATACTTCTGTCCTAAGGACTCAGAATAGATATATAGGATAAGATTACTGACTCTACACCAAGAGTCTTGTTATTGGTGTTACTAACCTTGTTTCTCAGGGATGGATCAAACCTAAGTTAATCAAGCAATCAGTAAGCATTTATTAGGCATCAAATGTTTTCTCAGAACTGTCCAAAGGCACTGGGGATGGAATATAGACTAGACATGTTATTTTACTTGTATAAGGTTCTCCCAGAAAAAAAAATTCCTTCTACTAATGCAAGCCAGAACTTTCTGCACAACACATAGCCTTAGAGAGTTGCCTTGGAGGGCACTGAAATGTTAAGTGATTTGCCCAGTACAGTCAAAATATATGAGGTAAGACTTGAACCCAGGTCTTCCTAAACCCAAAGCCGCATCTCTGGCCACCTGTGCGCAATGGGGAAACAGAGTCCAAAATAACTACCATCTCTGTTCTCAAAGAGATCACATAACATAGAAAATGGCAAGTACATATAAGTATCTACAGAATCAATTCAAGAGCATTAGGGGAAACTGAGGGTATCCAGAAAGACCTCCTAGAGGAGTCACTTTGACCTGGGTTCTGGATGTAGACAGAGTGAACTCTAGGCATGGAGGACAATCAATGTAAAAGCACAAGATACAGTGAATGCAGTGTCATGTCTAAGGGAGGGAAAGAAGGCCAGTTTTACTGGAGAAAAGTCTACATGAAGAAGAGTAACATGGAATAAGGCAGAAGAGATAAGCTGGAGTCAGGTTGGGAAGGCATTTTTCACCAGAAGGCAAGCTCCTTGAAAAATAGAATGGGTTTGTTTTTGTGTCCACAGAATCTTGTACAATGATATGCATGCAGTAGGTGCTTAATAAATGTTTAATCATTACATTAAAGTAGAAAGTTTTTACAGAACCTCAAAAAAATAACTAAGAAAAGCAATCTTTCACTGAAGATTTCAGGCATGAAAAAGGGTGAGCGGTCCATTGGGAAAGGATCATTGTCTATCCAGCTGGTAGGTCTGGACTGGCCGGGAACCCTTCTCATCAATGTTTGTGACACCCAGACCCACCTCCTCCTCAAAGATATGCCATACTTCCAATTTACATAATTCATGAAGTGGGCTAACTTACCAGAACATTTCCCAGAAGGATAAAAAAGAAGAAAACCTGAGGATTTCTTCAGCAGGGATGAATTACACAGACAGCTCCCACCGTAGCTTTGTTACAGTGTAAGCTGTATTTATTCATGCCTGCAGTGTTCAAGTGGGGACATATCATTGTGAGATTTGAGTTAGAAAGTCAGCAATTTTACTATACCATAATGGAAATTTATTATAATCTGTTTTTATCTGTTCTTTCTCAAAGAATTCTCTAGCCCCTTAATCTATCCCCCGCTCTGTGTTTGTTAACACAGTTGCCTGTCTTTCAATTATTTCTTACAAGATTGCTGCTTAATGCAGAGTAATGAATAGACAAAAAGTCCCCCCAATCTATTAGGTTTCAGCTGAGGTAGACATTTTCAGGCAAAGCTTCCTTCCCAATTTCCCTTTTTTTGATTAACATACACACATGTATGCACACACATACAAATAAACACAGGCCACCCAGGATCAGATTCTGTACAGTGGAAATAGGGAAGGCAATTCAAAAGATCTTTGTGTGTTGTCATAGGGTGAGCTGAGCAAAGGTCAGACTCTCAAAAGCCCTTTTCCAAAGTCAAATTCAGGATCATTGTTGATTGTCCCAAATTTAAACTAATAAGGAATTCAGGAAATGAAGTCTCTGTGACTCACTTTTTTGGACAGAGAAAAAGATAGCCTGTCCAACAGTCACATATTCAGGGTGATTTTAGCCACCCTCCTTTTATTGAGCATTTTGCTCTGGAAGTTTAATCAAAAAATATATGATTCATTTTTCACCAAATCCTGTAGAGAGTTGGGGAACGTTTACGCAAAATCTAATAAAGACTTTAGAGATATTCTCTGACCAAAGACTTAAACTAGGTCATAAATTATGGATGAATTCTAAATGTTTGATAAGAAGGAACTGGGAAGATTCCATAAAGGAGGGCTGAAGGATCACCATGATATCAGGCACAATCGTCTTCCAAGGAGGCCGAATGAACGTAATAACAAGACTGATCATGCACTACAGCCTTAATGAATCTAGGGGTTTAGTGGAGGGCTCCTCATGTCCCTCCCTATCTCTCATTAGTTTCACATAATCTAGTAGCTTGTTAAGATTTCAAATGCTGTCATACCTGGGCCGGGGGGAGGGAAGAGGGAAGAGCAAAAGTTCACTTATGCATATCTATCCATACACACATACACACACACACACACACACACACACACACACACACATTCACCCAAAAACACACTTCCATATACACAGATCTTCCATGCCTTCTAGCAGTGATATATTTCATCTTATCCAAAGTTCTGAACCCAGGCCCCTGAGAATGCCCACCTTTGAGCAACTCTGCATTTGGCTATGGACCACATGCCCCTAAATCTGTCAGCTGACACTCTCATTTGATTTTGGCATACAGGTAGTGCATATCTACGAAGGCTGTCATGCAGAGAAAGTGCCCAGCTAAGGTTGAGTGGGAAGGCAGGAGATGAGCCTGCAAGGCAGTCATTCAGGACACATCAAAGGAAGAGAGCAAATTTCTCCAAGAATAGGAATAGGCAAAAAGGAGTCCTGGTGATTGTCCCTGTTCTGGGCCGATGGACGTAGTTCACTGGGGGATAGAGACTGCTGTTGACAAAGGCAGTATCCAAATGTTCAGATCCTGTTCTATTTTTGTTTTCACTTTTTCTACCATCAGTCATGGAAAAATAAGTGGCAACAGCATGACACTGGCTCCTTTTGATCACGTGGGAGACATTCTCTGCTTCAGTGAAACATTCTTAGAAGCTAATGGTCAGTCACATGGGGCAGAAAATATGCAAAAAACTACATCCAACCAAGCTATCTACAGGATACATTGGAAACACAGCTATCCCTTCCAAATCACAACTTTCCCCATGGCAGTTTCAATATATCACAGGCTGGCATAAAAAGTTAAATGGGGATTTTGCAGGAGTTTTGTGAAAGTCACAGATGACATGCAAAGGCAAGCAGATGACACAGAAAAATTTTAGAACTTAGAAATGCATAAAATATGTATATAGTACTGTATAATATCGACCCAAACTTTGCAATAAGGTGTATAAATACACCATAAAACAAAAAAAAATCAGACTTCTCTGGTACAAAGGGAGAACCAAAAAAAAATTATGCAGATTTTCCAGATCCCAGAGTAAGAGTTTGAGGGGAGATGTTGTGCCCTTAACCCTCACAATGTGGAAGAAATAAATGTATTTGACAGAATGAAGGCATTAGAATTAAAGGGCTTAAAGAAAGGTTTCCTGGGGAAGTCATGGAAGTCAGATGTAGAGATGAGGAAGGAGAAACACTGCATGTGGGAGACAGCCAATAAAAATGTGGAGAGTAGTGAATGAGTGTCTTGTTTTATGAACAGCAGGAAGGCTAGTGTAAGTCACAGAATAAAGGAGAGCAGAGAAGGTACAGGAAGACTAGAAAGGTAGTAGTGGGATTTTGATCAGTTTGTTTATTCCATTTGGACCAGGAACTCTTCCTGTGGAAGGGCCCTCTAGCAGTGCAGGTCAACACTGTACGGGCTTAGAGAGCTGCTGGAGCACTGACTCACCAGGAATCACATCATCAGTATATGCCAGGAGTGGAACTTGAACCCAGATTTCCCTGCTTTCTAGAGGGGAGTTTCATCCAGAAGGCCACCCTCTGGGTTATTTTAAAACATTAACAATTTGAACAGTGCCTGCCATAGTCTTGGCCTCCCAACTCATTCCTGATCCTGTTCTCCAGGAGCCTTGGCTGCAGTCAATGAGAAGCTGTAGAACCCCCAAAGGGCACTCAGGATGGGGAAGACCTTGAATCTTGAATGCCATGTAAGGATAACTGGATGGAAGTGGCAGATTTAGCCTACTTCGAAGATGGCCATCAATGAGAGAGATTAGCCTTATTCAGTTTGGTCCCAGAAGATAGAACCAGAAGATGTAATCAGGAGGCTCATTTGGTCTTTATGTCAGAAAAACAAACAAAAAAGCAACAAAATCTCTGAAGAATTCTGGCTGTCCCAGAATGACTTTGACAATCTAGAGTAGTGTTCATTTCCATTTCTTTTAAGGTCTTCAGGCAGGGATGGATGATCACTTATCAAGTATATCATAGTGAAGAATCTTTTTCTGTTTGGTTTGAATTACATGATCACTGAGGTACCTTCCTACTCTCAAATTACATGGTCCAATAAAATAAAATCTAACTTGCTTTGTGATTTAGAGGCTTTCCCAGTCTGGCTCTCACCCACATTTCCAGCCTAGTTATGCAGAGTCTAGCTTTCACTCCAGACAAATTGGTTAATATGCTTTTCTGTGGACACAGCATGCCATTTGCCAACTTTGTAACAACTTGGAATTATCTTCTTTGAATGGTTAACTCCCTCTAAGACAGCTTATGTGTCCTCTCATGTAGGAAATTTTTTCTGATGTCCCAGTTGACAACACCTTGAGCCAAATTCTATTGTATTTATTTCATATTTATTTATCTACATTCCTCTAGGAAAATAGAAGCTCTTTGAGGGTAGGGATTCTATTGCATGTAAATGAGGTAATATATGCAAATAGTTTTGAAATTCTTGAAGGAATTCAAGGCATCAGTGTGATGTCCACATTTGACTGCATCCCAAAGACCTTTGACACAGTGACTGGCACACAGCATGCACTCTGCAATGCTTCTTGAGAGATGGTGTTTTCTTTAAGTTGTTATCACTGTTGATCTCAAAGAGTTCATTTTGTGTGTCACTTTGGGGAACAATTTAGCATCTGTATTAAATGATAGATATTAGCAGATTAAAGAAGGGGGGAAATTGTTTTTGAATTCTGCAGCTGAGCCTTGATTCACTATCATTCTGAATGCTAGAGATTAAAACTCCCATGGTTCAGTGGGGGCAGGGGAAGTCAATAAGCACAGGATTTCATGCTATCCCATGGCCCCCCAAGCCTTCTTCAGAATAAAGGGCCTCCCAGTAATGAATATTTTAGTTGGAGGGGAGTAATTGAGGCTGCCACTGCTCACCCACCCCTGCCTCCAGCACATAATGCCCTGTTCATCTGTGTATTACACACTATTTATGCCTCCTGTAACCTTGCCAAGTCCTGCTTCTTTACAAGGTTTACTCCTGCTGCTCAGGGGAAAATAGACTGGAACAATCCTCTTTGGGAGCTGGAGCGGCTGTCTGTGAGTGAATACACTGCCTTCCCAGAGCAGAAATGATCCTGGTGATCCCTGTACATCAGACAGAAGCTCAGAAAAATACTATGGCTTAGAGAGCTCACATCAGGATTTGCTTAGCAGGTGAGGGCCAACCTGGTCTCCTGTGTCACCTAACATTCTGCTTCCTGGCTTCTCAGTGGCCCCAGGGACTAGGGAAGCAGCTCAAATTTCAGGGGAACTGCAAGGCCCAATAAGTCTAACCCTTAGCTCCTCGCTTTTCAAAATCAAGCTGTCAATGAATCTCTATTTAGCAGGACATTTCCTAGAAATGCTCCTTCGTGGTTCAGTTCCTGCTATTTATTCCACACTTCTGAAAACAGCATGTTCTTCTAAGTCTACATTCATGATTAGAGTTGTAGAGTTAGAGAATAGGGTAGGTGACTCAGGAGCTTTCATGAGACAGACACTAAAGAAGTTTATCATCCAGATGACAGTGGAACCAGGATTTTGGAAGACATATAGGAAATTGCAAGGGGAGGTAGGTGATTCAGTGAATACAATGCTGGAACTGGAGTCAGGAAGACTCGTCACCAAATTTGGCCTCAGACACTTACTAACAGTGTGACCATGGGCAAGTCAATTAACTCTATTTGTCTCAGTTTCCTCATCTGTAAGATGAGTGAGAGAAGAAAATGGCAAATTACTCCAGTGTCTTTGCCAAGAAATCCTCAAATGGGGTCAGAAAGAGTAGGGCATGACTGAAAATGACTGAATAAAAACAACAACAGGAAATCATCATCTTACTAATATCATTTGGCAGATAAATGGTGCTACTGTTCTCAGAAGAAAAAGAGATACAAGAAATTATGAACTAGAAGAACAGATCAATGAATTGGGCATGCATTGAAAAAAAACTAGAAAAAGAACAAAATAAAAATCTGCAATTAAACAGCAAATTCCTAAAAAATATCAAAGGAGAAATTAATAAAATTGAAAGAAAACCATTGAGCTAAAATAAAATTAGGAGCTGGTTTTATAAAAAATAAAATAAAAAAACCATTCAGCCAATTTGATCTTAAAAAGAAAATCCAATTACCACTATCAAAAATGAAAAGGGTGAATGAACCACCAATTATGATGAAAGTAAAGTCATCATTAGAAGTGGTTTTGCCCAGTTATGTGGCAATGAATCTAACAATTTAAGTGAAGTGAATGAATATTTACAAAAATATAAATTGCTCAGAATAAGAGAAGAGTAAGTAGAAAACTAAGTCCTATCTTAAAAAAATAAACTGACCAAGACATAAATGAGCTCTTTAAGAGAAAATCCAGATGACCAGATAGATTTATAAGCAACTTGTACCAAACATTCGAAGAACAATTAATTCCAATAGTAAACTGAAAAATGCAAAGAAGTTCCTCCAAACTCCTTTTACAATATAATATGATGCTGATAACTAAGTTGAGAAGACCAAAAATAGAGATATAAAACTATAAATCAAAATCCCTATTGAATATTGATATCAGAAAGGAGATGACAACATTATATCACAAAAACCATTTGCTCGGACCAGGTACAATTTATACTAAGGATATAGGTCTGACTAAATATTAGGAAAAATTCTTAGCAGAAGTGAGAATGTCAATGACAAGGAAAAGAAAAACCATATTATTATCTCAATAGATGTAGAAAAAGCTTTTGAAAAAATACAACACTCATTTCTATTAAACAGTAAAATGCAAAGGAACAAATGGAACATTCCTTAAAATTATAAGTAGTATCTATCTAAAACTATCAACAAGTATCCCTTAAAATGTGGATAAGTTAAAAGATTTCCCAATAAGATCAGGGGTGAATCAAGGATACCCATTATCATCAACATTATTCAATATTGTACTATAAATGCTAGCATTAGCAATAAGGGAAGAAAAGGAAACATGAAGAATTAGAATATAAAATGAGGAAATGAAATTTTAATTCTTTGCAGACAATATGATGGTATACACTGAGAGACTCCTTGAGAATAAACCAAAGAAAAAAAACTTAGTAGAAATTACTTTAAAACTACAGCAAATATTGAAGGATATTTTAAGGATGCTAATACTAAAGGATAATTTAAATTATCAGCACTTCTATATGTTACCTAAAGAAGTCCATCAGACAGAGATAAAAAGAGAAATTCTATTAAAAACAGTTGCAGACAATATAAAATACTTGAGGATTTACCTGTCAAAACAAATTCAAGAGTTAAAATGAACACAATTGTAAAACACTTTTCACACAAATAAAATTGGATCTGAACTATTAAAGAAACATTAATTGCGCATGGGTAGGCTGAGCAAATACAATAAAAATGACAATTCTATATAAATTAATTTACTTAGTGCCAACCCAAATTTCTGGAAAAAAATTAGAAAACTAAAAAAAAGGTAATAACAAAATTCATCTGAAAATAAAAAAAATCAAGGATATCAAGGGAATCAATGAAAGAGAACAACATGATGGAAGGTTGACTAGCAATACGTGATCTCAAGCTGTCTTACAAAGTCATAATCACCAAAACAATCTGTAACTGGCTAAGGAATGAAGCGATTTATCAGGGAAATAGATTAAGTACACAACATATGATAGTAAATGATCACAGTAATCTGGTGTTTGACCAATCTAAAGATCCAAACTTTTAGAACAACAGTTCACTATTTGGCAAAAATTTCTGAGAAAGGGGCACAGCCAAGATGGCAGAGTAAAAAGACGCACATATTCTAGCTCTGCCCCACAGTCCACAAAATATCTGTAAACAACGACTCTCAACAAATTCTAGAGCAGCAGAAGCCATAAAATGATGGAGTGGAGGAGATCTCCAGCCCAGAGTGACCTGGAAGGGTGACAGTAAAGATCTGTTGCAACGGATGCAGAGTGGAGCATAGCACAGCCTGAGCCACCTGGCACCAGGAGAAGCAGTATTGGAGCAGGCCTCAGGGGGCAATACCCAGCAGCAGCTGAGGTTCTCACATCCCTCAACTCACGGGAGCCAAAGGCAGCTTCAAAGATCAGTGAGAGGGCTTTTTCACCCTCATCGACAAGGGAGCAGGGTCCTCCCTTCCCCCAGCCCCAGGATGTAGCAGCAGCCAACTTCCAATAATGGAGCTTAAAGCCCCTGGGGAATTGAGTAGTTGATATGAACCTCAGCTTTGAGTGACAGCCCCACCTCCACCTAAAGCCACTGGGGGAATTGAACAGCTGGTCTGAATCATAGCCACGAGCCAGACCAGGAAGTAACTCCTCTCCCTGGATTGTGCCACCTTGGAGGAACTGAGATCTTAAAGATGCCCAGAGTGTATGCTACTCTTGACAAAGGACCAAAGAAGTCAAGTAACTGGTTGGGAAAATGCCCAGAAAAGGGGAAAAAATAAGACTAGAGGTTACTTTCTTGGTGAACAGATATTTTCCCCCCATCCTTTCAGGGGAGAAAGAACAATATTTACCTTCAAGGAAAGACATAAAAGTCCCAAATATCCAAAATAAATATGCAATGGTCCCAGGTCATGGAAGAGCTCAAAAAGGATTTTGAAAATCAAGTAAGAGAGGTGGAGGAAAAATTGGGAAGAAAAATGAGAGCAATGCAAGAAAATCATGAAAAGTGAATCAACAGTTTGCTAAAGGAGACCCAAAAAATGCTAAATAAAGTAACATCTTCAAAAACAGACTAACTCAATTGGCAAAAGAGATCCAAAAAGTCAATGAGAAGAATGCTTTAAAAAACAGAATTAGTCAAACGGAAAAGGAGGTTCAAAAGCTCACTGAAGAAAATAGTTCTTTCAAAATTAGAATGCAACAGATGGAAACAAATGGCTTTATGAGAAACCAAGAAATTACAAAACAAAAGAAAAAGAATGAAAGAATGGAAGATAATGTAAAACATCTCATTGGAAAAACAACTGTCCTCGAAAATAGATCCAGGAAAGACAATTTAAAAATTATGGAGCTACCTGAAAGCCATGATCAAAAAAAGAGCCTAGACAGCTTCTTTCATGAAATTATGAAGGAATATTGCCCTGATATTCTAGAACTAGAGGGCAAAATATATATTGACAGAATCCACTGATCACCTCCTGAAAGAGATTCAAAAAGAGAAACTCCTAGAAATATTGTAGCCAAATTCCAGAGTTCCCAGGTCAATAAGAAAATATTGCAAGCAGCTAGAAAGTAACAATTCAAGTACTGTTAAAATACAATCAGGATAACACAAGATCTAGCATCTTCTCCATTAAGCAATCAAAGGGCATGGAATATGATGTTCCAGAAGTCAATGGAACTAGAATTAAAAGCAAGAATCACCTACCCAGCAAAACTGAGTAAAATGCTTCAGGGGAAAAATTCATTCATTGAAATAGAGGAATTCATTGAATAGAGGACTTTCAAACACTCTTGATGAAAGGACCAGAACTGAAGAGAAAATTTGATTTTCAAACAGAAGAATCAAGAGAAGGATGAAAAGGTAAACAGGAAAGAGAAATCACAAGGGACTTACTAAAATTTAACTGTTTATATTGCAACAAGGAATGATAATACTTGCAACTCTTGAAACTTTTCTCAGTATCTGGGTAGATGGAGGAATTACACACACTCACACACACCCATATACATATATACACAGAGAGAGACAGAGAACAGAGGGTGAGTTGAATAGGAAGAGCTCATATCTAAAAAAAATAAAGTTAATGGATGAGAGAGGAATATATTGGGAGGACAAAGGGAGAAATGAAATGGGACAAATTATCTCTTGTAAAACAGATAAGAAAAAGCTTTTTCAATGGAGGGAAAAAGGGAGGAGATGAGAGGGAAAAAGTGAAGCTTACTCTCATCACATTTGGCTCAAGGAAGGAATAACATGGACCCTCAATTTGGTATGAAAACCTATCTTACAATACAGGAAAGTGGAGGAGAAGGGAACAAGCAAGGTGGGAGGGGATGAAGAAATGGAGAGCAAATGGGAGAAAGTACCAATTAGAAGCAAACATTCTTGGGTAGGGACAAGGTCAAAAAAGAGAATAGAAGAAATAGGGGGCAGGATAGGATGGAGGGAAATATAGTTAGTCTTACACAAGATGGCTATTATGGAAGTCATCTGAGAAACTACACATATATAGCCTATGTTGAATTGCTTACCTTCTCAGTGGGGATGGGTGGGGAGGAAGGAAGGAAGAGAAATTGAACCTCAAAGCTTTAGGAACAAATGTTGAGAATCGTTTTGTGTACAACCGAGAAATAAGAAATACAGATTATGGAGCATAAAAATGCATCTTGCCCTACAGGACAAGAGAGAAGATGGGGAGAAGGGAAGGGAGGGGTGTTAGAAAGGACAGCAAATTGGTGGAAGGGGTAATCAGAATGCAAGGCATTTTGGGGTGGCGGTAGAAGAGAGATGGGGAGAAAATTTGGAACTCAAAATTTTGTGGAAATGAATGTTAAAAATTTTAAATTTAAAAATTTAAATTAAATTTAAAGAAACAAAAGAATTTCTGAAAAAATTACAAAGTACTTTGGCAGAAACTAATTATAAACCAATATTTCACATGGTATCCAAAGACAAGGTAAAAATAAGTTCATGATTTAGACACAAAGGTGATATCATAAGCAAGTTAGGGAACCATGGAAAATTTTACCTGTGATATCTATAATAAGAGAAAAATTTAAGACCAAGCAAGAGATAGAGAGCATTTGAGGATGCAAAATAGATAATTTTGGTAACATGATGTTAAAAAAGTTTTTGCAGAAAAAAAATCGTAGCTAAGATTAGGGAAAAAAGCACAAATTTGAGGGGGGATATAGTAAGTTTCTCTGTTGAAGGCCTTACTTCTCAAATATATAGAAATCTCAATCAAATTTATAGGAATACAAGTCATTCCCTAATTGATAACTTGTCAAAGGCAGTTTTGTCTTTGAATGGGCAATTTTCAGATAAGAAATCAAGACTATCTAGAGTTATATGAAAAAAAGTCCCAAATCACTATTGATCAGAAAAACAAAAATAAAAACAAGTCTGAGGCAACACCTCATACTTATCAGATTGAATAATATGACATAAAAGGAAAATGATAAATGTTGGAGATGTGAGAAAATTAAGACAATGCATTGTTGGTGGAATTGTGAATTGATTCATCCATTATGGAGAACAATTTGGAACTATGCCAAATGTGTTATAAAAAGTGTGCACACTGTTTGATCCAACTATACCACTATTGAATCTTTATCCTCAAGTTCTTTTTAAAGAAAAACGAAAAAGATTCATATGTACAAAAATATTTATAGCAGCTCATTTTTGTGGTGGCAAAGAGTTAGAAATCAAAGGGCATCCTTTAATTGAGAAATGGCTGAACAATTTGTGGAATTGTGTTTGTCCTTCATTCTTGAAGAGGACCGTGATATCAAGATGATGACATGACTTGCACTTGACTTTTATTTGAGTGAAGGAGGGCTGTGCAAGGTCACAAGCCTCACTGTATCCTCCAGAGCTATCAGGAAGATGGCCTATGATGCAATGTATGACCGTGGTGGTTTTAGGCTAAAGTGTTATCAGATTTTCACTTTAAGTGAGATACACCCATTCAATAAATAGGCCTCTTTAGGTAGTTACTCATGGGATGACCCCTTTAACTAAAGAAAAGAAATAACAAAAAATTCAAACTGGGAGGTAAAGACCCTCAGGGTTCCTGAATAAAGAGAAACATCTACTATTTAGTATTGGAGAGGACAAAAAGAGAAGAGAAGGCAGGAGAAGAGAGGAGGGGAGGGGAAGGGAGGGCAGGGGACAGGAGGAGAGGAGAGGACAGGAGAGGAGCTACTACTCACTCACAGGTTGTGTTTGTCCTTCGTTCTCAAAGAGGACCATGACATCAAGATGCTCTGGAGGAGAAAGTGAGGCTGGTGGCCTTGCACAGCCCTCACTCACTCAAAGTCAAGCTTAAGTTGTGGAATATGATGTGATGGAATACTACTGTGCGATAAGAAATGATTTCTATGATGTTTTCAGAAAAACTGGGAAGATTTAAATGAACTGATGCAAAGTGAAGTGAGCAGAACCAGGAGAATATTGTACACAGTAACAGTAATATTGAATGATGATCAACTGTGAAAGACTTAACAATTTTCAGCAATACAATGATCGAAGATTATTCTGAAGCACTTAATATGAAAAATGCTATCTACTTCCAGTAAGAACTGGTGGAGTCTGAATGTAGATTGAAACATTTTTTTAAGCTTGCTTTATTTTGCTTGTTTGTTTTATTGTTGGTTTTGGATGTAAATTTTATTTGCAACATGGGTAATAAGGAAATGTTTTACATAACGGCATAATCAATATCAAATATGTAAACTGTAAAATCAATATCAAATTGATTGCCTTCTCAAGGAGGGCTTAAAGGAGAGTGAAGGAGAGAGAAACTGGAATTTTTGTTAAATGAATTTTAATTTTTTACATATAATTGAGAAGATATAAAAGAAGATATGAGAGTTTTGTCCCCATATTCTGTTCTCTTTAAACTTCTCGCTTTAAACCTCTTCCTATACAGACACAGATTTAAGTTGATTTTTTTCTCATCAGGAAGCCGGAGGTCTATGGTATTACTGGATGCAACATTAGGAAGATACAAAGGAACAACAAAATGAATTTCTCAAATATTGTGGAGAAAATTTTTACATGATATCTGAGGTACTTCATTCTCCATGAACACCCAAAATATGTGTATAAAATACTTTCTCTGACTTTGATCATAGAACATAACAGGATTAAACACAACCATAGAAAAACAACTCATGGGTCTTTTTTCAAAACTAATTTCATTCTTAATTTATGGAATAAAACAAGTATTTCTATAACATAGTACAATGAAAAAGATTATTTCACATGAAACTGCAAATCTACAATGCATAACTTGCTCTTCTTTTCAAACATGAAGCAAAATCATCATATAGATTTCTTTTTTTTTTTTGGTTCCTACCCTTCCACCTTAGAGATGGCACAATTAGACACAAACAGGTGCATATAAGTGTGTAATATAGATACATACACATACATATACACAAACATGTTTATGTATATATTACAGATGTACAATTATTATGTACATACTTCTATTTATCAGTTTTTTCTCTGGATATAGAGAGTACCTTTCTGCTTATGTATTTTATAGCTAATTTGACTGTAATATTAAAAACAATATTCACTCAAAGTCATTCTTTGAACAACATTACTGTTGTTCAGTACTACATTCAGCATTCTCTTGGTTCTTCTCCTTTCACTCTTCATTATTTCATGCAAGTCTTTCCAAGTTTTTCTTAAGTCAATGAGCTCATCACTTCTTATTGTCTTTTTTTAATACAAAAATCACTCCAAAAAAATTAAAACCTGGAAAAATAATTGGATCTGACTTCTGAGGACCTTTTTTGATTTTTTTTCAGTTGAAGTAAGTTTATTTACTAAGAAAATTTAAACCTAAGGTTTGTAAAAAAAAAAAAAAAAAAAGTATATGCCTTTCAATGGGATCTTCTGTTACATTTGAGCCTCTTCCTTTTTCCTTAATGGACCAAAGACTGAAAGTGAAGCCAAAAGGAGAAAAGGAAAAGATATCATTACATATTTTTCTTATTCTGGTAAGACGGGCTCGCCAACAGTATGATATTTACTACTTTCATGAAAGATATCCTATTTGCCTTTCAACAAATAAACAAAAAGTTCTATTGGATAGCCATTTTCTTTAAATTATCTGGGGTTAGCTAGATGGCACAATAGAATCCTGGGCCTGGAGTCAGGAAGACTCATCCTTTTCAGTTCAAATCCAGCCTCAGACACTTGCTAGCTGTTCAACCCTGGGCAAGTCACTTAACCCTGTTTATCTCAATTTCCTCATCTATTGAATGAACTGGAGAAGGAAATAGCAGACCAATCTAGTACCTTTGCCAAGAAAACACCCAGTGGGGGTCACAAAGAGTTGGACATGACTGAAACAACTGAACAGCAAGTCCAACTAAATTATCAAGTGTTCAAATGGCCTTGATTTAATTATTTTGAGAATTCAACACTACCCACACTCCTCAATATCACTCAAACAAAGCTGATAGCAATTTATATAATCATAAACAAATACAAAAATAGATGAAAAATGTGTACCAGATTATTGCAAGCAGCTAGCTGGACAAGCCAATCATCACGTAGGAATATACATAGGTATGTGGCAAACAGCAGATAAATATATGACAGCTATATAGTTCTTTTACAAGTCATGAAAGAGGACTTGTTTAAAGACAGTAATAAGAGAGAAATTATTGTTTGTGTTTGTTTTATTTTTAGCAATATTGAAGAAGAGACAAAAAATAAAGAAAGAAGGACACTGCTTCTCTGAGTGAATAGGATGAAGTTAGAAAACAGGGAGGAAGTAGTGGTGACTTTTTTGTATATGCTTTATCTACTAAGGATATTAATACTTGAACATAAATGACAGATCAAAATTGCCTAATAACACAAGATACAAGTAGAAAATTAAACAAGCATTTAGTTGTCCTTGATGAGTTTATTTTTATGAACTTAGGTGAACTAAAATTTAATATGCATTAAAAGAATTAGTAAATTTAATTGCTGAGTCACTATCAGCTATTATTTTAGAGACCATAAAAAGTAAAAGGGATAAAATAGTCCAAAACAATGGCAAATATAATCCCTTTTATTTTTTTTCAAAAAGAGGAGGAACAAAGAAGAGTTTACAAGCAGGGAGCCAGGGAGTAGGATTTTGTTCCTGACTCAATTATCAAATGTATAAACAAAGGGATAGTTAGTATTCATTTGCAAAATAAAGGAATAATCACAAAGGACCTGTATAGATTCATAAAAAAAGAATCATCCCAATTTAATCTAACTACTAACCAGTCTAATAAGCTAGGAAAATGCTCTAGATAGAGTTTACCTGTATTTTAGCATAATATTTGGCAAAAATCTCTGATTTTTGCCATGCTTGTAGACAAGATGGAAAGATAAGAGAAAAATAATAGTTATTAAGGAAAAATTGTTCAAATGGCTGAACACAAGCAACTGTCATCAACAGTTCTAGAAGGAAGAAATAGAACTTAGAAGGAAGTACTTAGTAGAGTGCTCCAACTACCTGCAACATTTAACTTTTTTCAATAGCTGGGATAAAAACAGTGAAAATATGTTTATAAAATTTTCAGGTGACCTAAAATTATAAGAATTAGCCCACACAGCAAATGACCATCTGCTTCCAAAAAGCCTTCGATAGAATTATTCCAAATTTGATACATTAGAATTTAATAAAGATAAATGTCAAATCTTATACTAAAGCTAAAAAATCCTTCCAAAACGGGAAAGGTGTGACTAGGCAACGATTTGAGAAAGATCTGGGAGTTTCAGTAAACAACAATCTCAATATGAATTAATGGCTGCTAAAAAAACAGTTAATATGATCTTAAACATCATAAAGCATAGAGTCTTTAAGAATTTGAAAAATTAATCAGTCTGATAATCCCAATTACCAGCCATGGTTTTAGAGGACTAAAGATGAATCACAAAACCCAATCATCTCTGACATAAAAACAATGGACTCAAAATTAAATAGACTCACTTTTAGACAGTACAAATGTAAGAATTTGTTTTTTCTTGACTATGAACATTTTTTACAAGGGTTTTGCTATTTTTTTCTGCAGTGAAAAGGGAGGTGGGAAGGAGGGAAAATCAGATGTCATTACTTAGAAATATACAATTTTTAAAAGAAACACACTACCCGAAATGTGTGAGGCAACAGCTTCTCTGTATTCTTCCTAATCAGACCACATCTGAAATTTTGTGTTCAGTTATGTTCACTATGATTTAGGAGGCATCAATAACCCAAATGGTATTCAGAAGAAGACATCTATAACGGGAAAGGCCTTGAGTCCTTGTGAGAATAAGTGGAAGAATTTGAAGATGTTTGTTAAGACTGAATAAAAGAAGAGAAATGAATTCCCTCTCTCTTCCTTGTCAAAAGACAGAATGATATGATAAATGGCTAGTGTCATTTTTTAATCTGAAAAAATGGGTATAATTCTGTCTACATTATGAATTTCTCAGGGTGTTTGTGAGGATAAGATGAGACCCAGAAAAGGAGAAAAACCTTTGTAACAGAAGAGTACCATGCCAAGTTGTGATTATTTATAGCTAATACTGTGCTTGGGTGATCTGTGTTTTGCGTCCTTGGGTGGTAAACAGAAAAACAAAATGACGTTAGAGAACTACAGAATCAACATGTTGTCATACATAATAATTCTATTGCAAACTTGAGGTGGCTTTGTCAGAAAACTGGGAAGCTATCCATGGTCCTGATTTTATGATTGGATAGGTTATGGAGTTAAAGAATATTCCCTTTTTCGCTAAGAAAAAATATTAGTTATTGATTATATAAAAATTACTACATTATGAAAATCCATCCTTTAAAATGGTACCTTTAGGAACTTGGATGTAATTAACTCGTGGATCACTATAATGGACATTGCAAATAATTTACTAGCGCTGAAAAGGAAACCTTGCTGTAGTCCAGAGATCCCAAAGTAGACAGAATTTGCACCAATTGCTGAAAAAATAGAAATATGCTGCTACAAGACATTGTAATCATATTTTTCCCTAATGATAGACATGAATTGACATGACCACTTAATATGATAATATTTAGCATACGACATGGTACTAGGTAACAGAGCATCAAGCAATGTTATAACATACCCCAACTGATGAAAATTATCATTGTCCATGGGATCCTTTCAGCCCTCATTCTCTTCAAATGACTGAAAACCTTTCTCTCTATCCCTACAAATAATACCTCAGTCCCTGACTGACTGAGTGACTCTGAGAAAGTTCTTGTGTCATGCTAGGGCTCCAATTCCTCACGTGAAAGATAAAAGGATTGACAAAAAATTAGGAAACTAAATGATCCTAAAGAAGGAGTGGATTGAACAACAAATCATAGAAACAATCAACAACTTCATTCAAGAGAATGACAATAATGAGACAACGTACTAAATATTATGGGATACTGCAAAAGCAGTTTTAGGAGAAGTTTAATATCTTTGAATGCCTACATGAATGAAACAGAGAAAGAGGAGATCAACGAATTGGGCATGCAGCAGAAAAAGCTAGAAAAAGAACAAATTGAAAATCTCCAAGCAAATATCAAATTAGAAATGATGAAAACCAAAGGAGAGATTAATAAAACTGAATTTAAGAAAACTATTGAACTGATAAGTAAAACTAAGAGTTCATTTTATGAAAAAGCCAATAAAATTGATAAACCTTTGGTCAATTTGATTAAGAAAAGAAATAAGAAAATCAAATTCCCAATATCAAAAATTAAAAGGGTGAACTCACCTCCAATGAGGAATAAATTAAGACAATAATTAGAAATTATTTTGCCCAACTGTATGCCCATAAATTTTATAATATAAATGAGATGGATGAACATTTTAAAAAATATAAATTGCCAGATAAACAGAAGAGGAAGCTGAATACTTAAAAATCCCCATCTCTGAAAAGGAAATTGAACAAGCCATCATTGAACACCCTGATAAAAAATCTCCAGGGCCAGATGAATTTACAAGTGAATTCTACCAAATTTCATCAAACATTTAAAGAATAGTCAATTCCAATACTATATATGTATACATATATATACACTATTTGGAAAAACTGGGGAAGAAGGAGTTCGACCAAATTCATTTTATGAAACAAATATTGTTCTGATACCTAAACCAGGAAGAGACAAAACAGAGAAAGAAAATTATAAACCTATTTCTCTAAAGAATATGTATGCAAAAAAATTTAAATAAGACATTAGCAAAATTAATACAGCAACTTATCACAAGAATAATATATTGTGATCAAATAGAACTTACACCAGGAATGTAGGGCTGGTTCAATATTAGGAAAACTATCAGCATTACTGATCATATCAACAACAAACCTCACAGAAACCACATGATTGTCTCAATAGATGCAGAAAAAGCTTATGACAAAATACAACAGCCATTCTTATTGAAAACATTGGAGAGTATAGGAATAAATGGAAGCTTCCATAAATGATAAGTAGTATCTACCTAAAACCATCAGCAAGTATTATATGAAACAGGGATAAGCTAGATGCATTTCTAATAAGATTGAGGTAAAACAAGGATGTCCGTTGTCATCACTGTTATTCAGTATGATACTAAAAATCTTAGCTTTAGCAATGAGAGAAGAAAAATAAATTGAAGGAATCTGAATAGGTAAAGAAGAAACCGTTATCATATATCCTAGATGATATGATGATATTGAGAATCCCAGAGAATCAAGTAAAAAAGCTATTTGAAATAATAAACAATTTTGGCAAGGTTACAGGTTACAAAATGAATGCAGATAAATCATCTACATTTCCGTATATTACTCACAAAGCTGAAAAGCAAGAGACAGAAAGAGAAATTCCATTTAAAGCAATGTGAGATACTATAAAGTATCTGGGAGTCTACCTGCTAAAACAAATCTAGGGACTATATGAACACAATTACAAAATACTTTTTGCACAAATAAGGTCAGATCCAACTAAGTGGAAAAACATCACTTGTTCTTGGATAGGCCAAGCTAATATAATAAAAATGTCAATTCTACCTAAATTAATTTACTTATTCAGTGCCATACCTATCAAACTACGAGATAATTATTTTCCAGAGCTAGAAAAAATAATACCAAAATTCATCTGGAAGAACAAAAAGTCCAGAATATCAAGGGAACTAATGAAAAGAAATGCTAGGGAAGGTGACCTAACCTTACCAGATCTCAAATTGTATTATAAAGCAGCAATCATCAAAACCACTTGGTACTCGCTAAGAAATAGAGGGATAGACCATTGGAATAGGTTAGATACTCAAGACACAGTAGTCAATGAATGTAGTAATCTACTATCTTGTAAACCCAAGGATCCCAGCTTCTGGGATAAGAACTCACTGTTTGACAAAAATTTCTGGAGAAACTGGAAAACAGTGTGGCAGAAAATGGAAATAGATCAATGCCTGACACCACACACAAGAATAAAATTCAAATGGATGCATGATTTAGGTATAAAGACTGATACTATAAACAAATTAGAGGACCAATGGATAGTGTATTTTCCAGATTTATGGAGAATGGAGAAATTTTTGACTAAACACGACACAGAGAACATTATGAAGTGCAAAATGGATAACTTTGATTGCATTAAATTGAAAATATTTTGCACAGACAAATCCAATGCAGCCAATATTAGGAGGGAAGCAGAAAACTGGGAAATAATTTTTGCAACTAGTGTCTGTGATAAAGGCTTCATTTCTAAAATATATACAGAACTGAGTCAAATTTACAGGAATACAAGTCATTACCCAATTGATAAATGGTTAAAGGATATGAACAGTCAGTTTTCAGAGAAAGAAATTAAAGCTATCTATAGTCATATGAAAAAATGCTCTAAATCACTATTGGTTAGAGAGATGCAAATCAAAACAACTCCGAGGCACCACGTCACATCTATCAGATTGGCTAACATGACAAAACAACAAGATGATAAGTGTTGGAGAAGGTGTGGGAAACTTGGATTACTAATTCTTTGTTGGAAGAGCTGTGAGTTGATTCAACCATTCTGGAGAGCAATTTGGAACTGTGCCCAAAAGGCTACAAAAATGTGCATACTCTTTGACCCAACAATATCACTTCTAGGGCTGTATCCCAAAGAGATCATAAAAATTGGAAAAATACCGACATGTATAAAAGTATAGCAGCTCTTTTTGTATTGCCAAGAACTGGAAATCCCCATCAATAGGAGAATGGTTGAACAAGTTATGGTACATGAATGCAATGGAATGCTATTGAGCTATAAGAAATGATGAACAGGAAGACTTCAGAGAGGCCTGGAAGGACTTTTATGAACTGATGCTGAATGAAAGGATCAGCACCAGGAGAATTTTGTACACAGCAACAACCACAGTGTGTGAGGAATTTTTCTGATAGAAGTAGTCCATCACAGCAATGCAAGGACCTAAAAATTTCCCAATGGACTGGAGGTAAAACTCCTTCCACATACAGAGAAAGAACTATGGAATTGGGTCACAGAAGGAAGTAGACAATTTTCTCTTATGTTATGTTTTGTTTTCTTTTGTTTTATGGTTTCTTCCATTCTTTTTACTTCTTCTATGCAACATGACTAAGGTGAAAATGTATTTAATAGGAATGTATGTGTAGAACCTCTATAAGACTGCAGGCCATTTTGGGAGGAAATGAGGAGGGAGGGGAAAAAATCTAAGATATATGGAAGTGATTGTAGAAACCTGAAAACACATAAAATAATTTAAAATTTAAAAAAAAGAAGATAAAGGGATTGAAGATTATTAATAATAATGATTTCAGTTTGATTATTTAAAAAAACAATAACTGCATTTATATAGCACTTCAAGGTTTGCGAGGTATTTCATATATGTTAATTCATTTCTTTTCTTTCAACTCACAATGACTATGTTTCCAAGCTATATTTTTCTTTCTTCTGTCCTATTTAGAAGGCTGTCTAGTTTTCCAGTCACATTGAAATGCTGACATGAGAATACAGATAGAAAAAAATGTAAAATTGATAAAAGCAGTCTCTGTTTGGCTGAAATTCTCTCCACTGTTACACTGCCTTTTGTTGGCCTAAGGTAAAAACCAGCAAAAAAAAAAAATATTTCATATGCCTGTCTTTTTTTGGTAAAGAGCAGCAGACACTTCCTAAATGATCTTCAGTGGTTTTATGCAGACCTTAATCTCTATCATTTCAATTATTTTTAGGGGTTTTTATATTTCCCCCAAGCACTAAAATAAATCAAAGTTTGGTTGCTCATTGTGATTGCAGAAGATTGATCTATGTGATCAAAATCACATTATAGTCCCAAAGTGTGATTTGAAACCATACTTCGCATGTGATTCCACTAAAATTATTCTTTACTCTAGCTAATAAGAAGTAATATGATGGCCTAATTTTATTTTGCTTTTTCTCCTTTCTGCTCCTTAGTCTCCGTTAGAATACAGTGGCCAAAGGACAGATCCTTCCCTGACAGATAATCACAAACAACCAATGATAAATGCTGAATCTCAAACAATGAGCTCTGGAAATGCACCCTTCTATATAATGAGGGATTAGATTGGATGATCATCAAAGCCCCTTTATCCTGTAATCCTAAGGCAACAAGCTCATGTCTCATATTCCCTTTCTTTCCACTTTGTCTTCTGATTACAACCTATTCCAACTGTAGCAAAATTTCATGATTAATCAAGCATTTAGGAATCAGCACAGAGCCACATTCTATGCTTTCCAAGTTGTAGTAAGGCACATACTAATTCCACAACACACTATACACTAAAGTTAGGGTTAAAATGCTTTATTGGTACTTTTTATTTTTTAACAAAACTGTCCCATCTAAATCATTCCTTACAGTTTTCTCACTTGTACAAAAGAAAGACAACTCAGCAAGACAAACTGATATATCACCAATGGCTGATAATACAGGCAGCATTCTATCAGGCATTTCACTTTCTGGAGAAATGATAGGCATTAGCAA
The DNA here is from genome assembly GCF_028372415.1 of Notamacropus eugenii. Taxonomy (NCBI): domain Eukaryota; kingdom Metazoa; phylum Chordata; class Mammalia; order Diprotodontia; family Macropodidae; genus Notamacropus; species Notamacropus eugenii. Next base: position 4,306,521 of record NC_092874.1, read on the forward strand.
GATCAGCTTGATTTTATGAGAGGGACTGTGAAGGGGTAAATGTAAGCAATTACACTTTTGGTGGATCTGGACATTGGACCAAATGCCTATTCTAGAAAACAAGTTGCCATTATGAGTGAAAAGTCGTCAATTCTTCATACCTTCAATGGCACCATCTGACTACAGGACTGATAGGTACTCCAAGGAGGTCCAAGACAAAACAGAAGCTACCCCGTTTGCCAAAATATCCATAGTAATCTTTTGATAGTAGCATAGAATTAGAAACAAGTGCTTATAGATTAGTGAGATTGATGAAGTATGGTATATGATTGTCATGGGAGATTATTTCAATGTAATAAAGATAATTATGAGAAATTCACAGAAATAGGAGAAAGCATATATGATCTGAAAGTTAGTCAAGTAAACATAACCAGAAAAGGTTATGCAGATGACTATGAAAATGTAGATGAAAATAATGCCAGGACTAGATTAATTACAATGACCAATACTGATTTCAGAGAAAAGAAGAGAAGTCATATCCTTCCCGTCAGTAGAGGGGTGGAGGACTGCAGTTGTAGAATGCTGAATCTACTCTCTGGAGCAATCCTTTTGTCAGTTGAATTTTATTCAAGTTTTTCTTTGTAGCAGGGGATGTCACAGGGAACTTGCCTTTAAGGAGGAGAAGTATATTGGGAAATGATTCTGATATTTCGAAAACTTAAATACAAGTTATTAACTGAGGTATAAAGCTAAGACTTGACTGACACTATGGTAAAAATTGTGGCTGAGCAAGATCCTTTGTTGACTCTACTGAACCCACCTTCTTAAAATTTCCAATTCCCTCCACGTCTGTTCATTTTACCTCTCTTCTGAATACAGCTTTTGAGAATCAATTGACACAATCCATTTTGTATATAATAGACCAAACCTTCAGCCTTCAAAAGAGCAAAATAGTCTTTTCTGATTTCTTCTTTGTAATTTGAATTTGTATATTTTATGCTTTGGAAATATGATTAGAATGGAACATAACTTATAACAATGCCCTGGAGTCTTAATGCCAAGGAAAGAATCCCAGCCTTCACCTGCTCTGTTCATTTTTTCCACTTTCCTTCCAGAAATTGTTTCTGTCAATTTTAATTTCCTTTGCATTGAGTGGAAAGGGGATGAATGTCGACAGTTCTCTCCAACAGCAAACCAGAATGGAGTATGAAGAAATGTGTACTACAGTGGCAAGTTCCCCAGCAGCTCTGTTGACTGAGTTTGTGGCAGAAAGATAAACATGGAAAACCATTGAGGGAGGAAGAATGGGAGCTTTTGGTCTAGAAAAGAACCTTAGAAGTGGCCAAGGAGATTGGAACAAAAGGAGCAAATAAATCAACATACAAGAACGTACTGTGTGCCTGAAACTGTGCTAAATGATAGGAACAGACACACACACACACACACACATACACACATGCAAATGAAAAAAGTAGTTCTTATCCTCAAGGAGCTTACAATCTAATGGGGAGAAAACAATACACAAAACAAAGTTCAAATGGGGGTGCCTGGAAGAGGGACATGCTGTCAAAGTGTAAAGGAGTGCAACAAGACTGGAAATCAAGAGCTACTTGGCCCTCCTTAAATAGCGGTTCTGCGAGGAACTCTTAATCCCCACCCCTCTAATCAAAGAGAGGGCCCGAGAGGCAGGCAATACCTGACAAGGTGAGTTCCAGAGTTGAAGTGATCTTTCAGGATAATGAGGTTCCTAAGGCATGATGGGGTAGTGCAAAGGAGGGTAGCCAGCTGAGAAATGAACCTGGGTGGGAAGAAAGGAGGAAAAAGCAATTATTAAGGGCTTAATATGCATGAGAGGATTAAAATCAATGAGGAAGATTTGGGGTCCACTGACTCTTTCAGTTGTAGAACCGTAACAGCTTCAAGAAAGTAATAAATTGGGTTGTATTTTAGACCAAGCACTTCTTATTTGTTAGAGCAGCAGTGACTCACGTAGGAAGGAACAAAGCTGTTCTCTGACTTTTCTGTGCCTTCCCATTGCTGCATGTAAATCACCAGAGCTGTCAAAGAGTGGGTTTTGGTTTTAGGTCCATCCCCTTGCTGCAAGTAAAAATCGGAGCTCTCAGAAGTATAAGGGATAAAAAAAAGCCACTTTGGGAATGCTATGTAACTGACAAAAGAAGACCAATTAGAATACCACAAACAAGGTCTTTTTGCCCCTTAGTTAATGGAATTCTTACACTGTGCGAATGACTCGCAGAAACCTTTTTCTAACTCTCTCTAATTTCTTCAGGAATGGCAAATGATTATTTCATTTTGTTGTTTGGTCTCAAGAGATATGTTCATGTTTGTCTAAAGTGGAAAGAAAGATCAGGTTTGTGGAGAAATAAATCTTAGGAATTCTCTGTTAGTATGTTCTTTGTTGATATACAAAACTATCTAACATATTTAAGAGATTTCACGCATTTCAGTAAAATTCAGCAAGTCTCTAACCAAACTCCCATGAAAGTAGAAGCAAATAAGCCCACTGGGTAGGAAGTTTTCAACAAAGACAGAGGTTCTACATGAATCAAAGATTCACCTCAGAGCACAGTGATGGGTGTCCAGTGGACCATAGAGACTTGTCCATGAAGAATGTACAAAAAGATATTTTCTGACAGCTCCAATCCAGTGGAGGCATAGGTTGAGATTAGTTCCTATGTAGCATATATGTTTTGTCACTGAGAGAAATATCACTAGCTGCTGAGCTGGACCTCAGATTGTGTCTTAAAGTGAAATCTGCCCCTTTATCAGCATATTTTCCTTTGTGGCATTTCATAGGGAAGATTAGTTTGAGCAGTCTTTGATAGCAGCAATGGGAAGGAGTGGTTGTTTTCTACCTACCTGTCCAATGGAAGCTACATGTACACCTCATTAATTTTGTACTTGAAATTTGATTCCAATATGGCCAGAGATTTTTGTGTAAGAAAAGACTACATACCAGGCAAGGGGGATTGCTTTCTCTTTTTTACCCTGTGTTCTTTCTATATCTTCTCACTGAATCGCTTTCCTTAAATCTAATGTAATCTGATATAGTTTAAAAAGTTTAAAGTTTATAACAATTAAAAGTTTAAAAGTTCATAATTGGGGTTATGAGCCACAGTACTGAAGCCCCATCCTTCAGATGAGTCACCTAAAATCCTGAGACTGAATGGAAACCACCCTGTAGAGATCCAGACCACTGATGCAAATAGGAGTTGGGGATATGAACATGGAGGTGACTGCTCCACATTGGACTTTCCTGATGTAGGTGGAATCTTCTCTTCCTGTGCCTTTGCCCAGAGTGCCTCCCCTACTTTCATGTCTAGAACTCCTCCTTTTCTTCCCTCTACCTCTTAGAATACCTCAGTAACTTCATGGCTTAGCATAAGTACCTCCACTAGGAAACTTTTCCTAATAACCCAATTTAATCCCTCTTGAAGCTATTTGATAGGATCTTAACTGGAAGGGACTCCAAAGGTTTCCTAGCCTAAGTTAGTCTTTTATTTTGTAGGTGAGGAAAAGAAAGAACACAATACTTGGGTGATTTGTCAAAGTTACACAATTAGTATCAGTTGTAGAATTTGAACTCAGACCCTATGATTCTAGAACTGGAGGTCATTCAGTTTTACTGTTCTACTGCCTTCCTTGCATATCTTGTCTTTACTTATCCATTGCCATACCATATGCACAGTAGAAAGAACTTTCCTTGATGGCAGGGACTGTCATCCATTTGGGGTTATATATAGTTTTGTTCAGCATCATTCTTTGCATGTAGTGGGTGAGAAGAAGAAATGGCCATTGAAATTGAATGGCATGTACAAGATGGTCAAGGAAATGAATGTCAAGGACTAGCCACATTGCTAAGCATTTCACTAGGGATGTTTCTATTAAGTATTGATTCACACACTTCCTTGTGACAGAGCAACAAATGATTTATTTTGGTAGAGATGCTCATATATACGTTTGGGAACATTATTCAAAGTTAAAATGGCATTTAAAAACAACCCTATATTGCTATCAATAATACCCAGAGTCCAGTAAGAAACTGGTAACACTTCTCTCCTTGGGAGTTAACTTTGTGAGGGAATTCCATGTGGAAAGGGTCTTTCAAGCCTGCCAAAGTCAGAGATGGACTGACATTATAAAAATCGGAAGAGGTTATTATTGGTGGCAGTAGCATGGCAAGAAGAATGAATGAATGAATGAATGAATGAAACTATGTAGGGTATAAGTGATGAGTGAAGCCGTTGAATGAACAGCTATGCCACAGAGAACAACAGCTGGAATGAAAAGGAGCAGTGACTACCAAGAGGCTGGACATGTGCTTGGAGTAAGGATAGGAAGTTAGCATTCTCACGACATTCCCATGCTCAAGATCATATCAACTGTGTCATCTCTAGGTATGGAAAATCTTCCTAGCAAGAGAATGTGGCTCCATAGAGAATGCGTGGTTGTATGTCTGTGCAAGTGAGGATATGTATATATGTGGATTGGCAGGCATATATAATGTGGCAGTCTTGCAAGCAGGGCACTCTGAATTGGATGTGCGCCTTTGATATTTAGAGGCATTTCTATTAACCTATCTGAGCTTCAGATTCTTCATATGGACACTGGGCATAATAACATCTGATAACCCACTTGCAGAGGTATGAGAAGACTCAAATGTGATAATGTGAGTAAAACATTTTTTTACAAGATGAATGTGCCCTATAAATGTCAGCAGATAGCAAATAAATTTACGGAAAAAGAGCTCTACTATATTAAAGTTAATTAAAATCTGGCTATCAAATTAAGGAGCAATTGTCACTTGTTAAATTGCCACTCTTGTTAACCTCCACAAAAGGCTTACTCTGATATTTAACTAGAGTGGGGGCAGACTGTGAATGCTAAAAGGCAATGCTAGTAGATGACAAGCTGTGGAAGGAAAAGCCAGGCTAGAGGAGGGCTCAGGAGAACCTGCTTACATCTTGAGGACCAGCCTAGCCAAGTATTCAGGTAGTCAAGCAACAAGTAAGGAATGACCTTCCTTTGGGCATCCATCTCCACCCTAGTCACCTTGTCAAATTGGAGACTTCTCTTCGCCTGTGGTCTTCTCCTCCTCTGACAGGTGTCTTCCTCCCTAGAATTCCCATTTGAGGAAAGACTCACATAAGCCATGCTCTTTCCTAACTTGTCTAAGCATAGTGCCTTGCCCATAATAAGTACATCATCATTATCACCACCATCACCATAACAATAGCAAAACAACAATAAATAAGATATCTCACATTTTTTCAGTAAGAGTCAAAGTGTTTGAAATGAGTGCAGAGGCTGAAGATTCCAGGAATTATAAAAATCTTTAAACAACATAGTTTAAACCAACCTTGAAATAACTGATTAATTGTAGCTATTCTAAATCCGAAATCTTTATAAGGAAGTTGAAGTTAAATGGCATGAAACCTCACATATCCCTTGCTCTGAGCCCTTCCAGATTTTCATCTAAGAAGCAAAAAAATAAAAGGAGTTAATGGAGTTGTCAAAAAAAAAAAAAGATTGTAATGACCAATCACTATTCCAGGAGACCAATAATGACATAGGTCACTCATGTTGTGAAAGAAAGGTGTTGGACTCAAGATCATGAGGAAGACAGATCTTTTAGATATAGTCAGTGTTTTTCTTGACTTCCTTATTGGAAATGAAGAAGGGAGGCAGAGAGGGAGGGAGAGAGGGAGGAAAGGAGAGAATATAAATGTTTGTTAATTGAAAACAAAAGAAAAGACTGTCCACTCTTCTCTGAAAATCAATACTTTTTCCTCCTGAGGACTTTTAAAAGCAATATACTATGGGGCACTTGGTATGATTAAATAACAGGGAACTGCGTGTGGTGTATGTGTGTGCATGTGTGATCATCAAATGATTTCTATAAGTTGAAAAGTACAGGGTATCCCAAAGGTCTCAGTATTGTTTTAAACTTTAATAGCTTAAAGCTTCACTAAGAATTTTGGTACAAGCTGTATAATCCACAAATAACACTAAAATTACAAAAACATGGAAATGTTCCTGAAAGCAGAATAAAAATGGATACGGAGTCCTGAATGGACCTGGGATTCTTTTGAAACACACCCACAGAGATTTATCAATGAGAGAGAGAGAGAGAGAGAGAGAGAGAGAGAGAGAGAGAGAGAGAGAGAGAGAGAGAGAGAGAGAGAGAGAGAGATGGCGCTGATAAAGCCTTGTTTAACAGGCAATAAATGCAATAAATAAGCTTAGCGTCTCTATCATTTGCTACCTACAAAGAAAGCTAAGAGTCAGAATTTTCTGTACAAATAAAACAAATATAACCAAGATCAGAAAGAAAGTAGAAAACTAAGGGAAAAACTTATGGACAGTTTAGCAGATAAAGGTCTCATACTAAAAAAGATAAAGAGCTTTGTCAAATCTTTAAGAATACAAGTCATTCTCCAATTGATATGTGGTGAAAGGATAGGAACAGGAAGTTTTCAAATGAAGAAATCAAAACCAATTTTAGTCCAGACAGAATTCAGAAAACAGTAATAAGGACCTGAGGCCTAGGGCATTAACAACTTAGGATTAAAACCTGATAATAATAATGTTAAGTTGCTAAATGTAAAATAAGACAAAGTAGAAATAAAAGGAAACATTTCCCTACTTTGGTGTAAAAGAAGATTTGAATTCATATTCAGAGAATTAAAGTGAAGTTAAAGAAAAAAAAAAAAACCTGTACCAGGAAAAAAAATAAAAGCACCTCCAGAAAATTTTGAAAACAAAATTAACTATCTGGAAAAAAGAGATACAAAATTGTAATGAAGAAAAAAAAGTTCAAGAATTAAATGAAAGAATATAGAAAAATTAGGAAAAAAACAGTTTATAGTTTAACAAATGTTCTGAATCATTATTGATTAGAGAAATGCAACTTAAAACAGCCTTGAACCACATTGACTAAAATGATTGAAAGGAAAAACAAAAAATGGAAGAGATGTGGGAAAATTGGGACAAATTCATTGTTGCTAGAATTGTGAACTTATCCAATCATTTTGGAAAGCAATCTGGAAATATGACCAAAGAGTTATTAAATTACACTTATACCCTTTGACCCCACAATACCATCAATGGGTCTACCTCCAAAGATAATTAGTGAAAAAGGAAAAGAACCTATATTTCTCAAATGTCTATAGCAACTCTCTTTGTGGTGGTAAGAAAGTGGAAATAACAGGAATGTCTATCAGTTAAGGAATGGCTGAATAAGTAGCAGATGATTGTGATGGAATATTACTGTGCTATAAGAAATGATGAGTTCAGTAGTATTAGAAAAAATATGGAGAGAATTGCATGAAATAATGAAGAGCAAAATGAGCAGAACCAAGAGAATATTGTATACAGTAACAGCAATATTGCTTTAAAATTTACTTTGAGTGGGGGCAGAGCCAAGATGGTGGAGTGAAAGCAACAACTCACCTAAGCTCCTGGACAAACTCCTCTGGATACCTCTGAAAGGAGAATCTGACCAAACTTTGGAGGTGCAGAATCCAGTGGGTGACAGACTTCCACGGATTCGGAGCCCAGGTTAGACTGGAAGGTCCACAGGAAGGATCTGTTCCACGGGGGTGAGCCCCCAGTGCACAGCGCAGTGGGGCGGAAGTGACCTGAGAAGCCTGAGAGTGGCGGGGGGAACCAGCGGAGCAGGAGACCAGCCAAACCGAGCCGGTGAGAGCCGCTGAGCTCCAGATATCAGCGCAGCAGCCCTTGAAACCTTCAGCCTGAAGACTAAACTTCGGTAAGTCACCTACTTGAACTTCCGGGAGCCAGGATGGTGGAGTGATCAGTAAATGCTCTCTCCTTCCCCCTGATGACCTGGAAAGAACCATAAAATATTTCCCCAGAAAAATCCTGGATCAGCAGGAACAGCAGAAGGGGGCAAATAGTCTCATAACACCAGAGGCTAGGAAAATAGCAAAGGGGGATTCTTCCTACTGTGGTGGAGACAATCCGGAAGGACAGAGGACCCAGGGCAGAGAAAATTTGCACTGAGACCCAGGCAAGCCTCAGCGCCGGGGGAGGAGCCCCAGGAGGGGTGGGAACACGCATTAGCATCTAAGCATGCCTCAGCCCTCCAGGGGAAAAGGAAGACAAGAGGGAAGCTGGGATCACCATCCCCAGAGCTTGCCTTTGCCTCAGTACAGCTGAGGAGATCTCCTGTGACCAGACCACCCTGCCCACACACTTAACAAACTAACCCCAGGGTTGATCTGGGAAACAAAAAACAAAAACCTGCTCTTAGCTTTTTCACACATCAGCTCAACACAAAGTTCTATACCTTCTGGCTGAAAGAACCAGAAGCTACAACACTCAGCCAACATAATGAATAGGAAAAAGCAGAAGGGAGAAAAAACCACAGAATCTTTCTATGGGGATAAGGACCAAAACACAAACACCAAAGAGGTCAGAGCTCAGACTGTACTGTCATCTGAAACTTCAGAAGGGACTATGAACCTCTCGCAAGCACAACTAGCTTTCCTGGAACAGCTGAAGAAGGAAATAGAAGAAAACATGGCCAATGATTTTAAAATTATAAAAAAAGAATTCAATGATGAGAACATCACTTTGAGAAGGAAAATTGAACAAATGGAAAAGGAAGTTCAAAAGTTAACTGGAGAAAATAATTCCCTAAAAGGAAGAGTTAATCAAATGGAAAAGGAAACCCAAAACCTAATTGGGAAAATTGATCAAATGGAAAAGGAAACACAAAACCTAATTGGGAAAATTGGTCGAATGGAAAAGGAAGTACAAAAATTAAATGGAGAAAATAGCTCCTTAAAGGGAAAAATTTGTCAGATGGAAAAGGAGATGCAAAAGTTAACTGAAGAAAACAATATGATGAAGATTAGAATTGGGCAAGTAGAAACTAATGACTCAATGAGGCAGCAAGAATCAGTCAAACAAAATCTAAAGAATGAAAAGATAGAAGAAAATGTAAAATATTTAATTGGAAAAACAACTGACCTGGAAAATAGATCCAGGAGAGAAAATTTAAGAATTATTGGCCTGTCAGAAACCCATGATGAAGAAAAGAGTCTGGACAATATCTTCCAGGAAATCATCAAGGAAAACTGCCCGGAAGAACTAGATTCAGAGGGCAAAATAGTCATCAAAAGAATCCACCATTCCCCTCCCGAAAGGGATCCCAAACTCAAAACCCCAAGAAATATCGTTGCCAAATTCCAGAGCTATCAAGTGAAGGAGAAAATACTACAAGCAGCCAGAAAGAAACAATTCAAATATCAAGGACATACAGTCAGGATCACACAGGACCTTGAAGCTTCTACATTAAAAGATCGAAAGAATTGGAACCCAATATTCCATAAGGCAAAGGAGATGGGACTTCAACCAAGGATCAACTACCCAGCAAAGTTCAGCATAACATTTCAGGCAAGGAGAAAGTCATTCAACGAAATAAGGGATTTCCAGAGCTTTCTGACCAAAACGCCAGAACTCAATAGACAATTTCATCTTCAAATGCAGGTCTCCAGAGAATCATAAAAAGGTAAACAGGGGGGAAAAAACAAAAACAAAAACTTGTTACTCAATTAGGGCAAACTGTTTACCTCCCTATAAGGGAAGATGATACCTGTTAATCTTGAGAACTGTGCAGCTATTAGGACAAAAGGGATATACATAGAGGGAACGGGTATAAAGTAAATGATGTCATGTCAAAAATATGATTTATGTATGAGAAGGGATTGTAATAGGAGGTGTGAAAAGGAGGAAGCAGAAAATGGCAAATTACATCACAGGAAGAAGTACAAAACTATAGTAGAGGGAAGGAGGGAAGGGAGATGAGCATTGTTTGAGAGGTACTCTCATCTGATTTGTTTAAAGGAGGGAACAATAATCTTAAGTAGATAATCCTAACTAGCTCTATAGGTAGTAGGAGGGGAAGGGGGAAGAAAGGGGAGGGAGGCTAAAAGGGAGGGAAGAAGCAATAAGAGTAAAGGGGAGTAAAAGGGAGGGGGGCTAAAAGAAGGAGGGGAAGGCTGCAGGAGGAGGGGGTGAAAAGTGAATACTATTGAGGAGGGGAAGGGAGACAGGAGAGCTAAAAGCACAAATGGTGGGAAAGAGGATGGAGGGAAATACACAGATTGTAATCATAACTGTGAATGTGAATGGAATGAACTCTCCCATTAAACGGAGACGGATAGCAGAATGGATTAAAAGCCATAATCCAACAATATGCTGCTTACAAGAAACACATTTGAAACAGGGGGATACACATAGGATAAAGGTCAAAGGATGGAGCAGAATATATTGTGCTTCAACTGATGTAAGAAAGGCAGAAGTAGCAATCCTAATCTCAGACAAAGCAAAAGCAGAAATAGATCTAATCAAAAGGGATAAGGATGGAAACTATATCCTGCTAAAAGGCACCATACACAATGAAGCAATATCATTACTAAACATGTATGCTTCAAGTGGGATAGCATCCAGATTCTTAGAGGAGAGGTTGGGGGAGTTGAAGGAAAAAAATGACAGCAAAACTATACTAGCGGGGGACCTCAACCTCCCCCTCTCTGAGCTTGATAAATCTAACCTCAAAATAAACAAGAAAGAGGTAAAGGAGGTAGATAAAGCTCTGGATAAGGTAGATATGATAGATCTTTGTAGAAAATTGAATGGGAATAGAAAGGAATATACCTTTTTCTCAGTGGTACATGGAACATTTTCAAAAATTGACCATGTACTAGGACATAAAAATCTCACAATCCAGTGCAGAAAGGTAGAGATAATCAATGCATCCTTCTCAGATCATAATGCATTAAAAATTACATGTAATAAAAGGCCATGGAAAGATAAACCAAAAATCAATTGGAAACTAAATAATCTAATCCTAAAGAAGGGTTGGGTTAAAGAAGAAATTATAGAAACAATCAACAATTTCAATCAACAGTTATAGAAACAATCAACAATGTCATGTCAGAATGACAATGGTGAGACAACATACCAAATCTTATGGGATACTGCAAAAGCAGTTATTAGGAGAAGTTTTATATCTTTGAATGCTTACATAAATAAAATAGAGAAAGAGGAGATCAATGACTTGGACTTGCAGTTGAAAAAGCTAGAAAAAGAACAAATTCAAAATCCCCAAGTAAATATCAAATTAGAAATACTGAAAACCAAAGGAGAGATTAATAAAATTGAAATTAAGAAAACTATTGAATTAATAAATAAAACCAATAGTTGGTTTTATGAAAAAACTAATAAAATTGATATACCTTTAGTCAATCTGATTAAAAAAAGAAAGAAGAAAATCAAATTACTAATATTAAAAATGAAAGGGGTGAACTCACCTCCAATGAGGAGGAAATTAAAACAATAATTAAAAACTACTTTGCCCAACTTTATGCCCACAAATTCGATAATCTAAACGAGATGGATGAATATTTTAAAAAATACAAATTGCCTAGATTGACAGAAGAGGAAGTTGAATACCTAAACAACGCCATCTCAGAAAAAGAAATTGAACAAGCCATCAATGAATTCCCTAGGAAAAAATCTCCAGGGCCGGAAGGATTCACAAGTGAATTCTATCAAACATTTAAAGAACATTTAATTCCAATACTATATACACTATTTTTGAAAATTGGGGAAGAAGGAATCCTCCCAAATCCTTTCTATGATACAAATATGGTTTTGATACCCAAACCAGGAAGAAACAAAACAGAGAAAGAAAATTAAAGACCAATTTCCCTAATGAATATAGATGCAAAAATTTTAAATAAGATTTTAACAAAACGAATACAACAGCTTATCACAAGATTAATACATTATGATCAGGTAGGATTCATAGCAGGATTACAGGGCTGGTTCAATATTAAGAAAACTATTAGCATTATCGATCACATCAACAACAAAGCTAACAAAAACCACATGATTATCTCAATAGATGCAGAAAAAGCTTTTGACAAAATACAACACCCATTCCTACTAAAAACACTGGAGAACGTAGGAATAAAGGGAACTTTCCATAAAATAATAAGCAGTATCTATCTAAAACCTTCAGCAAGCATTATATGCAATGGGGATAAGCTAGATGCATTCCCAATAAGATCAGGGGTGAAACAAGGATGTCCATTATCACCACTATTATTCAATATGGTGCTAGAAATGTTAGCTGTAGCAATTAGACAAGACAAAGATATTAAAGGAATAAGAATAGCTAAAGAAGAAACTAAGTTATCACTCTTTGCAGATGATATGATGATTTACTTAGAGAATCCCAGAGATTCAAGAAAAAAATTACTTGAAATAATAAACAACTTTGGCAAAGTTGCAGGTTACAAAATAAACCCACACAAATCTTCTGCATTCCTATATATTAGCAACAAAGTCCAACAGCAAGAGATAGAAAGAGAAATCCCATTTAAAGCTAGGGTAGACAGTATAAAATATTTAGGAGTTTACCTGCCAAAACAAACCCAGGGATTATATGAACACAATTACAAGACACTTTTTGCACAAATAAAGTCAGATTTAAGTAAGTGGAAAACCATTAGTTGCTCATGGGTAGGCCGTGCTAATAAAATAAAAATGACAATTCTACCTAAATTAATTTACTTATTTAGTGCCGTACCAATTAAACTATCAGACAATTATTTTCTAGAGCTGGATAAAATAATATTAAAATTCATTTGGAAAAACAAAAGGTCCAGAATATCAAAGGGACTAATGAAAAGAAATGCTTGGGAAGGTGGCCTAGCGCTACCAGACCTCAAATTGTACTATAAAGCAGCAGTTATCAAAACCACTTGGTATTGGCTAAGAAACAGAGAGGTAGACAAGTGGAATAGACTTGGCACTCAAGACGCAGTAGGCAAGGAATATAGCAACCTTCTGTTTGATAAACCCAAGGACCCAAGCTTCTGGGATAAGAACTCACTGTTTGACAAAAATTGCTGGGAAAACTGGATAACAGTGTGGCGGAAATTAGGCATAGACCCATACTCAACACCGTACACAAGAATAAAGTCCAAATGGGTACATGATTTAGGTATAAAGATTGATACCATGCATAAACTGGAGAAGCAAGAAATAGTGTATTTTTCAGATTTATGGAGAAGGGAAGAATTTTTTACTAAAGAAGAGATAGAAAGCATTATGAAATGCAAAAGGGATAATTTTGATTACATTAAACTGAGAAGTTTTTGCACAAGCAAACCCAATGCAACCAAAATCCGGAGAGATGTAGTAAATTGGGAAAGAATTTTTACAGCTAAGCTCGGGGATAAAGACCTCATTTCTAGAATATATAGAGAACTGACTCAAATGTATAATCATACAAGTCATTCCCCAATTGATAAATGGTCAAAGGATATGAACAGGCAATTTTTGGAAGAAGAAATTAAAGATATCTATAATCATATGAAAAAATGCTCTAAATCACTGTTGATTAGAAAGATGCAAATCAAAACAACTCTGAGGTACCACATCACACCTATAAGATTGGCAAACATGACAGAACAAGAAAATGATAAATGCTGGAGAGGATGTGGGAGAGTTGGAACACTAATTCATTGTTGGTGGAGCTGCGAGCACATCCAACCATTCTGGAGAGCAATTTGGAACTATGCCCAAAGGGCTACAAAAATGTGCATACTCTTTAACCCAGCAATATCGCTACTAGGACTGTATCCCCAAGAGATCATAAAAATGGGAAAGGGTCCCACATGTACGAAAATATTTATAGCAGCACTCGTTGTAGTTGCCAAAAACTGGAAGTCAAGGGGATGTCCATCAATTGGGAAATGGCTGAATAAATTATGGTATATGAATGTAATGGAGTACTATTGTGCCATAAGAAATGATGAACAAGAAGACTTCAGAGAGGCCTGGAAGGACTTATACGACCTGATGCTGAGTGAAAGGACCAGAACCAGGAGAACTTTGTGCACAGCAACGACCACAGTGTGCGAGAGTTTTTTCTGGCAGACTTGGAATTTTGTAATAACACAAGAACTTCTTTAAAAAAAAAATAATAAAATCCCAATGGTGGTTCTCTAAGGCAGAATGCCTTCCACACTCAGAGAAAGAAATATGGAAGTCATTCGCAGAATGTAGCAGATCGTGTTTGTGTATGTGTATGTTTTTGTGTATCATGTTTTGATTTGTTATATGATTTCTTCCATTTACTTTAGTCCGACTACATAGCATGACTATAGTGAAAATGTACTCAATAGGAAAGTATATGTAGAACCTATACAGAACTGTATGCAGTCGTGGGGAGGGAGGGGGGTAATGGGGGGTAGGTGTGGTGGGGAAATATCTCAATTTTATGGCAGTGATTGTTAAACATTAAAAAATAATTTTAAAAAAATTTACTTTGAGCGAAAAGGGCATTTTGCCTATTATAAGTAACCAAAGTAACTATAAAGTGCAGGTGAACACCTGCTATCTGCATCCAGAGAAAGATCTGATAAATAGAAATAAGTACAGAATAATTTAACGTATATGTGTGTATGTGTGTGTGTACGTATACACACCTATTTGTGTCTAATGGTAGTCATTTCTAGGGTGGGAGTAGGTAAGAAAAACAAAAAAAAGAACTTTACGTGATAATTTTTGTTGCATCTGTGTAAGGAATAGCAAGTTGTACACAGTAGATTGGCGGTTTCGTTTGCAAACATCTTTCCCATTGCATCATGTTATGTAAATGCCTGCTTTATTCCATAAATTAAAAATAAAATAAAATTTAAAAATAATAAGAAGTCAGGATTTTTCCAGCACCCTGAACTCAAGGAGTAGGCTATGAAATTTTTACTTTCCCATCTGTTTCCCATTAGTAAGAAGAGTGAGAGTTGTGCTTCACTTTTAGAAATATCATTTCACAAGGGCAGTAATACGTATGGAAGTATCAATCAATAACAGAAATTTCCTTGGGTCCCAATCACAAGTTCCCCCTCTACCTCTTCCCTCTTTCATTTTTCTTCCAAAGGGATCATCTCTGCTTCAATGGTCTTCTACCCTCCCCAATGATAGTCCCACCCTACCTCTTGTGAAATCTGGATGTTATTCATAAAAATCACAGCACTCTTATCAGATGAAGGGATCTCGCTGTGCTCCTGCTCCCTTCTACTTGGAAGCACAAAAAGGTCCTGATCTCCCATTTTAGAATCCACATCTCCTGACCTGGGATATCTCAAAGAGAAGACATTTCCAAAAGAGTGGAAATAATTATAGGTGATCTTATTTTTCTCTACCAACACGAATGAAATAAATATCACCTAACATAACTTTTTTCTCACGTCTACAAAATCTTGGAGAATGGCACTGCGTATATCCAGGGTATCCTTGACAAAATTATAAGAAGAAAAGAGGCATGATTTTCCTAATGACTCTCTTCAGCAGTCACGTAACAGTGGAAATAATCATATAAAATGAAGCTGGGTTCATTTTTTATTATAAAAGAGCACAGTTATGAAACTTTGTAGAGCATCAAAAAACCTCTTACCAAACAAGGTGTTTCATAGATATGGGTTAAGATTCTTGAAAATTCCTGGATGAAGGGAATTCATGAAAAGAAATGCTAGGGAAGGTGACCTAGCCACACCAGAACTCCAATTGTATTACAAAGCACCATTCATCAAAACCACTTGGAACTTTCTAAGAAATAGAGGGGAAGATCAGTGAAATAACTTTGGTACTCAAGACACAGCAGTCAATGAATAGAGCAATCTGCAGTTTGATCAACTCAAAGACTCTAGCTTCTGGGATAAGAACTCATTGTTTGAAAAACACCACTGCAAGAAACTGGATAATAGTGAGGTGGAGAGTGGGCATAGACAAATGCCTGACACCGTACACAAAAATAAAGTCCAAGTGGGTACGTGATCTAGATATAAAGGCTGGTACAATAAGCAAATTAGGGGACCAAGGGATAGTGTATTTGTCAGATTTACGGAGAATGGAGAGACTTGTGACCAAACGAGAAATAGAGAACATTATTAGGTACAAAATAAATAATTTTGATTACATGAAATTGAAAAGTTTTTGCACAAACAAACCCAATAGAGCCAAGATTAGGAGGGAAGTAGAAAACTGGAAAATAATTTTCGCAACTAGTGTCTGTGATAAAGGCCTCATTTCTAAAATATATAGAAAATTGAGTCAAATTTACAATAATATAAGTCATTCCCCAATTGATAAATGTTCAAAGGATATGAACAAGCAGTTTTCAGAGGAAGAAATTAAAGCCGTCTATACTCATATTAAAAATTGTTCTAAATCACTATGGATTAGAGAGATGCAAATCAAAACAACTCTGAAGTACCACATCATACTTATCAGACTGGCTAACATGATACAACAAGAAGATGACAAATGTTGAAGAAGATGTGGGAGAGTTGCAACACTAACTCATTGGTGGAGCCGTGAGTTGATTCAGCCATCCTGGAGAGCAGTTTGGAACTATGCCCAATGGGCTACAAAAATGTGTATACCCTTTGAACCAGCAATATCACTTCTAGGGCTGTATCCCAAAGAGATCACAAAAATGGGAAAAGGTTCCACATGTACAAAAATGTAGCAACTCCTTTTGTGGTAGCCAAGAACTGGAAATCAAGGGGATGCCCATTAATTGTGAAATGGCTGAACAAGTTGTGGTATATGAATGTAATGGAATACTATTGTGTAATAAGAAATGACAAATAGTTGGACTTCAGAAAAACCTGAAAAGATTTATATGAACTGTTGCTGAGTGAAATGAACAGAACAAGGAGAACATTATATACAGTAAGAGCCACAGTGTGTGACTGTTTCTGATAGACTGAGCCCTTCACACCAATGCAAGGACCTAAAACATTTCCAAAGGACTTTTAAGGCAAAATGCCATCCACATCCAGAGAAAGAACTATGGAATCAGAAAGCAGAAAGAAGCAGATTATTTTCTCTTTGTGCTATATTTTGTTTGGTTTGGTTTTTCTTATGGTTTCTCCCATTCACTTTAATTCTTCTATACAATACGAGTAATGTGAAAATTTGTTTAATACAAATGCATGTGTAAAACCCCCAAACTATTGCAAGCCATCTCAGAGAGAGAGGGGAAAGGGAGGGGAAGAAAATTTAGGACTTATGGAAGTGATTGTTGAAAACTGAAAGCAAATAAATTAATTTAAAAAAAATTCCTTGATGAATTCAGGACAGAGGTAACTTTGTTCAGTGATCCTCTAGTTGTCAATAATTAACAATCAAATCTTTTGTTAAGTGGTCCAGATTCTATACTAGACAGTGTAGATACAAGCACATAAGATAAGTCTGTATTTAGGGAGTTTACTATCTAAATAGAGACCTCTGCTCACCAAAAGTGACTAAGGGTCAGAGATTCTAGTCTGTGCAAATTTCAAATTAAATACTGATCCTTATCAATGACAGCAACAGTCTCCAGATTCTGCAGTTTACACATGTAGTGTGCCCACTGAAACAAAACTTGGAATGTTACATGGTTTGTTCAAAGAAGCCCAAGGTCAATGTAAGAAAGCCACATAGCAGTACAAAAAATTCAATCCTCACAGATGAAGAATGCAGATGGAATTCAAAAGTATGCCTCTTGAAGGGGGACTTATCACTTCTATATTGGTACCCCCAGACATAACTCAATATTTGGAGTATCAATAATACTTAATAAGTGGAGTTCAATGATCTCTCATTTGTTGACATTCAGCTGGGGAATCCATTAAATCTGTAGGCTGGCTACATGACATAGTGGATAGAATCCTGGGTTTGAAGTTAGGAAGGTCTGAGTTCAAATAAGACCTTAGATACTTATTAGGTGTGTGATCCTGGGCAAATCACTTCTCCATGCATGCCTTAGTTTCCTCATCTGTCATAGGGCAATATAAATAGCATCTACTGCCTGATGTGAGAATTTTCCTGTGAGTTATTTTTTTTAGATTTCATTTTACCATTAAATACCTGTATCTGTGACATGCATTGAAAAGAGCCAAATGAGCTGAGCCTGGTATTAGTGAGGGGGAGGGCCCACTGAATCATATTGGATAATATGTGAAGTGCTTTCAGTGACACAAAGGATATCAAAGATGCAGGGTAGTTGCAAGGAATCATTAGCATATTATCAAGAATGACCTTCATGCAGGAAATAGTTTAAGTGGCATCGTCACTTAAAATAGTTTAAGTGGATGATGAAGAAAGAATATAGGTTGGCCATAGAGCAAAAAGAAGCTCCAGAAATGGGTGATTAGGACTAGGAGAGTGCTGCATTATAACACCAGCAACGACAATAATATCTATCATGTATACAGAGCTTTAAGGCTTACAAAGTCCTTTACGTAGTTATCTCATTTGTTCTTCAAATCAACCCAGTTGGGTAGGTACTAGTATTGTTCCCACTTGTCACATGGGAAAACTGAGGCTGAGAGGTTAAGATTCGTCCAGAATCAAAGAGTTCATAAATATGTGAGGCAGGACCTAACCTCCGGTCTTCCTAATTCCATGTCCATCCAGTGTTCCCTCCACCATACCATCTATCATCCCCTAAATCTGTTAGAGAATATTCAAGACTTTCCTTTCTTTCTTCTTGCTGACTCACAAAATGGAAGAGGAACAGGACTTTCTAAGTTACTGGATTACACAAAACAAATCTGAGTAAAAAAGTATAAACTACACTTGATTAATTTAAATCAAGAGACTGCACACACATGCACACACATACACACACACATTTGTTGTCATGAACTGAAGGAAACTTTCTTAAGTATTTTGTGCCCTATAAAAATTTCCCTCCAAATGAATGTGATTGTTCTCCTTTGACATGAAAATTGACAAGGATACAACTGAACCTATACCCATTGCTTGCAGCATTCTTTATTGTTTTACATGAAATTCCCAAAACAAAATCTACACTGGAAACAAAGCTGGATTTCAAATTCATGAAACATCTTTAATGACGAAATGGCCACTAACATTCACAACACATTCTATTAACAGGCTCAGTTATACATTCATTTCCAATGTATCCTTTAAATAAGAAAGGGTATAAGGGTATAAAAATAAAAGTGCCCAAGGAAGCATTTTTATTTGCCAATCACTGAACACTTGAGAAATCATTTAAACTGTTCAATAAACCTAAAATGTGGTTGCGATCATCCATCCCTGAAAGTAATTAAGAGACAGTTTTAATCCCTTTATTTGAATTAATATCCTCTTGAGCTTCAACTCCACTCTCCTTTTTCCAGGAAACAGACAAAGTGCTCAAGACTACAAATGAAAAAATGTGTGCAGATTTCGCTCCTCCTTGCTCCCTTCTCCATTTGAGCAAAGAAATCTTTGGCGAGCAGCCCCAAGTGCATCAGGTAATCAGGCCAGCTTCCTTTACACTGCTGTCACTCTGCTCAGTCTAGCAGAACATTGATTTTTGAACAGGGAGCCCTGTAGAAAATAATTCAGTATTCTATTAGACAATGAGGACTGACAGCAGAATAGGAAGGAGGGATCTTGACACCCCATTTTAATGTAGGTACATGACGGAAGGGCTACTTCTTTGTGCTATGATAGAGTCCAGGGAGCAGGCTTACCATCAGGAGATCTCAGAATTGACAGATCTCAATGGTATGTAGCACAGAAAGAGAGGGGGAAGAGTGTGCCTGAAAAGTGATTCTTCCTCCAAAATCCCTAACAAGTGGTCATCTAACTTTTGTTGGAGTCCCTGAAGAAGGAAGAAATCATTCCACCTCTTCTAGAAAAGCACATTCTTCTGTGGCATATATTTCTATGTGCTTGAATTGTTTTCTTCTTTACATCAAACCTAAGTTTGCTTTTTTTTTTTTTGAAACATTACTCTATCCTTCCTTTTCCTGGTTATACCATCTGCAGCCAAGATGAATAAGAATAATCTTTTTTCCCCATTTACTAACTATTTAAATATTTGAAGATAGCCGTGATACCATTCCTAAGATTTTACTTGTCGGGATAAATATTTTCATGAATCTAAGGGAAAGATTAATAGGAGAATGAGATGGTCATAGCAGGAAGGGGGGAATCAGAGGACTCCAACTGGACAAAGGAACATTGGAGAATTAGAATGTAATTAAAATAGTTTATGATCTGCTCAGTGAGAGTCAATCCTTCCATCAACCTAAGTCTGGATGTTTATCCAAACTATATAGACTTGCTGAGTGCAACAATCATGCCAGTTTATCTCATAAGAACAGACTTTCTTAGGTCATCCTTAGGTGTTCTGCTGCTGATTGAACTGTGAATCATGAAAGAACAATGTTCCTGCTGTTCTTTAAGAAGCTGCAGGTTTTCTTAGGATAAAGAACTGGAATTAGTCAAGAAAAGAAATTGCAGGGAAAGGGAAAGAATGATGGATGGAAGGAGGAGAGCAGGGATCAGAAAAGGAAGTGAAGGAGAGAGAAAAAGAGTCAGGGAGGGAGGGAGGAAGAGAGGGAGAAAGCAAAAGAGGGAGGTTGAGTTTGAGTTGTAAAGAATGTACATGTTGGTACAACATGAGACTTTAATCCACTTTTTGGTGTTTAGAGTTGTGTACTAGCAAGGAACAGAAACCTTAAGTCTAGCATAAGATGAGGGAAATAATAAAGGATGCAATACCTCTTTGGAATTCAAATATTTTATTTCTCTACAGAGTGACCTTAAGATTCTCACTTCTGCTCCTGAAAGAAGAGCAGAATTATAACTGTCATTAAGCATTGGACCCTGGGATTGGCAATCTAGATTATGAATGAACTAGAACAAAGATATCTGGCTTAAAGCACTGAGTCTTCTGAAAAGCCTCCAAACCCTTTTGGACCCTTCATTCTTTCCGTCTAATTGAACAGAGAAGCAGTTTGCTCTCCTGGTCTCTTAGATAGACAAAAGAACACTTTCTGGCTCTCCTGATTTCTCTGGTATCAGCATCATTATCATCATAAACATTATCATCACAATAGTGAGCATTTATATAGTTCTCACCATATGTAAAGGACTGTTCTAAGTACTCTACAAATATCTCATTTGATATTCAGAATAACCTTGGGGTATAGGTGCTATCATTATCCTCATTTTATAGTTGAGGAAACAGAATCAAACTGAAGTTAAGTGACTTGCCCAAGGTTACATAGCTAATAAGTGTCTGAAGTCATATTTGAACTCCAGTCTTCCTGATTCTAGGCCTAGCACTGTGCCACCAGCTGCTTAGGAAAGCCTGCTGTGTCTAGAGCATTCACGGGATAGGAATCCTCTTTCCTGGAAGGCCTGAGCATCTTCAGTCTTAAGACTTACTAGCATGGCTTGTAGAGTTGAAATAGCCCTTAATCTGGAGTCAGACGTTATGAACTTGAATTCAGTCTCTTCTACTTCTTATCTGTGGAATATTGTCGGTAGAATGATTTAGGCAAGTCTTTCAACTCTCAGTCAGAGTTATTTCTTTGTAAAATTGGAGGGTAGATCTAGATGCCCTAACTTCCCTTCCAGCTTTAAGTCAACTTGTATGTGTGGAAATCATTTTGATGGATCCCTTGGGGAACCAGGAATTTTCCCAACAATGTATCCATGCTATTCAATAGTAAATCACATATTTATGCCATGCAAAAATCTCTCTACTTTCCTGCTAATTGAAGAAGTGAAGGAAAGACTTCCCAGGAAATTACCAATATCCCTAGTGATTTTGTTTATGCTCCTATGCTCCATTTCTTTACCAATACCATAGATAAATGGAATATAGTCATCTTTCTTCATTTCCCAGAAGCAGATATGAAGTGTAATCAGAAGCAGAAAAAATCATGCCAAGTTCGGGAGGGAAGATCAGGAAAGGTAGGCAACCCCTTCAGACTGGACCCTTGAAACTGAAGGGAATGCCAAAGTTCATCTCATGGGCCTGTGATGCAGGCTGGCATAACAGCAGCTTCACCAGCCCTGAGTGTCAGAAATATTTTAGATCACTTTTGACCAAGCTCTAGTTAATTTTGCATGCACAATATCTCATCAGAACCAAAGATAGATCTTTAATCAAAGAAAATAGCAAAAGTTTTAATAAATTGGCTCACAAAGACTCCAGAATTCATTACCTCTGTATGATTGGCTGGTTGTTGTCCTTCATGCTGAAGGAGGAACAAAATGGCATCCCCGTATTTGAGTCAAGATACAGTACGTCTGACTGTTGTTGAGGTGACCAATATGAACTCAGAAGGCTCTACCAAGGTCAGTCACAAATAGTCCTTATAAAAGTTTGGAGATTTCTAAATTTGCACATATCACATTTCTTTTGAATTATTGCAGTTCAGTTCTGCTTTGCTCAAAGAGTACTGCCCCTGTATCCCCCATGTCCAACAACTGATTCTAAAACTCTTCAGAGAGATCTTGAGAGTGTCTTCCTGTTGCTTCATTTAACCTTTGTGTGAGCAATTGCTTTGCGAGAGTTCTCCATAACATAGTCTTTTAGACTAACATACATTTGACATTCAAACAATGTAACCAGCTCATCAAAGTCACACTCTCTGTAGTAGAGTTTGAATGCCTGACAATTCAGATAGAGAAAGGAGCTCAGTGTTTATTACTTTATCTTTCCAGGTGATCTTCAGAATGTTCCTAAGACAATTCAAATGGAAGTGATCCAGTTTCCTGGCATAGTGCTGGTATAGATTTTATAGGCAAACAACAATGAGGTCAACACAACAGCTCTACAGACTTTCAGTTTGGTGGTCAGTCTAGCACCTTATCTGTTCCATACTTTCCTTTTGAGTCTCCCAAACACTAAGCTGGTTCTGGCAAGGCATATGTGAACCTTGTCATCTACCTGGACATCCCTGCAAAGTGTACTATGAAGGTATGTGAACTTTTATCCACAATATTTAACATTTCTCCACTTGCTTTAACTCATGCTTCTAATTATGGATAGTGTGGTTCTGGTTGGTGGAAAAACTGTGTTTTCTTGATGTTAATTGTTAAGCCAAAATGAGCAAAAGCAACACAGAAATGTTCCATACTTTGTTGTATTTCAGCCTCAGAGGATATGTTGAGTGCACAATAATCTGTGAACAAAAAATAACATGCTAACTCTCTCTCTATCTACTTTAGTCTTGGCTTGTATCTTTTTCAAATTAAAAAATTTACTGTAAGTGCAGTAGCTAATCTTGATGCCATTTTCTTCCTTGTTGAAGGCACCTGACAGCATCACTAAAAACAACATGCTAAAAAGAATGGGAGCAAGCACACAGCCCTGAGTTACTCCATTTGACCAAGAAGGTGCAAAAGCATTAATTGTCCATTATCCAGAATGTAGATAAGTATGCCATAATGAAATTGCTATACAATAATGATAAACTCTACCAGACAACCACAATTTGCCATAATTTTCCCTAAGGTCTCACAACTGAATAATCAAAGGCATTAGTTAGATCAAAGAACATTGTACAGACCTCTATTCTGCTCCTGGCATTTCTCCTGGAGTTGTAGGGCAGCAGACATCATATTGTTCCTTTCTCAGCTGTTTCTGAAGTCACACTGACTCTCACGTAGATGACCATCTTCTAGGGGAAAGATTCACTTATTAAGAAGAACTCTGGCAAGAATCTTCCTGGCAATGATTAAAAGAAAGACCCTTCCTATGATTGTCACCGGATTGTCCTTTTCTGTTATAGAGATGGACAATAGAGGTCTTTGAACTTCTGGGGAATAACCTTCTCTTGCCATATAATCCTGAAAATTTCTGTCAGGTCTTGTATTGGTAGCAGACCCTTTGCCTTGTAACTATCAGCTGAAATAGAATCAGCGTCAGGCAATTTGCCATACAAAAGGAGTCTAATGGTATTCAAAAACTGCTTCTTCAGTTGGAAGTTTAGCTATAGAGAGATTGACTTCAATTTGAGGTACACAGTCAGTGGCTTCAGCATTGATTGAGGATGGCTTGTTGAGCACACCATAGAAGTCTTCAGTGCTCTCTCCAGGATCATGTCCTTAACTCAGCAAGAGGAGGGAAGCCTCTTGGGTCAGACTCCAGTATGTGATACCTCCTGCTGACAACCTAGTAATATCTGAGACTCTAGATGCTTCCAGCCCTGATCTCAGCACAAACTCTCCTTGTTAAAAAAAAAAAAAAAGATACTATTGAGTGTTAAAGAAAGGTGTTAGAGTTCATTAGTGTCTCATTTAGCCTCTCTTCTAAAATAAGCAAAAGAATTGGAAGAATGTTAGAAAAAAATTTGTAGAGAAA
The DNA here is from genome assembly GCF_028372415.1 of Notamacropus eugenii. NCBI lineage: Eukaryota > Metazoa > Chordata > Mammalia > Diprotodontia > Macropodidae > Notamacropus > Notamacropus eugenii. The sequence continues at coordinate 4,330,732 of NC_092874.1, forward strand.
GGGGCAGGGGAAAGATATCTACAGCAAGATATATAGAGATAAGGCACTTTTTCTTCATCTGTGTGTATATCTAAAACTTCTCTCCAGAGATGGAAAATGTGTTCAGATTCATACCATTTGGCACAGAATAGCTATATTCTCTGAGAGGATGAGTAGAGGAAGCAGAAGAGAAAGAAAGAGGAGTTGTTTGGGAAAAGGAAAGAGGAAAAAATACAAGAGAAGGCGGTAAAGGAGGAGGAGATAGAGAGAAAGATGTATGTAGAAGAAAAAGGGAAAGGGGGAGGCAGAAGTGGGACAGAGAAGAAAAATGAAAAGGGAAAAGGGAAGAAGAGGAAGGAGAAAAAGAGGAAGAAAATTGAGGTGGAAGAAAAAGAGGTTGATGAGGGAAAGAGAGTGAAAAGTGAAGATGAGAAAAGAGAAGAAGGAAGAAGAAGAGAGGAGAAAGATAACAGGAAAAGAAGGTAAGGAGAGGAAAAGAAGAAAGAAAAGAGGAAGAAGTAGGAAGAAGAAAGAAAAAAGAAGCAAAAGAGAGGAAAAGAATGATTAGCGGAGGAAAAGGTGATAGCAAACGAGCATCTATTAAGCACTTACTATGTATGTGATCAGCAAAAAAGACAAATGCTACTTTCCCACAATCTAGTGGGAAAGAGAACATCCAATTCATAAACAAGATATATATATGACGGAAGAAGAGCCTGCACCATATCAGCTGCTCCACAAGACTTGAGAATTACAAGGGATCTTAGAGATGGTTAGGTTCAATTGCCTCATTTTACAGAAGGGGAAAGGTAGGCTGAAGACTAGACCTTGAAAATGACTTTTCCAAGGTCACAGGAATACTAACTGGCCAAGTCAGTATTTGAACTGAAGTTCTTAGAAGTCAAACTAAATACTTCCAGCACTATAATGCAGGCAGGCAATGAGTGTTTTTAAAATTAAAGACAAATTTTGCTTTTAATCTTCCCCTTTAAATATGCCAGGGCTAGGTTCTTCTCCTTCAGGTTCTCCAGATTGTATGGAACCTTCTTGAAATGATGGCATGCGATAAAAGGACCCTGCTTCTCCACCTGGAGCATGCACAGACATTCTGGGACTGGCTCCTTCTAAATCCTTCCCATTATTCTTCCCTTCTCTCACTCATTCTCATTCCCAATGGACTCATTGTACCTGCATGTGGTTCCTCAGACAAAATGTCAGGAGTGCTTTCACTTATCCTTCACTTACTGAATTTACATTTCAAAGTGGCTAAATTGTTTTGAAAGTATACCCCAGCATGAGGTCTTTGCAAACTCTGCTTGATATTTTAAAATGCCTGGCATGGATGAGAAAAACGCTGTTTGTGACAATTGGTGAAGAAGAAAGAGAGAAAACCCTGGCAATAGTTCTTCCCGTACAGATTTCAGGAGTACCTGTTACCTGTGCCTAGGATTAAGTAGCCCTTGAGAGTAGAGGGTCCTCAGAGACCATGGCTTTAAATGATCATTGAGAGAACATTCAGAGAGCAGCCAGGATGATGGAAGTCTGAAGATCATGACATATGAAGATTGCTTGCAAGACAATACATTTAAGCCAAAAGAAGGGAAGACTGGATAACTAAGTGTTTGAAGGGCTGTCATGAGAAAGAAAGTGTTTCCTTGTTCTGTCTTACTCTGGCTGGCATAACCAGGAGCAATGAATATATGTTTTGATGTCAGGGAAGAAAACCTCCTTAATTACAATTGTCCCAAGATAGACTGGGATATCATGGGAATGGGGCATCCCTCCTCACCTGCAGGCTTCAAGTCAAAAATAACTAATATCGGACTGCTAGGTTAAAGAAGAAATTTGCATTACTCAGTCTTTTAAGCCACATCCAGATTTCAGATTCACCAATGCCATGGTCTAGTTCAACACTTTCATCTTGCAAATGAGGAAGCCAGAGTGCTGATCAGCCTTGCTCAAGTTCACGTAGTTTTTTACTGCCATTGCCTTATTTGTCACTCAGAGATTTTAGTCATGTCTGACTCTTCTCAACCGTATTTGAGGTTTTCTTGGAAAAGCTAATGGGAATTTAATTTCCTTCTACAAGTCATTTTACTAATGAGGAAACTGAGAAAAACAGCGATTTGCTTGAGATCCCACAGTTAGTTAGTGTCTGAGGACAGATTTGAATTTGAAAAGATGGAGTTTTCCTGACTCCAGGCCAGATACTCTATCTAATGCACCACCAAACTGTCCCTTACTGCCAGAGTCATGGGACAAATATATATGAATTTCCTAACTCCCAGGCTATGGCCTTTATAACCTTTCTCTGATTACTCTTCTCCATGCATTGTTTGTTCAAAGAAATTATACCGACTCTTGTCATATGAAACTGCTCTCAACTTTTACTACTACAGTTTCCTATTTCTGGAATTTCCTTCCTCCATGTATTTGCTAATTTGATATCTGGTCTCCTTTAAGACTTAACTGAGGTACCATCTGATCCATTAATGCTTTGCTGTCATTCCCCCAAATGGCCCTCCCCATATTAAGACCTGATGAAAGCGTTGTTGCACCTCTCTGATACAACTATCCTATTACAGTGTTTATTATGATCATCTACATCATGGCTTATCCTGTTACTATACTGGGAGCTCCAAGGCTCTGCCTTCTCTACAATTTTGATCTCTTTTTTTTTAGTTTATTTATCTTTAGTTTTCAACATTCATTTCCACAATAAGTTGAGTTCCAAATTTTTTCCCCATCTCTCTCCTCCCCCATCCCAAAACACAATGCATTCTGATTACCCCTTCCCCCAATCTTCCCTCCCTTCTATCAAACCCCTCCCTTCCCTTATCCACATCTTCTCTCTTTTCTTGTGGGACAAGATAGATTTCTATACCCCATTAACTATATTTCTAATTTCCCAGTTGCATGCAAAAACAATTCTCAACATTCATTCCTTAAACTTTGAGTTCCAACTTCTCTCCCTTCCACCCTCCCCACCCATCCCCACTGAGAAGGCAGGTCACTAAATAAAGGCTATATAGGTGTAGTTTTGCTAAAGATTTCCATAATAGTCATGTTGTGAAAGACTAACTATATTTCCCTCCATCCTATCCTACCCCCATTCTATTGTCTCTTGTCCCTCAACTAAAGTGTTTACTTCTAATTACTCCCTCCTCCCATTTGCCCTCCCTTCTATCATCCCCCTCACTCTACTTATTCCCTTCTCCCCTACTTTCCTGTAGTTTAAGATAGATTTTCATACCAAATTGGGTGTGCATGTTATTCCCTCCTTAAGCCAAATGTGGTGAGAGTAAGCTTCACTTTTTCCCCCTCACCTCTGCCCTCTTCTCTTCCTTTGAAAAAGTTTTTCTTGCCTATTTTATGAGAGATAATTTGCCCCATTCCATTTCTCCCTTTCTCCTTCCAATATATTCCTCTCTCACCCCTTAATTTTATTTTTTTAGATATCATTCCTTCCTATTCAACTCACCCTGTGCCCTCTGTCTATATGTATATAATCCCTCCAACTATTCAAATACTGAGAAAAGTCTAAGAAGTTACAAATATTGTCTTTCCATGGAGGAATGTAAACAGTTCAACTTTAGTAAGTCCCTTATGATTTCTTTTTCCTGTTTACCTTTTCATGCTTCTCTGGATTCTTGTGTCTGAAAGTCAAATTTTCTATTCAGCTCTGGTCTTTTCATCAAGAATGCTTGAAGGTCCTCTATTTCATTGAATCATCATTTTTCCCCTGAAGTATTATATTCAGTTTTGCTGTGTAGGTCATTCTTGCTTTTAATCCTAGTTCCTTTGATTTCTGGTATATCATATTCCAAGCCCTTTGATCGTTTAGTGTATAAGCTGCTAGATCTTGTTTTTTCCTCATTGTATTTCCACAATACTCAGATCTTCTCTTTTCTTTCTCTGCAGGTAGTCAGTACTTAACAAGTGCTTGGAGTTGGTGGATTGATTGTTGATAAAGGTGAATAAAGTTTAGAATTAGAACTAATTTGTTTAAACCTATAGTTTAATTTTTATATAGAACTCCCTGTGTAGAAAACTTCTTAAATTAATGAATGTAAGCTGCTCATCTTTAACTTATGTTCTTAGAGTATTGGTTAGAACAATGAGAGTTTAGCTGCCTCATCCAAGGGCTCTCTTCAAGAGAAAGTACTAAAACCTAAGACTTCTTGACTCCACATACAATCCTCTCTCCATTTTGCCATTTTGTTTTTTTCCCTGAAATAATGTCTCTAAATAACCACGAATGACAATATTTAAAATAAAATATTATGGGATGAGCTACCTGCCACAAATGGAATATAGCACCTAGACATGAACTTCAGAAAGTGTGTCTTTGGAATGATTAAACTGAACTGACTCACCAAAGAAAACTGAATATTGCTCTATATCACTCTTTCTGTTTCCAGCTCCCAAAAATCATGGCATTTCTAGAGCAACCCCCTCACATGTCCATAATGTCTCAGCTAATCTGGGAAAAAATCGAATGTTAGTCTCATTCACTTCAAATCAGTATATATTCACTACATAACTTCTACCATCCTGGGTACTGGGGTTTAAGAAAAAAATTATTTCTTCCCTCAAGGAGTCTGCCTGTTGTATCCCATAAGACAGTAATAAGAGAATCGAGAATAATTTGAGGAGTCATTCACAACTATGGGAATATGTAATTTCTCCCAAAAGGAAGTGGAACCTAAGTTAATCCTTGCAAGCAGCTGAGGGTTCTAAGAGATAAAAAAGTGCAAAGGGTGGATTCTGAGGCCAAGGGCAGCCTTGGCAAAGGCAGAGAGATGAAAAAGGAAAGCTGAGAGATAGGAATAGATACCACATTTTCACAACAGCATAGAATCTGTGATAGGGAGTCTGAAAAGGTTGGTGAAAGGACTTTAAACACAAGATAGAGGATTTTGTACTTTATCTTAAAGATCAAAGGAAATTACTAAAGGATTTTGAGCAGAAGAATGGCATATTAAGACTTGTGCTGTAGGGGAATTATTTTTCAACTGCATGTGTGTGTGGTGGGGGTGGGGATCTATTGAAATGGGATAAGACTGGAAGATGGCAAATCAATTAGAGCAGTACCTCAACAACACAGGTAGGAAGTCATAATGGCCTAAACAAGAGTAACAACCATGCAAGTGGACTAAAGTATATTGATTCAGGGATTTTTTAGGATGTATAATTAATAAGACTTTAGAATCAATTGTCTATGATCACCATAGACACTTTCAGTCTTACGACATCCTGGAAACTCCTTCATTTGCAAAATATGGAGATTGAGAGGTGCACAATTTTTAAGACCAACAGGCTTGCTCCAGGTCAACTCTAGTCCAGTTTTTAAAGCATTGGCCTGTGGTACTAGAGTCAACCAGTCTAGAAAATCCATCTATGGAGCAGGACAACAGTACTTGTGGCCAAAATCTTTTACCAGGTACCGTCATACAAATTTCTCCTCTCAGGCTTTCTGTGGGAAGCTTATAAAATGAGACTTACACAGGCGTCTAGCTTAGAGCTGTTCAATTGGTCCTCATCCAATAAAGCTAACACTTCCAAGAAGGACAACAAGAGAATCAACTATACTTTTTAGGGCACAGCAAAGCAGCTCTGGGGAGTCAAGTTGCCTGGGCAACTTTCTCTATGTGTTTACATTGCTGTTATTCTGAATTGTGGGAGAGGGGGAAAGAATTTCATTCATCAAGTTTGGTTGTGAACTGATAAAGATCTGGGGGAAAGTTATCATTATCATTAGAAACCATCATAATTGCCCCAAAACATCCTATTAATCATTTGATATAAATGGATTACTTGTTTCACTAGTCCTTGAAAAATAGATTAAAGTCTTTCCCTATATCACAAAAAAAAAAAAAAAGGAAACTTTTTTCCAATGAAATCAAATGTCACTTGCACTTGATATGGGTAAATCTCCCAGTGTGCACCAAGAACAAAATAAATACTAAAAGCTTTGAGCTTGAATCTAGAGATCCAATAAAACCAGCAAAAGAAGGTAATCTAAATATTTTTTTCAGTTCAGGGATAATGAGTCTAATTTATAAAAATTAAGGCAGTACCTCTATATATCAAGAGCCTTTGGCATTATAAAGCCAAAACCGAACAGAAAGAATGCCTTGAGGACAATTAATTCCATGTAGCAATGCCTTTAATGCATTAAATGGCATTTTTGGAATATACAACTCTACTCTTCAAGCAGAGGGACAAAGGGCAGTCATGAGTTGGAGTATCAAGGCAAATGGGATCTCATGAGGTGATGAGGTTTTCCTTAATAAGCTTCCTGGAGACATGGTGAAGTCCAAGGTATCCCAGAGGGATATGAACAGGTGAGAAATGAGAAAGCACGGAGAGCATCTGCTACAGGAAGAGGGGAATCAGTGCTCCTAGGGAGGCATGGACACAGAAAATTAATTGCATACCAGATAATATTAGAGATAAAGGAAGGATAATATAAACCTAACTTCCACAATTTTAAATGTGAATGGGTTAAACAATACAATGAAATAAAAAATAACGAACTGCATATAAAAATAAAAACTCACAACTTGTTGCTTATAAAACACACCTAAAAAGCAAAAATATACATAGAATAAAAAAGAGGGTTGGAATAACATTTGTTATGCATCAGGGAAATCATAAATGAGAAAGGAGGAGTTGAAATCCTGTTATGAGACAAAGTAAAATCAAAGATTTGCAACATAAAGATAAACGAAGAAATGGCACTATGACAACAACCACCATGCGCGAGGATTTTTTCTGGTAGACTAAGAACTCCATTGCAATGTAAAGACCTAAAAAATTCGCAATGGTCTTTTAAGGCAAAATGTCTTCCACATCCAGAGAAATATCTTTGGAATTCAATCGCAGAATGTAGCAGATCATCTTCTTTTGTATTACATTTTGGTTTCTTATATAATCTCTCCCACTCATTTTAATTCTTCTATGCAACATGATTATGGGGAAAACGTATGTAATAAGAATGTATGTGTAGAACCTATAAAAAATTGTATGCTGTCTCGGGGATGGAGGGTTGGGGGGAAAAGGAGGGGAAAGAAAGGGAAAAAAATCTAAGTTATATGGTAGTGATTGTAGAACACTGAATATAAAAAATATATATAAAATAAAAAAGAAATGTCACTATGCCTAAAAGAACCATAGAGAGCAACACAAAGTTAATATTTAATGCATGTACTCCAAAAACCTTAATATCTAAATTCATAAAGTGAAAATTAACTGAATTAGAATAAAACAATAATAACAAAAGAATAGCTTGTCCTTTTGATTTTGGATCAATCTAGCATAACGACTGAAGGGAACAATATAGAATTGAATGATCTGCTAAAAGAAACAAAAATTAAAAGATACATCGTATCTTCTAAATGGAATACAAGATAAACTACATGTTTCTTAGTACCACAAGGAACTTTTACCCAAAAAAAGCTCATCATTTATTAAAGCATAGAGATAATACAAATAAATGTAAAAAGGAAGAAATAATAAAATAGCCTTAAGATAAAACAATGTACCCATAACATAATATTGTGGTAACTAGTTCAGAAAACATAAATAAAAGAGACCAACACAAATGCAAATATAAGGATATTATAAATAATGAATGGATAAAATAATGCCATAGATGTAGTGCATAGCTATGTGAACAAAAATGAGAGTAATGATATACAGTTTTTTTCTTAAATGCAGGCAAAGCAGTCTTCAAAGAAAGCAAATATATCATTATGCTTACATTAACAAAATACGTTAGATTTAACATACTGAATATTAATTTCAAATAAAATAAGATGTCAATATATATTCTTAAAATAGCCACAAAAGGGATGCATTAAAATTTAGAGTAGAAATAGATAAATTGGAAACCAAAAACTCAGTATAAATCATTTTTTAAACCTAAAGTCTAGTTCTTTGAAAAGATTAATGCGATTAATAATTATTTATCGAACTTTATTAAATAGAAGGCCACAATTCCAAAAGAAGAAAAAAATAAAAGAGGGAAACCATCACAAATGCAAAACACTTAAAAATATTATTTTTAAATGTATTACCCACAGTTTTAAGGCGGTAAAACTAAGAACACAGAAAGCCTAAAAGAATACTCTCAAAAATATAAAAAAAATCTAAATTGATAGAAAATCAATTAGAGACATTAAATAACCCAATTTCAGAAGAAGGGGAAAAAACTAGCTGTAATGGGACTACCAAAGTAATCAAGCTGGAAAGAACATCCTAGTCCTGATAGATTCACAGGAAAATTCTTTTTAACTTCTCCAGAACAATTAGCATCAATGCTACATAAATCATTTTCAAAAACTGAAATATATATTGTTCCACCCAGCTCCTTTTTATGAAACAGATAGATCAATAGTACCTAAATTATGGAAAGATAACAGAAAGGAGAATTATAAAACAATATGATTAATATTGATTAGATATTTTAATCTTATGAAAGAGACTATGACAATTAATCCCCCCCCCCAAAAAAAAACCCTTTCATTGCTATCAAGTTGCACTTGATCAGAGTACATAACAAGAGAGATGCAAGGATTTCTCATCATTAGGAACAATCAGTATAGTTCATCATGTTAAAAGATAAGCTATCTCAATAGGTGCAGGAAAAAGCCTTTGACAAAGTACAATAAGCATTAGTGATAAACAATATGAAACCTAAGAGGTTTGATATAATAGAAAGTGCTTAAAAGTGACAGCAAATACAATCTGCAATGGAAATGTGCTGGAAGCTGTCTCAATAAAAATAGGAGTAAAACAAGGGAGCCCATTGTTCCTAAAATTATCTATAAGAGTTCTACAAATGCTACCAATGGCAGTAAAACAAGGGAAAGAAATTTTGAGTATAAGAATTGGTAAAGAGGGGATAACATTATCCTTATTTGATGACACGATAGTTTATAAAGAAAATTCTAGGAAATCAGCAAAGATACTAACTAAGACAATCCTTTTGGCAAAGTTGAAAGCTATAAAATAAACCTAAAGATCAACAATATTTCCACCTAATAGTGTTGAACTGCAAGAGGCAATAATGGAAATTATAATCTCCTTCAAAACCACTATAGAATATTTAGGGATCAATATACAAAAGCAGACAAAATAATTCTATTGAATCAATAACCAAATCTTACTTAACACAGAACAATTTAAAATGCTGAGGGTATTCATTATTTATGGCAAGAGCTGTCAAGTCACTATAAGAAAAATTAGAATACTATCACAACTAATCCAAAATTTTAATGCTATACCAATCAAACTACATATAACTAAATAGGAAAATTTTATTTTGAAAAGCAAGCTTAAGGAAATGTTAAGGGAAATGAGAAGAGGTAGAGAAATAGGGCAGAAAATACTTCCATATTTCAAATTGTATTATGAATCAGACGTTCTTCAGCCATTTTTTTTAATTGTGTCCAATTCTTTGGGAACATATTTTGGGATTTTCTTGGCAGAGATACTGGAATGACTAGACATTTCCTCCTCCAACTCGTTTTACAGATACGAAAACTGAGGGAAACAGGATTAAGTAGCTTGCCCAGGATTACACAGCTAGTTCCTTGAACTCGGGAAGATGAATCTTCCTGACTCCAGACCCAGAACTCTATACACTGCACTATCTAGCTAGTTTATGCTATAAATCATCAGTCATCAAAGCTATTGGGTATTTCTTAAAATACAGTAGATGTCTACAATACACTAAACAATGGAGAGGTAGAGTCAGTCAGGATTGAATATGACAGAACAAGAACAACACTCAAACAGTAATCACAGAAGTAGAATTCAATAACCCAATGTTTGATAACTCAGAAAATATAAATTATTACATATTTGATTTTAAAAAATCCTGGGAACTGGAGATTAATGTGGCAGAAGTCAGGCTTTGAACAACACCTTACACCACTTATGGTGATACATTCTAAGTGGATATGCAATCATAATATTAAATATCATGTCATAAAATGACTAGAGGAGAAGCAAACTGTATATGTAACTATTTCATTGGTACAACACTCTCTAAACTCTTCTTAGAAACGTCTGATGAAGATGAAACCTGTCACACCTAAGAAAACCCATTCCCTTTTGGGGCAGGTCCAATAGTTAAGAGATTTTCCCTGTAATCTAGCCTAAAGCTACTTCTTGATATCGTTACTCATTCTTTTCTGTTTTGTCCTCTGAGGTGAAACAGGAAGAGCTCAATGCTTCTCCTATATAACTTCAAACACTCAGACATAAAGGACACTTTCCTTCTGCCTCCTCTTCTATATCCCAAATCTCCTTTGACTGTTCATCGAAAGGGATGGACTGGAGACCCTCCTACAGTTTAGTTTTCTCCTGTAAATAATTCAACTTATCAATGTCTTCCTGAATACCTGGGGTTCACTTTAGATGAATGTGATAAGGGAAGACCAGAAGAGGATCAGAACCTGCCTCGTGTTTGATGTTCTGCTCAGTTTAATGAGCAAATCAAGTAAGTTCTAATATTGAGACATGTTGTTGCATATTGAGTTTCTAGGCAGGGATGTATGTGTACAACACCAAGGTAGTGAGAAATAAAGATAAGAGAACGATTGAGATAGAGATATAGTGATGAGAGACTTGAGTATCTGTGTGTGAGAGGGAGAGACAGAGAGACACTACACAAACATGTGAATCTTTCTTTCTTTACTGGAACAATCCACTGTTTTTGAACCAGAATGTAGGGTTTTGTTATCTCTATTTATCCTCACTATCACCCTGAAAGGTAGATGGTGTTAATATAACCATTTTACAGTTGAGGAAACTGGAGAAAACAGGGGTTAAATGACTTAGCCTGGGTCTTATATTTAGTGTGTCACTGAGGAAGGGTTGGAATCTTGATCTTCCTGACTCCAAGAAAGCCAGTTCTCTATTTACTGCACAACAGTGGCTAAGACACATGGCTCACAAGCCATTAGTAAAGTGGGAGAGACAATCAGGATTCTTCGTGTCAAGTTTTTCAAACAGTTTCATACCTCCTGACCCTATTCCCCCCACCTCCCCAATCTCATCTTCACAAGTGTCCTTTTCTCTAGGTTCCCTCCTTTTGGTGCCAGATATTTCTACCTTTCAACTTGAATGTTATGAGAGTCTTTACCAAATATCTTACTGAAATCCACTGGAAAAAAAGTGAAGTAATTGTTCCTGATTCTAGATGAACCCATATTGGATAACTGGTGGGAAAATATGATGGCTGTAAATAGACTGGAGAGTCCTGCTCATTCTGACTTACAGAGTAACAAATGCCATTGTTTTCGATGAATGAAAATGGAGGTGAGCTCATCAGGTAGCAACAACAAGGGAAAAGAGCCTGTGGGAGCACAGCACTAGCAGTAATATTAGATAGGGGGGCATTATTTTCTTGGTGTGTCCCCCCACATAATCAGCCAAAATCTATGGACCCCTCCTCATAATGATATTAGTAAATATGTAAAATAAAACACATAGGAGTGTAAAGAAATCAATTATACTGAAATAAATTCTTTTAATCCAAAGTCATAGGCCTCCAAAATCTTTTTCTACTGTCCAAGAAAGCCCTATGAGGAGAACTGTAACATGTCTAGTGGGCTGAATGGTGCCTCTTTGGAAAATATTGAGATAAAGAAACCTGAAGAAGCATTGAGGAGGAAAGGCTCTAGTTGGGTTATGATTTGTCTGCGGAAACCACCGTCAAAAAGACCATAAAAGTCTTACTGTCCAAATATCTAGTTAATCACACTCTCTGATGACTTTCTCCCTTGCTATGGGGGCATCGGGATAAGGGAAGAGATACATTCTCTCATCTCTGCCTTCCCTTCTAATCAATCCTGCATGATAACAACAAAGGTGATTCATATCCTTCTTCACACGAGAGTGAGTCATGGCAGGGAAGCTTCTCTCTAATTACAGAGCTGGAACCAGCTGACTGTAGCACCGTGGATTGCTTCCAGGTGCATGGACAATTGACAAAAGATATTCTATGGGACAAAACAACCTAGAGACAAAGAGTTTTCTGTATTTACTTCTAAGACTATGTGTTCAGTTGTTTCAGTAGTGTTCTACTCTTGGTGACCCCACTTGGGCTTTTCTCAGCATAGATACTAGAGTGCTTTGTCATTTCTTTCCCCAGCTGATTTTACAGATGAGCAAACTGAGGCAAACAGGGTTAAGTGACTTGCCCAGTGTCACACAACGAGTGTCAGAAGATGGACTTAAAGTCAGAAAAATAAGTTTTTGTGACTCCAAACCTGTCACTCTGATGTTCTACCCACTGTGGCACTGAGGACTAAAACTAACTACTGACCAATAGCAACTGATATAGTAATTTAAAGCTTCACAAATATTTCCCACATATTCTTTAATTTGATCATTTAATTCAAGATTTTATTTAAGATGACATCATAAAACAAGATATAGCAAAAAAAATAATTTGGAGAAAACTTAGAGTGCAACTCAACTTAATCAGATTTTTAATTTGATCTTCAAAGCAACCATTTGCAACAAATAGTACTATTGTTAATCAGATGATAAAAATGAGGAAACAGAGGTTCAGAAAGTGTGTGGCTTACTAAAAAAGACATAGTTTATGTGAGAAAGCAAGAGTCCAATGCAGGTGTCTCTTCAATCCAAGGTTATGATCTTTCTACCAAACCACATTAAAAATATGAAATTTCTTTCAAAATTTTTTCTCACCCCTCATATTCACTTTATGTCAAATACATTTTTGAGTCACTTTGATTTGATCCCTTGCCATAACAGAAAATAAAGCTTCATTTTCTCCATAACCAAACGATTCCCAGATCATGTTCTTCTCCCCTGATTTTTCATCCCTAAGAAATCACCAGAATACCATGAATCCTAGAATCTTGAATAGCTGCAAAATAAAATATACAACCCAGAGAGAAATCTCTGACATACTGCCAAATCATGTCAAATTCTTAATTTTAAAGGTTATTGATCAAAACGGAAGTAGTTTCTTAAAACTTCAAGTATGTCAGAAATGATCATAGAAATGATCATAGGCACCAAATCATACTTTTCATCGCACTTTCAGTACTATTTAAAACCAAAACCATTAGTTTCATTCATGTGTTTTTTTCCCAAGAAGACTATTCTGTTGAAAGTAAATGATCAAGACACAAGCCACTCATTTACTGTGATGTTATCTTGACACTGACTTTGATAAAAAGTGACTGAGCCTATTGGCCAGTGTTAGGGCCATGCTAAAGCAATATTTTCATATTAGAATGTTTTTCAATATGCATTTCTCTGTATCCCAAGCCCAGGTCCAAGATTTACTTTCATAGAAGCTTCATGGGATCTCAGACTGAAAAGTGAACTTGGAAATTCAGTTTCATAATGAGATTGTAGGAAAGTTTCATCATTGACTGAAACAGGCTGGCAGCTGGAAGATTGTTCAGGATGACAATAGAGATGAAACGCCAAAAGGTTCTTTGTCATTTGTTTTACACTGAGTTTGTCACAGACCAGGAGAGGAAATAAAGCAACATCTGCCTACTAACTCTTTTTATGCACCACCAATGTCTGACAATTCCAATCATTATGATTTTCCTTTTAACAAATTCCAAAAATTGTTTCCAATGCCACCATTTGTTGCCAAGCAGAGCAAGTCTGTTGCCTCTTTCCCATCACAGTCTCTTAAATATTTTCAAGTAGAGTATGACCACATATTGGTCAATATTCTTTAAGTATTTTTAAAGAATTGTTTTGATTGAGGGTGGAGCCAAGATGGCAGAGTAGAAGGACAGACCTGTAAAAGCTCTCTTCCACCCAGCCCATAAAATACCTCTAAAAAAATGACTCTAAACAACTTCTAGAGCAGCAGAAGCCACAAAACGACAGAGTGAAAGAGATTTCCAGCCTAAGACAGCCTGAATGGCAGACAAGAAAGGTCTATAGCACTGGTCTTGGAGCAGAGTGAAACCCCTGGAGCCCAGCCCAGTCACACAGTGAACAGGCCAGTAACGGTCTTCAGGGGGCAGAATCACAGGGCATGTGCAATTCCCATGTTACTCAATCCACAAATACCAAAGATAACTTCAAAGGTCAGTGAGAAAGCTGTTTCATCTGGGTGAGAAGGGAATGCAGTCCAGCACCAATCCCAAGTGGCGGCAGCGTCCATTTTTGTAACCTTCAGCCTAAAGACCCTGGAGGAATCAAGCAGCTGATCTGGATGTCAGGCCCGAATGGCAGCCCTGGGATGAGGAGGAGAGCTAGAGTGCTGGAGATGGAGGCGGTTGTTGTGGAGAGGGAAACGTACTTGCAAATTCTGGGCAGAAAGGCTTGTGGTTGCTCCCAGACCAAAGCACAGGCCAGGAGAGGAGTCAACTCCTCTCTGTTAATTGTGTCACCTTGGAGGAATTGAGAACTTATAGTTCCCTTGAATATAGCCTCCTCTTGACAAAGGACTCAAAAGTCAAATAACTGGCTGGGAAAATGCCCCCCAAAAGGGAAAAAAAACCCATAAGACTATAGAAGGTTACTTATGTGGTGAATGGGCATTTTCTAGTGTTTCCAGAACTAAGAGGCTTTTGATTCCCCCAACTACTGAGGGTATTTATGGAGCTCAACCCTCATTAAGATAGCTAGACCTTTTTTCTCAGATTAATTACATGTCATCTCCAGACTGTAAATGAAAACTGATAACCTAAACATCCTATATCAGTATTTTGATGTATCTATAGTCATATATACACCCTATTAGAATGAAAAAATTGTCCACCGTCCTTTCTCATTCTGTTTCATGAACAGTTTTAGTCATTTCAGTCATGTCTGACTATTGACTTCGTTTGAGATTTTCTTGGCAAAGATACTCTAGTGGTTGCCCTTTCCTTCTCCAATTCATTTTACAGGTGAGGAAATTGAGGTAGACAGGGTTAAGTGACTTGCCCCAAGTCACATTCCTAGTAAATATCCAAGGCCTATTTTGAGCTCATGAAAATGAAACTTCCTCCCTTTAGACCTATCACTTTATCCACTGCACCACCTCACTGCCTATGTACATGTTATGTACATGTCCTCCCATATATCTCCCACAAGGGGTTCACTCAACATTCCAGAGGATGAATACTGCCTGTTGTGACAATGCATGGAGGTCAATGGAGCACATGTTAATTATTCCATTCTCGCTGCTAGATCTAAATATTCATGTGTAGGTATGTATGTATACATGATTCTTTATTATATGCATTTCCAGTCTTTTATTTTTTTAAAGATCTAATTAAGCTGAGTTCCACTCTAAATTTTCTACTAATTTTTTCTATGTGTTGTTTTATGAAGCAGTCTGGAATAAAGTATTCCATCCTCCTCCAGGAGGCCTCTGTCTCTCTCTGACTTGTATGTATATATGTTTGTGTTTGTATACATCGACAATAGAGATGAATGTAGACTGTGTAATCTATATATTTATATGTATATACTCTATATACACATGCTATACATGTATGCTTCAGGCTGGGATGAGTCCTGCCCAGGGAGGGATATATTGCTTTGGAAAGTTTCAGGGCAATGAATGAACAGGTGAGTAGATGCATAGGACCATTGACCCACTGTGCCCACATATGGGAGGCATGTCAGGCACCAGTTTCAGTGACTCAGATGTCAAATATCAAACTTCAAACTAATCATCCCATATACTTGTCATTTGTTTCAGTTGCAGAAAAGATAATTGGTAAGTAACCTAGAAAACCTGTCAATGGATTTGATTGTTATAGTAATCAAAATAACCATTCACTGGTATTTCCTAGGTTGATCATTTCATTTATAACAATTACTAAATGCCATAGGTTTAGCATTAACAGAAGGCTTAAGGCATGATGAATGTGATGTTAAAAGGGTCCTTCAAAATTTGAAGAGCCCCAAGTAGATATTGACATATTGGTTATTTTCCCATCTTCTCAGGATGAGAGCAATTTATCAAAGATGCCTGTTAAAGACATATATAAAATATTTCTCTTCACCAACTCAGTGAAAAGAGACTAGCAAAAAATACAGTTGAATGAGATGGAAGTCAATTCAATAAGGTTTAATAAGCTTTTGTTATGTGCCTATTAAGCTATAGGTTCCAGTTGGGACTTGGGAGAGAAAGACAAAAGCAAAAGAATTCTCCTGGTTGAACTTCTGGAGAAAGCCCAGCCCTACATCCAGACAACCACTAAGGTGTACCAGCCCTCCCAGCATGTAGACTCTATGGAGGAGATGAGGAGCACCATTAGCAAGAACTAGAAAAGTTGCTATGTGAAACAACTCCTGACCTGAGGGACAAGGAAAAGAAGGCTGTGGACTTCTTAGGCAGACTTAGCCCTCCCTCATGGTTTGCCTAATGTCTGGACACTTAAGCTGCAGCAATGACAAACTTCTGCCTCACGATTACTGGTAAAACAGCTTGAGCCCTCCACAAATTGGGGGAAAATGGAGACATACTCAAGGGATTTATAATGACCAGAGTGCTCGTGAAATTCTGGGAAGTCAAAAGTGTTCTTCCACACAAGCACTTGTCTTTTTTTTTCCCCAGAGATCCAACTTGAAAGTCCTTAAATACTGACAAAAGTTTCTCTATATTTCTAGAGTGTTTAAAAATCATATCAAGCCTCTGTAGCACTTCAAATATACATTAAAGAAACTAGGCCATGACGATTGAAAGTGGTGGTATGGTTTTTGAGGTCATTTAAAAATCCACCAAATACTTATTTACATAATAATGTGTATTTCAAAACTACATAAATATGTATTCAAACAGTCAACCAGATTCCTTCTAAACAGGTCATCACAGCCCAGGGTATAAATTTCCATATATTTTAAGGAAGCCTTATCTCTCTTATTGGTAATTCACCATGAAATAAAATTCCTGCAGCAGGATAATATACTTTTTTTCTTTCTCTCCCCAGAATATAACAGCGCTAACACAATATTTGAGTCACCCACCCCACTCTCTTCACTAGATGCTGAAGGAAGAAGTCATTGGCAACTTGAATAACTCCACACAATTGATCCCAGAGAGCCCTGAGGGGAAATTGTAGTAGTTGGGATGGAAATCAAGATTACAGGTCACTGGGAAGTCCCAGGATGGGTGAGAAATACATGGGGGAACTGTGGGAAAGAAGCCATTATGAATGATTTCACCCTGACCTAATCAAGCATTCCCATGGAAGAGGTACATGGGAAAAGCCCCACAGCTATTCCAAGGTTAATCCTTGTGCAGCCAGACATCAAAGCAAGTCATTTGGAGTGCAAAGAAGCTCCCTGGTCTGCCCCCCTATTAGAGGTCTAATACTGCCATGACAGCAGTTTCTGAGCCCCCAGTACAAAAGTCAGTGGAGTCCACAATAAGCAAGTCATTCCTCTCAAAAATGTGGTTTTCAATGCTACATGCTAGGAGTGAAAGAGGAGAAGGATTGATGACCATCACTGTTAACTTGGAGCTCTAGAAATCTGTAGGAGATAGCACTGTCTGAGAAGTGAAAGGAGGCAATACCTCCATAGAGTCTAATCAGGAAGAGAGGCTTAAAGGACTCTCCCCTCCCCCATCCAAACACTAGGTCTCTGCACATGATCAGGACTGCCTGAGGTTACACAGTGGCAGGGAAGGCAGAGAAAGAAGAATGACCCATTAGCAGGTATGGCCTCTGACATGAGCTTTGTTTTCTCCAGCCTGTCAGTCCCCCCACCACCACATTTTCTCATTGTAACCATAGGAGTGCACAGATGCTTAGTGGGAAAACACTGAATATTGGCATATAGTGAAGGCTCTGGGCACGGATTAGAAGTCAGAGATTTGGGAAATAATTCAAACTGTCCTCAGGACCTTTGTGTCATGTCAGTATGTCTGGCATGAAAATCACATGCAGAATGGTCAGTGAAGTCTAAAACTGATTTCAAATAATCCCAATCATTTTCACTTGGTTGTTAAAAACTTTCTATGTGTAGGACCCTTGCTACACCCTGGCAGAATTGAGAGATGTACCATTGATCTTCCTAAGAGGCTGCTAGGCTAATGCATGAGAGGAAAATACACATACATAAAGCTACATGAAAAACAAGACTGCAATAAATGAAAATGGGAGAACTAAGTAGGATGCTATGCAAACGTAAAGAGAAAGGGATCATTTCTCCTGGCAGCTTCAGGGACAAAGCAGCATCTGCTCGGATCCTGGAGGAGAAATCAATATAAGGAGACAGAGGTAGAAAAACATCAATAGTAATAAGAATGACAGTAGTAGATAAAATTTGTGTATCAATTTAAGGTTTATAAAGCACTTTTATAGATTTATTCATTTGATCTTTTGAATAACCCTTAGATATAGGTGTTATTAGTTCCTTTTTGGGGATGGGGAAACTGAGGCTGAGGGAGGCAAAGTCACCTGTCCAGAATCACACAGCTAGTAAGTGTAAGAGACAGCTTCTACCTCCAAAGAAAGGCACTCCTGCATGTGCTATCTGCACTGTCCCCGCTTACTGCCCCATGACAGACGGACAAGTCAGATAGGAGAAGAGGGATAGGGATACCTCTGGTAGCTGGAACTCAGGCCATTGGAAAGGAGAAAGCCTGAGGGAATGACCAGAGATTCTAAGATTCGCAGGCAGGCAATAATCTCTAACAAGCTCCTGTTAGGTGCATTTCATTCTTTTTCACAAATTCAGCATTCCTAAAATTGAATTTTTGTTAAACCTGCACTTGAAAAACAAAACTTGAATTGTATTTTTTAGTGTTTTCCATAAATTTTCTCTGAGATAATAATTACAACAATGGCTGAAAACTATGTAGTACATACAGTTTTTGAAACTCCTTTATTTATTTTCTCATTTAAACCACAAATAATTCTGTGAGGTAAATAGAAGGGAAATTAATTTCTTTATCCTACATATGAAAAAGGAATAGATAAAATCAGCTTAAGTGCTTTCTCTGTGTCAGGAACTTTGCTAAGTCCTGTAAATATCAATCCTGAAAAGAATTTCATGCCTGCTCTTTTGAGGTTTCTCCTCTGTAAAGGGAAGACTACATACATATGTTGTTACATTTTGTGGTCACCAATTCTTGGGTGATGGGTTCTGGGAAGTCACAAGGCTAATGAATAGAGTCACAGGTCAATGGACTAACATCTCTTCCCAGGAATGTGTGCTTTGATGATTTGATGACAACTTCCAAGAAGTGAAAAGTAGATTCAGAAGGGAAGGGGAAAGGATGAGCTTGGCAAGCATATGGCCAGAGTGCATTGTGATGGGTGTTGGATACCCAGATACTTTTGGTTCTCTCCAATCAGGAAGCTGCATTGAGGTATCACCTGGGGACAGAAAGTATGGTTAAGAAACATGACAGAAAGATATATGGAAACTTTGATTCTTCTCCCTCACTTTTCTACCCTTTATAAGCAATTCCAATTGATGTGAAAGTTCTCTACCCAACATTTCTATTAATCTCCTTATTGCCAAATCCAATTGGCTTCTATCAGTCCTTGTAATTGGTAAATTCTGTGTAGCAAGTGTTACTGTTTTCCATGTGGACTTTCTCTTATGTCATTTGTTATTGTGGGTGGTTAAAGGTGGGAAGGTGGGAATCGTGGTGGCAGCTATTGCTTTCTCTTCGTTCTCCTATGTGATGACTTCTCCATCTCCTTTTCTGGAGTACCATCCATCTCTCCACCTAACTGCGGAAACATTCCAAGTCTCTGCCCTGGGCCTATTTCTCTACACTCTATCCTTTTGTGACCACATCAGCTCCCATAGGTTTTCTTTACATCTATGATAACTGACTCCTAAATCTATATGTCTAGTTCTAATCTCCTACCTGAATTTCAGTCTCCTAACGTCAATAGCCTATTGAAAATTTCAAACCAGATGTCTCCTAGATATCTCACATGTGGTATGTCCAAAATAGAGCTCCTTAATTTTGTGAGGGGTTTTCCCCATCCAATCCAGGCCTCTTCTGTACTTCCCTGTATCTACTGAGGATATCATTATCCTTGTATTTACTAAGGTTCTCAACCTTGGAGGTCTCATCGACTCCTCAGCATCCCTCACCTCACATATCGAAGTATCATTATGTCATGCCTCTATTCTTGGTTTGTGATCTCTTTCCTTTTCCTGCCCAAGTGATGTAACTACGCAGTAATGACAAAACCACCTTCATTTTACTCCCATTAATTTGAAACCTGAAGCCATCCCCTGTGCTTTCATGCTTTGGTTACTGGTTACCCAGGATGGTGAAGTATAGAGTAGTCATTTAATGACCAACTCTCAGGGATGCTTCAGAGTTCTGTTCCCAAGATTCCCTTAGATAAATTCAGATTATACTAGATGACTTTGAGGTTGTTTTAAATTTATTTTTAATAATTTAATAATTCCCTTATTCTGTGACAGGATTTCATGACTGATTAGATTTGAGGGTGAATCAAAGATGACACGACATTTACAAACTTGACAGAGTCAAGTGGGAGAAAGAGACATGGAGGAGAAGGTGATGATTTCAAATTAAACATATTGATTTGAGTTACCCTTAAGATAGCCATGTAGAGACATCCAATAGGGAATTCAATAAGTGTGTGTGTGCGTGTGTGTGTGTGTGTGTGTGTGTGTGTGTGTGTGTAATTACAGGTCTAGTCCCTAACAAAA
Source organism: Notamacropus eugenii (assembly GCF_028372415.1). Classification (NCBI taxonomy): domain Eukaryota; kingdom Metazoa; phylum Chordata; class Mammalia; order Diprotodontia; family Macropodidae; genus Notamacropus; species Notamacropus eugenii. The sequence goes on from NC_092874.1 coordinate 4,351,375, forward strand.
TCAAGGAGTCCAAGTCACATGGGATAGAGCATGTCACTTACTCCAAGTGTTCTTAGTTGTTACCATTCCTTTGATCGATGTTCTGGGCCCACAGTGAAACAAATGGATATTTTTAACTCATCTCTCAAAGGACAGAATTGCCACTATATAAGAATTTTCATCATCTCTAGCACTAATTGGGAGCTTTTCTTTTTTAACAGCCTCAGTTGGGATGCTGGCTGGAATAGACATGGGGAATTCACTTTAGAAGGTTTCAGTTCAAATTAAAGCTGGTTTAAAAAATAGAAATAAATGTGGAAGAAGAAAATAGGAAATAGGGAAGCCTATCATGGCTCTTCTAATAATTAATTCATTTAGAAAATATCACTAGTGCCATGGGTAACTAGTTGCTAGGGATGCTATGAACATATTTCATGAGTATTAAAGTCATCACTTTAGGAAAGTGGAATTTCCAGGACTTAAACCTCCCCCTAGTCCCACTCCAACAATTCTTCCCCCCTCCCCCGCCACGTGATTTTTAAGCCATATTCTATGAAATGGTATAATTAGTCTTAAGGGGAGAGGGAAAATCTTTCTGCATAAGTTAATGTCTTGAAGAAAATTTGAAAATATTGATTATACTGATCTTTAACCTAAATGTCTCATTTTAACTTATTGCCATTTCCCTAGGACATGTTATTAAAGAAATAAATTCTGTTATACTTTTTTTAAAAAGGAAAATTTTCATGGCAATGAGATAAAACATTTATTCCTTTAAATTTTGTTCTAATAATCTCAGTTAAATACCTACACAATTATACCGAGAAGAAAAAACAATGTAACATGTGTAATCATTTTCATTAACTTTTTTTAGACTTGAACTGTTTCTCATAAGAGGTGAGTAACTTGTCTCATAGCAATTTCATCCACAAGGAATACTGCTCTGCATATGTATTTAGAATCACTTCCTCTGGAATGTTTAGGAAAGAGGTCAGCCATTACCCAAGGATACTCCTTTTTATCATATGATCTTAAAACCAGTGCTCAACCCAATTGATACGCCTTGAATTTCTTTCTTTTGAATTCATTAAGGTAAGAGAGTATTGTTATTTCAACATGTAGAAATGTTTCAGGCTGAATTGTATTTTAAAGATCCTGAGATACCAACACAACTTTGACACTATATACACTTTAATCAAAATGGAAGTTTATGGCCATAGTCCCCAGATGATAAAAACTGGTGTGTACTTTTGTGTGTGTGTGAGCATTTCAAGTAATGAGAACAGACTTCCAAAAAGATGACTTAGTGAGATGTGTAATATCAAAGTCCAGTATGCTTTCATTACCTCAGAAAGAAATTTTAGAAGCCAAAAAAATTAAAAAGATGAAAAGAAGGTGAATCAAAAAATCCGCACTAGAAAAAATCTACAAACACATGGAAACTAAAGCATATAAGAAACTAAAGCAAATAATACAATTAAGAAATACAATGAGTTATAAAAATATCAAAGAGGAATTTTCAGAAGCAAGGAATAATTCCATAATTGTTATATGTAGAGGCCCAGATAAGAGCATGGAATAGCCACAATGATGCCTAGGGTTACTGAAGCTTAATACACTAAAGGTAAATATAAGAATGAAATTACAATTCTGAAAGATAAATTTTAGAAGAGGTTCAGTGATTTAGAATAGAAAAAGAAAAGTTTTATTGAAACTGAGAACCCCTGAAACTAAATAAATTCGACTCCACCTTAGAATAGAATAGGATGACTAATACAAGAAAATGTATTAGTTCAAAGTCAAAAGATATAAAACTTGAAGAGATAGCTAGTCTCTATGAATCAAAGGACCTAATGCTGACGATAAAACAAAAGGAACCAAATTCCAAGACTGATTGGCCTCCCAGAAAAAAAAAAAACAACACCATTGCAGACATAATACATATAGTAAATATTTTAGGAAATCATATATCACCTTACTATTGCCAGTGAAAATGTTGGTCCCACCTCTTCAACAGTCACAACTCCTAAAGATGCATGGAGAAAAACATTTTAATGCCAAACTTACTGGTACCATCAAATGATTCAGCATCAAAAGACAATGTGATTTTCTTAACGGTAATGATGCCAAAGAAGCTATATTCCCATCTACCTTTCTGTTAACAGAATTACTGAACTTCCCTTTCTGGCATAGCTGAAATCTCTTATATTTGTTGTCTGCTTTATTACATGCTATCTTTTTGAGTTCAGTGCCTATTTCATTTTGTTTTCCTCTTTATATGTCCAGACCTTAGCACAGTGCTTTGTATAATGTGATTGTTTAGCAGGTTATTTGTCTTTCATTGTTTCAAAACTATCCAGAATTATTGAAACTTAGAAGAAAGTTCAGATTGCTAGAATCGAGCACATATTATACTAATACATAGAAATTCCAAGTTTAATTGACTGAGAAAAATAGTTATCTTCTCTACTGCACCAAAGGTTAAAAAATATCCTTACAAATATATCCTTAGAAAAATATCCTTACAAATAATAAGGAAGAGATGTCATATGCCAAAAGATACTGGTCTAATGTCCTTTTGTATATGAAGGAGAAAACAATAACAATTTCGTTTTTAAAAACTGTGACACACCATAATGATAAAGAAAATAAATTTGTTTTTACTAGTAATAATAATGGGCCGCTAAGTGTCACAGTGGATAGAGTACTGGTCCTAGAGTCAGAAGGAACTAAATTCAAATCCAGTCTCAGACACTTACTAGCTGTGTGACCCCAGGCAAGTCACTTAAGACTGTTTAATTCAGTTTCCTCATCTGTAAAATGAGCTAGAGAAGGAAACGGAAAACCACTCCAGAACTTTGCCAAGAAAACTCCAAATGGAGTCACAAAGAATCTGACGTGACTTATAGACAACTGAACAAAAAATAATAAGAACTTAGAAAATAACTTATACTCTCAAATTGAGCATTATCATAAAGGGAAAGAGAATTTTTAATAAAAAATCAATAACTTTGGAATATTTTTGAGAGAACAAAATTAAACAGATTTGTTAAAATTAGAACACAGCAATAGAACGAAATTGCAGCAACATAATGAAGTCTAAATGAAATGGAAAGCATATAAAATGGCCAGGTGTTTTATACTATAAGGGGATGGTAAGAACAATGTTCCTTTGGAGATCTACCTTATCTAAGGGCCATGAAGGGAACAGTATGCTACAGGAGAATGGACATTCATTTGAGAGTTAGAGGTACTAGTTCAAATCTTGCCACAGGTTTTTTACTTATATGTATTATTTTGGGAAAGTAATTTAATCTCCCTGGTACTTGGTCATGACTGTTGTAGTTCTATGCATCTGATGTAAACTTTATATTTAGGTATTCAAAGGATAAATACACTAAACTAGGAAAGGAGAAGTGGAAGATGGAGGTCTTTAAATTGTGATATTAAGATGAAGATCTTTCAAGCAAACAGAGTATGGGGAAGAGTAAGTATGTAGATTGACTTGCTGAACAAGGGAAGGTATTTTATTCTATAAAAATAGATGGAAATCAGCAGAGACTGAGCTGGAGGTGAGGCAGGAGGTGTGGCAGAGGATGTTTTAAAGCACAGTTGGGAAAAGCATTGGTCCAATAAGACAAAACAAAAGTCTATCAAATTATATGGAAAAACACACACACAAACACACACACACACACACACACACACACATAAAGTCTGAATCTTTATAACCTTACCATAAAATAGAAAAGAATTCTACACAGGATGACAAATTCCCACAATTTGATGGAAACAAACACAGACACATAATTGAAATATAAGGAATTATTCTGTGTTCAAATAAGGATCTATGGAAGAATTTATCATTGTTTCACTCTATTAAGTAAGCAAAGGTAGAAACTGATATCTGAAAAGATATAAGTAAAAAGTGAAGAGACTAATTATATTGTGCATAAATATTCCATCATTTATGAAAAATATCAATTCAACACATATATGGATGCATTTCAAGAAATGTTACCTAAGTTCACAAAATGAAGTCTAAGCAAATGTTTGACTTATATGGTATGAAAAGAATCATTGGTGACTTCCGTGTTATTCTTGGATATTTAAAATTGAGGAAATAAGCTGAAGTAAACATAGAAATGCATCAAGGAAGTGACTTGAAGCACTGCAACTTCTGGTAGCCCAGAAAAGGGTCAACTGTAGATTCAAGGGAGAGCTGGCTCCCGTGGTAAAGAATCAGTTCAAAGAGTTAAGATCCCAGGTGAATTTCTGTGTGAAGCTGTTTGAAGATTACAGCAGGAGAGAGGCTCCTGAAGCCCGATAATACCAGATCAATGACTTGCCTTGGACACATTTGTTGCCTACACATGTGCCCCAGGACTATTGCATCTCACTTTTATGCCCACTCCTCAGATACTATGTACATGTGCTAGAGAGAATATACAAGACACTTGGGGAGGAGAGGAGGGAGAATGTTTTGAAGCTATGTTTCTTTTGCTGTAACCTTAGTCAATTAATTTGCATTGGGCTTATGTCTACTGACTAGCTATTGTGGGAAATGATCACTGTCAGGGCTTGTGCCCTATTCTTTTAGGAGTAATGACCCACAGAGAATCCCCCTTAATCTACAAGAAAGGATATTATATATATATATATAAGCAACCTGCAACATGCTATAAATAAGATACTACAAAAATGAAAATGAGTAAAGGACGTCAAAGGATGTAGGACAGAAAAGGAAGCTTGGTTGGTCACATGACACAAGTAAAGGATGATAGGTAGACATACAGGGGCATAGTGAGAGGTAGCATTTGGACAGAGCTCTAAGGTTTGCAGAGTGTTTTCACAATGACCCTTGGAGGGAGGTGCTATTATTTTCTTTTAACATATAAGGAACTGAAGCACAGAGAATTTAAGTGACTTGCCCACAGTCACACAGCCAATAAAGGAGAATTCTCAGCAGGATTTGAACTCAGTTCCACTTGAGTAGAGGGTTTATATTTTATCCACTGTACCACCTACCCGCTGCAAGATAACCATAGTGCTCTATTCATACTGTCACAGTGTTGGAGGAGAGAAGAGGAGGCTGATAGCACATTGAGTTGACTTCCTGTGGTCCCCACTTTGGGGAAGATGGGGACAAGAATCACACAGAATTAGCAGGCATGACTGAGCTGTGATCTGCATCATTGGCAGTAAGATCAGAGATACATGTATATTCACATATGGATGGAAGAATACTTCAGTGCCATGTATATTCCATTTTCAATTAAGGATGCTGGAGTGGGATGCCACAGGATATTTTCCCCCATTTCTAAAACAAAGGTATCATAGAGAGCTAATCCCCAAAATATCTTTCTGCTGCAGCTATATTTGAATGCAATGTATTGTATTTTATTAGTCCTAATCTGCAAACAATTGGATTGGAGATGATTTGGAGTTTTCTAAACTCTGTGTTTGAGTCTGAAAAGGAGTAGAGGAGGCATGAGAAGAGGATTTCCGGGGCCATGGCTTACTACTCAGTACAAGGTATGTGGCTTATCTACTCAAGTGGAATGGAAGTTGCTGTAGAGCAGGGTTCCTCATTCATTTCGAATCAGATTGTAGATGTTTGATAAAGGGTAGTTCAATAAAACTTCTTAAATTTGTTTTTGGTATTTCAATTTATTAGAGGTAAATATTGTTAGAGCATTCAAACATGAAGGGATATTAACTTTCATGTGTAATATTTGGACTTGTGAAGTATAAAAGCTAAAAAAAAAATAGCAGGAAAGTATAAACGGCTTACACACTCTTTATTTTCATTGTTTCATTTGCTGTTTACAATAATCCAGTGGGAAAGATACAATGCTATTTTACAGATGAGAAAACTGAGCTTCAGAAGAGATGAGTGATTTGCTGTGATTATGCTGCTTCAAAGACAGCTTCCATTCAGTGTTGGTTTTGCCAAACTTCCAGTCTGGCATGCTGACAATAAACTCACTTGGTGATAATATGATTCCGAGGGGCTTGGGAAGGGGGTTGGAGTTGCTTCTATCAGTTTAGATTTCAAGGGCTGGAAAGAGTAGAATGCTGTTCTTTTACCATCTCTACCAATAGCCAGTAGCCACTCTACCATTTTTCTCGAAGCCAAATGAATATGGGAAAATCTCTAGTTTTGTTCATGTTCTGTATTTTGCTAGCACACTCATACAAGTCCTCTGCACAAAAGGTTTGAGCAAAGGGAGGTGTTCTGGGTGAAACATTCTGATTGTGAAGTGGACAGAGTCTTATAGAAGTACCCTTTATTCACATCAGTACAGCAGTCTTGGAATGCATTGTGAAATAGGGATTGTTCCATTACTTGAAGCTATACAATATAATAATTTCTTTGAAGTTGCTTTTCTTTGTTAAGGATATTTTTTTTCTCACAGGGGATCGACATATTCTTTATTTCCCCACACCTCTGGCATCTACCCACAACTGTCCATCTACACCAAGCTGTTTATCATTCTCAAACACCATTTATCAAAGGCTAGCAATAAACTTCTGTTTTGGAATGTAGATTTTAATAAGAGTCAGTGAGTCATTTTTCGAAAAGTATCTACTATGTGCTGGGCAGTATGGTAAGTGTTTGTGTTTGATTTGTATTCATCCTTCATTACTGAAGAAGACCACGCCATCAGAGAAATGATGATATGACTTGCACTTGACTTTGTTTTGAGTGAGGGAGGGCTGTGCAGGTCTCACTTCTCCTCCAAAGCCATCTGAATCCAGTGACCAGATATTCATCAGGATGACTGGAGATGACCCAGGATGCACTGGGAGACTTTGGGCCCTTTAGACCAAGGTCTTTGCAGGTGAGGTAATGCCCATTCATTGAATAGGCTTGTTGTTAAGTGTTAAGAATATAAAGAAAGGTGAAAAGAGAGTCCCTGCCTGTCCTTGAAGAGCTCAAAATCTAATTCTGAGAGACAGGGATCTGAGAAATCATCTATTTAAACACTTTCTTTTCTATATCAAGGGGTTACAACCCAGAAGTCATGATATATCCAATGATCTCTAGTTAGTGAAATAATCAGAGACAAATATTAGGTCCTATTTCCTTTCCCTGTGATCACTCTATTAGATTTCATAAGAAAATCAACAAATGTACTTAGCAGTCAAGCAACCTTGCCCAAAATGAAGTGATGTCATTAAGCAGATGAATTCTGGACCTTCTTTCAAGTGCCCAGATCAACAAAATTGCTCAGTGCCTTTTTTTTTAATAATTTTGTGAGGACATGAAAATTCCTTAGCCCTTATCATGAGCAAAAGGATGTTAAACTACATTTATTATCTATTTCATAGAGTTATTATGGAGCCAAAATAATGTTGTCTAAGAAAAACACTTTGCGCATTTGAAAGCATCATATAAATGTGAATTCTTCATTTTTAGGGAGAAATGTTCTATGAAGGCATTGGAGGTAACTGCCCCATCTTCATGATGCACCTCAAATACAGCTTCTTTGCTGAATTATTAACTATTTTGGAGTTTTCTCTGTGCCATGGAGACTGTCGACTGTTCATTTAAGGAGGACAAACAAGCTTCAGATGTGTAATTCTTGCCACCTGCCTATCTTTCTCTAGGCATCCAGTAGGTGCTAAATGTTTGTAAGGTGTAATACAGCACAGTTTTTACCACTTCTTTGTTGAATCTGCATTGCTCAGCAAATCTAGTTCCATAAGGATAACCTTCTGTAACTTCTAGTAATAATGGCCATCTTTAAAATGCCTATGGAGCCCTCTGTCTCATTAGTTCTCTGTGACTGGGTTATTGGTCCCATACTTCTTTGCTGACATGTTGTTTGCTCAGTTTCTGTGGATGTTAGACATGGAGGGACTTTTGATTCTACTTCTGACTGTAAGCCATTTCCAAAATTTTATTATGAGAAGGAATTGTATCATTCTAGTATTGTTTACTCTGACTAAAGCCAGGCTACCTCTCTGTACTTACTTTTTCTTTTTTCTAAGTCCATGAAACCACCCCCTCTTCATGATACATTCTAGAAAGTGGCCAAGAGTAAGTGAGCTTGACGGGCCTGTAGCTTCCTTTCTTGCCTTTTGTTGAAAACTAGGTTAACAGTTGCTCTTCTTCAGCCCTACAGCATCACTTACATCCTCAGCGATTTATCGAAAAGAGTCAACTGTTGCTCAGCAATCCAATTTGTTAGCCATTTCACTGTCCTAAGCCATGCAGTAGTTTATTTAGGCCTAGTGTTACTCATTGTTGTTGCGTTCATTTGAATATTTATTCCCTTTTTTTAATATTATAAATACCTAATTAGTGTAGTCATTTATGTGGTGTTTTAAAGTTGAGAAAAGCTCTCTACATAATTCCTTCATTTAATTCTCAAAATAGGTCCATTAGGATAATATTGTACTTGTCACCATTTCACAGATGAGTATACTAGAGCCCAGAGAGCTTCAATAACTTCCCCAGGGTCACACTAGAAACAAACAACTGAGGGTAGGGTTCAAACCTTGGCTTCATGACTATAAGCTTAATGGCATACTCCTTTCTTGTGCTATTCCCAGCATATCAACATTTTTGCTCTCAGCCCTTCCCTTTTTTTATATATTTTCTATAGTTTTCTGTCATCTAGGGATAATTTTTTCTGATTTGTTTTTCATTTTAGTTAAACTTTAAAATATAGGAGTATGACCCTATTTTGGCTTTGACCTTGGTCAGCTAAAGCATTGATCACTGAGTGATACAATCAATAGATTTAACGACTGAGAATATCTTCAGAAGCTATTGGAAATATGCTTCAATATACATTGGTACTTCCATGTCTACACCATTCATTTCTCTTTATATCACATAAAAACAAAAGGTTAAATCCTTTAAGTTATGAGGAAGGACGAAAGATCTTGAAGAATTTAGAGAGAAGAAACATTGCAATAGGGCATGGTCTCCAATTGGGCACAACTATAGGAAGGGAGGATTGTAAAGATAAGGACAATAAGAACATTTTTAAAGAATTGTAATAAGGAGTGAATTACATTTTCACCTAAGAGAACTGTAATTTTTTTCTCATTTTGCTCTCTTTTCCTTTTGACTTTATACATAAAATTACCATCAAACACAAGAGATGTCACCCTAATTGGAATGTTTCTGAATCTGGAGTGGAGAGAAGGTCACACCTCATCAAAGGAGAGAAAACCATCCCATAATTCTTGGGCAGAGTAAATGTAGGTATCAAAGGCTTCAAACCCTATTTGAATGATATAAGTTCACTGCATGTGATAGAGACACTTAAAGGAGTTAACCTTTCCCTCAAAGATTTAGATGATACATTGAGCATTCACCCTCAATTTCAGAAGAATTTTTATACTTTTCCTTACTACTGATCATGAGAAATAGCTGAAGATTGGGAGAGGGAAGAAGGGAAAAGAGAAAGAGACATAAGCAATTAATCATGGTTAATTCAGAAGACGTCTTTGTTGAGACCATAGAAGGGCTATGCCTTTGCCACATAGGTCACCAGCCTTGGGCTCTCTATATGTAATATACTTCAATGAGGAAAAAGTATATTCTTTACCAAATGAGCAAAGTCCAAGAGGAACATTGAAACAGTTATTATATCTTTGGCATATTTAGTTTCCTGCTCCACAGAACTATTACCGATTACTTATAAAATAGACCAAATCATCTTATTTTGAGACCCCCAGGTAGCTTGACTTTCTGGCTGCCTCTTCTATAATTCCTTCTGTTTCTTTTTCCCTGCTTCCATTGCTTGTCATCTCTACCCTGAATCATTTGAATAATCTAACTAGTATCCCTTCTTCCAATATATCACTTATCTAATCTATTTTTCATTCAGCCAACAATATATTCTTCTCAGAGCACATGTCACTCTCCAGCTCCAAGACCCTCACAATGGCACTCTAGTGCACTGAATAAAAACGCTGTCTTTAGCAGGACGTGTAGGGCACTTCCCTCTCTGGCTCTCACACAATTTCAAAGTTCTGTTTTGCGTTTCTTTTTTCCTTTTCATGCACTCTGTGTTTTAGCTAACCTGGACTGCTCTCTTTTTCATGAGTATGACTTTTCCTTTTTGCATTCCTGGTAAATCCCACCCACCCACCACTGCAATGCCCTACTGCCTCGTCCCTCCTTTTTCTTATCTCAAGGTGCAGCTTGGGCATCACTTCCCTTTCATTAGAGTACCATCTTTCAGATGAAAGCATTCTCTATCTTCTCAAATTTCCCTTGAGGAATTTCCCTGGATCTCTCTTTTGCCCCCATTCTACATTACCTTGCATTATACTGATCAGTGCACCTGCCTTTTCCTTCTGGTAGAACACATCGCAGCACATCAGAACTGGAAGGCATACAGAGGCATCCAGGCTAACACATACTTGTACAAGAAGCTCCTAGATGAGATACGAAAAAAGAAATCATCCAGTCTGTGTTTGAAAACCTCCAGGGAAGGAAATCAAAAACCTCCCCAGAAAGTCCATTCCACTTTGAGACAGCTGGGATTGCCAGGAAGTTCTTCTTATCATTTAACTTAAATCTACCTCTTTCCATCTAGCACCTTCTGTCTATTAGCTGCTCAATCAATTTAGGGTCATGGGGATAGCTGTTGATTGACTCCTGGCCATCTATTTTTTCTTCTCCTCAGAGATCTGCTAACACATTCACCTACCTTTTACTGACCCTTCCATACTTACAATTCCTTAATAATTGTCTTCAGTCCTTTCCATTTACCTGAGTTCTATTACTCACCTCCAAATAGATAATGGGCACTTTTACTCTGATAGTTCATTCTATCTCTATACACACAGAGACACAGACAACATATCAACATCATGTTGGATTTCCACTAATGGCCACTTTTGCCAGTCAAGTATCTACATTTGAGAATTGTTTCAGTTCTGGCTTTCATGCTCCATATTAAGATTATTTTTCCTTTGAGGTGTACTTTTCATGCATCAATTTCTCCCCAATGTCCTGCCATTACTTCTTTCGTGCACTTCATCGACTTTTAGATGACTTCACTCATCTCTTGGAAAGTGCCTCCTTGACTCCCAGAAATCTCTTCTTTCACCTCTAATCTCTTTTACAAACCACACATTTTCAGACATTGAAAAATCAACCAACATTAACTGCTGGTATGAGACTCTAGCCCAGGCAGGTGGGAAACTGCTCTTAGGAGGAAGTCCTAGATTTCCATGGCTGAAGTTCTCATTTTCTGGAAAAGATCAATAGTGGGCATCCAATGTTGAGAAAACTTGATTTAGTTCTTGAAGCTACTCACAATGGAGCATACAAACATTGCTGTTGAAGCATGCATTGATACTCACTGGGGAGGACTTGTGAGATCATCATATTCAGTTAAGAGGATGCACCTACTTTAGTAGAAACAAAATAATGCCATTGAGAAAGGGCAAATTGACATTAGTCAGAAGATACCCACAGAACTGGACGATTAGACAACCTGACCACATACTGCCCAAATCTACACAGAGTCTAAAACCAGCTCTCCAGCAGCCCTCTTCCCAAAGGAATAATGGACTCTAGTTTCTGACTAGGAAAAGAGAACAAAGCTGAAAACAGCCCAGTAAAGCTGGTGGTGATGTGAGAGAAGGTGGAAAGACAGAGATCTATAAGTCATTTGTCATGGGGAGGAAGAGAATGGAGGCATGCCATGTCAACTCAACCCAATCTAAAACCCAGCATTTGTTTCAGACTCATAAAATAGTTTTGAAAATAAAAGTATTCTAATTATATAAAATTATGAATGGATTTTTATAAACAAAAGTGTCCTGGATGGCTCCCAGTGACTCACTCATTCTTGGTATGAGAATCTTCAGACTGTCAATAAAATGGGTTCCTACTTTTCCTTGGCAGACAATCAAGAGTGGCACAGACTGGTCTGTGGTGATTGCACCACAGCTGTCTACATAGGCCAACTGGATTGGATGAGAACCAAAAGCTCCATCTGTCTTGAATATCCTTTCATTTCTTTTAATTTTATTGCAGTTGCCCTACTTATTCAGTATTATTTTGACATTCAGCATTATGTTTTGATTGAATCTGAAGTATAATCAATAAAGAAAAAGAAGGAGGAGGAAAAGGAGAAAGAAGTAAAAGATGAGAAGAAAGAAAAAAAGAAAAGGAGTTGGAGAAGATTTATATGTTGCTTAAAGGTTTGTAAGGTACTTCAAATGGGTTATTTTATTTGCTACTCACAACAATCCTATAAGTCAGGCTCTCTTGCCACCTTCATTTTGCATATGAGTAGACAGAATGATAAGTGATGTGTCTAGGGTCACGCAGATCATGTCTACAAAGAAGAACTTGAATTTAGGCTTTCCTAAGTCCATGATCAGTATTCTCTCTACATGGCAAGCCAGATTTTTCAAAGGTTCTGTAAGATATTCTGGATTAATTTTGAACCACTCTAAAGCCAGAAGAAGTTTCACATGACTTCCATATGTCTCTCTCTTGACTTGACCAGATCCATTCTGAACTCTAGGTCTTGATTTATTTCAGTTTCCCCATGAAAGTGCAGCCCTGATAGGATCGACTGATAACCTGTCAGAGGAGCCAGTCCCATGCATATAACTCATGGCAGTGAAACAGTCAACTTGACTCACGTAGGACCTCCAGTTGAGAAATAAAATGAGTCACTTCATTTCAGGCTTTGCCTTTTCTGCTTTGTGTGTAGGGCAAACAGACACAAAGGAGATAATATTAAGACAGTTTTTTTCCTCTCTGCATGCTGCTCCGGCTGTCTCTGGAGAAATAAAGTGCACTTTGCTGACATATTTCCAACCATGAGAAACTAATGAAAACTTCTTAATTAGTATCATTAATTTCTCCTAAACATCTCAGTTTATATCTCTCTCTTTGTGTTTGTGGAACATATTTCTCTTTCCAAATCCAAGCAATACCAGAAAGTTCACAAAATTCTATTTTCACTGATTTTTTCCAGTATCTCAATCTTGGAAGGGACATCTGGGGTTTAACTTGTACTGACCAAGAATCAGTTCCCCTCTTCCACATCCACCAAGTGGTCATGTGGTGGCCATACTTGAAGACTTCAAAGCATTGTTTCCTGAGATTTTCTGTGGTCCTTTTAAAATACTCTAATCATTAAAAAGTGTTTCCTCATTCTAACCCAAATTTCTGTCTCCGAAATTTTTTGTCATTGTCCTAACTTTTCCCCTTTGTTGTCAAGTACAAAAGTGCACTTCTGTTTCCACATGACAGCTCTTCAAATTCTTGACATCATCAATTGAATCCCCTCTAAGTCTCTTCTTCTCTAGAGTAGACATCCCTAGGATCTTTACCCAGTCTTGATATGGCATGATCTTAAGGACTGCCTCCAATCTGGTTGCTCTCCTTTGGATGGCTCAAGCTAATGAATAGTCTCATCAATTATAATTTTTAACTGAAACAAACATCAGAATCAGTGACACTTTCATCCTGAATAATAAGCTTTTCTTAATATTGCCTAATCATGCATTAGCACATAAATTTTGCCAACCTATATTTGAAACAGTTAACCACTATTCATATTGAATTGAATATTAGATCTTGGGATAACTGTTCTATGACCCTGTCATTTGACCTCAGGGATATTACTTGCTCATGCAGCAATGCACAAGATATCTTGACATTAATAAGTCAAGCAGATGAATTTCTTATTTTCCTTATGATGGAATATCAGTCTAATAATAACTATATGTAGCAAGAAAAAGAAGGCTTATAAGAGAATTAAGTCATTGCTTTCGAATTATCAATATACCACTACAGATTTTCTGCTTTTAGGAGAGCATGGAATATCATAGCTTATTTTTCTACTCTCAAGAATTGACATGAATGAAATTGATCCATGAGTTACCAAAGACTGCAAGACAGCATGAAAGGTTTTCCAAATTTGACCAATTTTCTTATCTTTAAGTGTAGATGTAACTGAAGTCTGTGTCTTCACTCTGAAGGCCAGCCTAGCAAAGTGGTGAGAGCTTCAGAACCACCTGTTTGACCATGGTGACCCCAGAAATAGACTCCAATAGAAGAAAGCCCCTAGATTGCCATCTGCTTTTAATAGAAATGGTTATTCACTACTTTTTTGGTAGGAAAACATTAGCAAAGACGAAAGAAAATGCTGGTAATCACATGGTTGTAGAACATTATCACAATGAAATTTCAAAGGTGGTAGGCTTGACATAGGAGCTTTATCTACTGAATAATGAATTGAAGGACTGCAAGAGGAACGAAACTATATCCATATGGACCTTCTCCATGTAGGAAAATGTTCTCTCTCTTTCTCCTCTTTCTTCCCTCTTTCTTCTCTCTCTTTTTCTTTCTCTCCCCTAAAATCTACACCTCCTCCACTGAAAGTTTCCAGAACATTTTCAGGGGAAAAATTCTTTTCTTTCCTTGCTGTGGTAAAATGTCATCACCAAGTATGCTGCCATGTAGAATATATCAGCCAATGTGCATTCTCCATTTCACATGGGAAAATGTAAAATATTCTGTTTGAAAATGGAGAGACTTAGCAGTTAATGGTTTCAGTGATTTAGAGTACACGTTTATTTACCAAGTATGACATATGAAAATGATTCACACTGATTGACTATATCCCCTCAACAAAACAGAAATGAACAATTAAGGAGCATATGATCCTTTGGTGAGCTTGATATGATATTGAGTAAAACAAAATTATTCCAAGTGCATTTTTACGTGTAATCAGGACAGCAAATATTTGGCATGAAAGATATCTGCTGCTTTTTTAAAAAATAATCTTTTTTGTTAATAGTGTGACTATTTCAATTCAGGTCAAGAAGCATTCCCTTGCATATAACCTTTAGGACACTTTACTGGCCAACAAAAGCAAATGATACAAAGATGGAATAAACAGTAAACTATGATCACAAGGAGTTTACATTATATTGCCTGGGGGATGCAACATTTAAGTAGATATCAATCAAGCAATGAATATTTGTTAAATTATTAATCTGTTCTAGCCTCATCTTTCTTAGTATCTCTGAAACTATTGACACTGTTCATCACCCTCATCTTAAAAATTCTTCTCTCCAGGTTTTTGGACACTGCTCTGACTATTTTTCCTCTTCTGGGTCTGACTGCTCAGAGACACACCATATCCCAACTCCATACATTTTTGCTAGTTGTTTCCTATGCATTGAATGTCCCATCTCCTCACTCAGTTTATCAACTTCCTTTAAGTCCCAGCTAAAAAAATGCATCTTCTTCAAGAAGACTTTACTCATCTGGACACTTAATCATAAAACATTCACTCTACTGATTAACTCCAATTTTTGTTCAGTCATTTGCAATCATTTTGACTCCCTGTGACCTCATTTGACATTTCTATGGCAAAGATACTGGAGTAGTTTGTCACCTCCATCCCTAGATCATTTTAGAGACGAGGAAACTGAGACAAACAGGGTTAAGTGACTTTCTCTAGAACAAACAGTTAGTAAGTGTCTGAGGATGGATTTGAACTCATGAAGATAAGCCTTCGGGATTCTAAGTTCCATCTACTATGTCACCTAGCTGTCAACTCCAATTTATCCTGTATAGAGTTTGTTTGCACATAGGTATTTCCATGCTAACTCTTTTCACTGGATTTTGAGCTTCTTAAAGACAATGACTCTTTTTTTCGTCTTTCTGTGTATCTTCAGGACTTGGCACAAGGCCTTGCACATAGAAAATGTTCAGCAAATGCTTTTTTGCCAAACTCAACTTGATTACAAAGTTTTAGGTACTGTGCTACACAGTGGGAATGCAATGAGGTTGAATAGCCCTGCCCCCACAAGAAGTGTCCTTTCTAATGGTGGGACTGTGTGTATGTATGTATGTATGTAGGCACACACATACAGATACACATATATATGCATATATACATGCATACATATGCATATATGTTTATATGTATGCATATATATGTTTATATGTATGCATATATATACACATACATATGTACACACACATACAAAATGAATACAAGATGTAGAATAGGGAAGGCACAAATCTACAGGTACCAGGAATGCTTCAATAAACCCATCCATCAATTAGAATTTATTGAGTACTTACTACGTACCAGGTGCATCCAACAGGAGGTGGTACTTGAACTGATTCTTACAACACAAACCTATTTTCTAGACATAAAGTTAAGGGAGGAGGAGTGTAATCAAATCTTATGGCATCAGTTAGTGCAAAAATACAGAGACAAGAGATATGGTAACATATGTAGAAAACAGAAAACAAGCCAATGTGTCTCAATTACAGAATATGTGCAAGGGAGTAATGTGCAAAGAGAGCAGAGAAAGAAGAAAAGAATTTGTCACGAAGAGGCTTAAATTCTAGGAAGAAGAGTGAATATTTTATCCTGGAGATTATGAAGATGCCTAGATTTCATTTGGTAGAATGTGACATGACCAGTTCTATCTTTAGGAAAATCACTTTTTTCACTGTGAAAAGGATGGTTTAGGGAAGGGACAAGAGCCGGAGAGACTAGATAAGGCCATTGCAATAGTCCATGAGAGTAGTGGTGAGGGCCTGAAATAGGGTGGTGACTATGTAAGTGGAGAAGAGATGGTGTGGACAGGGAAACAATAAGATTTGCCAAGCAAATGCAATTTGATAAGGAAGAGAACATTAAAAAATAGAGAGATCAAGATATTCTCCCCATTGGAGGTAGAGTATATGTTGAGATTTTAATAAAACCTAAGGATTCCAGAGACAGAAGTGCCGATGGCATACAGTGTATGTATATAGACAGCCTATGCAAAGGATCAAAAGTCAAAAACAGGATGCCAAGTTCAGGGAATTACAAGTAGTCCAGTTTGTCGGTATGCAAAATGTATGAAGGTGAGTAATATAAAATAAGTCTGGAAACATAGCCTGGAGCAACTTTGTGAAAGGTTTTACATGTAAAAGTAAGAAGTTAGTATTTTCTTCCAGGGGTGACAGGAGTGCATTGAAGAATTTGGAGCAGGGGAATGGCATGGTAAAATCTATATATTCGGGAAATTATTTTGGCGATTGTATGGAAGACAGATGGGAGAGGGGAAAGTCTGGAGAAAAGATGCCAATTAGGAGAGTAATTAATACTCTGAATTTTTAGAAGTGTTTGTATTGAGTTTATAACTATGGGATAATCCTAAAAAATGAAATTTGGTAAGGAAAGGTAAAACGAAGCAAATTATTCTATACAAAAGAGGTGTGAATGGAAGAACTATTACCATGAGGGGAGGAAGGGGTGAAGGATAGGTTGTGCAGGAAATTTATTCTCAGAAGAGCTGAGTTAAAGAGGGAATAACATATACATCCAGTAACGTATTAGGGATGAGTGGTCAAAAGTAAATTCTTCTGAAGAGAGATAAGGAGGACAGAGATGGGAGAGTGGGGGGAGAAAGAAGGATAAACACAGAGACAGAGACAGAGACACAGAGACAGAAACAGTGAGGAAAATAGGATAGAAGGAAACACAGCAAGTTATTATAAATTTGAATGTGAATGGGGTGAATTCACATAAAAAATAAAAACAGCAGAATGGATCAACAAACAGAACCTCACAACACGTTGTTTACAAGAAACACATTTTAAAATTAGAGACATGCATATAGTAAAAACTTAAGGGATGGATTAGAAGATTTTATGCTTCAATTGATGCAAAAAAATCAGGGGTAGTAATCATGATCTCATACAAAGTTAAAGCTAAAATAGAATTAAATCAAAGAGATAAACAGGGAAAATATGCTATAAACATGATATTAACATAGATAATGAAGCAATAGTAATACTAAACATATACATACTAAATGGCATACCATCATTCTTTAAAGAAAAAGCTACATGAATTATGGGAGGAAATAGGAAAATTATAATAGTGGGAGAATTCAACCATCTACTCTGGGAGCTAGACAAATGTAACAAAAAAAAGAAGAAAGAAAGAAAAGAGAGACAGGAAGGAAGAAAAAGAAAGAAAAAAAAGAAAGAGAAAAAAGGATGACTAGAATCTTCAATAAACTAGATATGAACTGAATGGTAATATGAAAGAATACACCTTTTTCTCAGTGGTATATTTTCACAAAAATTGATATAGGGCATAAAATCTTTATAATTAAATGCAAAAAAGTAGAAATATTAAGCTTTTTCTTTTCAGATCATAATTTAATAAAAATCACACTGGATAAAGAAGCATGGAAATAGATTAAAAATGAATTTGAGACTAAATAGCTGTATCATAAGTAAGGAATTGGTTAAAGAACAAGTCAAAGAAAAAATAAACAATTTCACTAAAGATAGTGATAATAGTGAGACAAATATGCCAAAAATTGTGGGATAAAACAAAAGCAATAATCAGAGACAAATGCATCCTTAAATGCTTACATAAATAAAATGAAGAAAGAACAGATCTTTGAATTTTGTACGTATGTAATTTGAAAAAAAAAAGCAGAAAAAAAATTAAAGTCCCCAATTAAACACCACTTTGGAAATCCTAAAAACTGAAATGAGATAAATAAAGTTGAATGTAAGAAATACATTGAGGTAATAAATAAAATTAAGAGTTGTTTTTTTATGTTTTGTAAACAATAAAACAAAGAAATTATTGGTTATTATGATTTTTAAAAGAGAGAAGAAAACCAAATTTCTAGTAAAAAAAAATGAAAAGTGTAAATACACCACTAGTGAAAATGAAATTAAAGCAATTATGAAATTTTATTTTCCACAGATTAGTAGAAGAGGAAATAGAATATCTAAATAAACTATTTTAGAAAAAGAAATTGAACAGGCAATAAATGAGCTTTGTAAGGAGGGAAAATCAGGACCAAATAGGTTTGGAAGTGAATTCTATCAGAAATTTAAAAATCAACTAATTTCAATCTTAAATAATTTGGAAAAATAGGCAAAGAACAAAATCCTACTAAACCCCTTTTTATGAAACAAATATGATGCTGAAATCTAAAACAGGAAGAGAAAATAATAGGAAAATAAAATTATAGACCAATTTCACTAATGAATACTGATTCAAAAATCTTAAATAAAATACTAAGATAATACAACAATGTATTACAGAGATTATACATTTTGACCATGTAGATTTATACTTGGGATGGAAGTTCAAAATAAGGCAAACTATTAACATAATTGATTATATCAATAACAAAAGTAAGAAAAACAATATGAGTATATTAATAAATACAGAAAAAAGCTTTTGAGAAATACAATTGTTCCTATGAAAAACACTTGAAAGCATATTTATAAATAGATATTTCTTCTTAAAATGATAGGGAGCATCTACCTAAAACCATAAGCAAGCACCATCTGTAATGGGGATAACATAGAAGCCTTCCCAATACAATCAGAAGTGAAATTAGAAATACCTTTATCATCATTATTATTTAATATTATACAAGAAATGCTACCTATAGCAGTAAGAGAAGAAAAGAAAATTGATGAAAACTGAATAAACAATGAAGTAATAAAAACATCTCTTTTTAAAGATGATATGATGATATTTGCTCAGAAAATCCAAAGATCCAAGTAAAACATTTATTGAAACAATTAGCAATTTTAGCAAATTTAAAAGATATGAAATAAACCCCTACAAATCATCAACATTTTTATGTCACCAAGAAAGCCCTGCAAGAAGAGATAGTAAAATTATTTCATTTAAAATAGCAATGGACAACATAATAAAACAACCATAGACAATATAAAATCCCTAGGAGTATACCAGCAAAGAAAACCCAAGACAATTAGGAATGTGATTATAAAACATTTTTATACAAATAAGTTAGGTTCAAACAATTAGAGAAATACTAATTGTTCATGGGTAGGTTGAGTCAATATAATAAAGAAGATTATTCTAAACTTACTTACTTATTCAGTGCCATCTCAATTAAATTGCTCAATAAAATTTATTGAGCTAGAAAAATATAGTAAAATTCGCATGGGAAAACAAAAGGTCAAGAATATCAGAGATTAATGGGGGAAAAAAATAAAGGAAGGAGGTCTAATAACACCACATCTGAAACTGTATTACAAGGTATTAATTATAAAAACTACTTGGTAATGACTAAGAAATAAAATAGTGGATCAGTGAAATATAGTAAATATGCAATACACAGTAGTAAATGATATGAATAATCTTGTGTTTCATAAATGTAAAGAAATAGTCCTGAGGGATAAAAATTCACTATTTTAAAAGTTGTAAACCTGCAAAGCAGTCTGGCAGAAGCTACATATAGAATAAGTATGTATCCTTACACCGTTTACCAAGATAAGGTCCAAATGAATATATGACCTCGACATAAAGGGAAACATCATAAGCAAATTAGAAGAACATGGAACATATTGCTTATCTGATGATTCATGGGTAGGAAAATTTATGAATAAACAACAAGTCATAGTATTGTAACATATAGACTGGATAATTTTGATCAATTTAAAATATAAAAGGTTTCTACAAATAAGATGATCGTAGCCAATATTAGAAAGAGGAAAAATTGAGGGGAAATTATAGATAATTTCTCTGAAAAAGATTTAATATCTCAAATATATAGAGAACTTTGTCAAACTTATAAGAATACAAGTCATTCCCCAATTAATAAACTGTCAAAGGATATGAACATAAAGTTTTTGGCAAAAGAAATCAAAGTTATCTATAGTCATATAAAAAATGCTCTAACTCATTATTGATTAGATAAATGCAAATTAAAAAAAAAAACTTTGCGATACCAACTCACACATTTCATATAGGCTAAAATGATAGAAAGAGAAAAAGACAAAGGTTGGAGGGCATGTGGAGTACTTGGGATGCTATTGCCCTTTTGGTGAAACTATGAATTGATTCAGTCATTTTGAATAGCAATCTGAAATTATGCCCAAAGAGTTATAAAACTATGTATACCCTTTTACCCATCAGTGCCACTATTACCTCTTTCCCAAGGTGATTTTGGGAAAAGAGTAAGACTCTATATCTTCTAAAATATTTATATCAGCTCTCTTTGTCAAGGCAAAGAACTGGAAACTGAGGTCATGTCCATCAATTGAGGAATGGCTGAATATGTTGTGATATATGGTTGTGATGGAATGCTACTATCCTTTAAGAAATGATGAACAGATTGATTTTAGAAAAATATGGAAAGACTTGCATGAAATAATAAAGAATGAAATGAACAGAACCAAGAAAACTTTGTATGCAGTAACAACAATATTACGTGAAGAGTAACTGTGAATAACTAAGTTATTCTGAGTAATATGAATATTCAAATCAACTGGCAAGGACCTATGAAAGAAGATGCCATCCAATTCTAGAGAAAGAACTGATACATGGAAGTATGTATCCGATGGTTCTACATACATACATACATGTGTATATAGCTAGATACGGATACAGATATATCTGTATAGGTACAGATCTACACATACAATATTTGTCAAATGTTGACCTTCTCTTATGTAGGAGTGTGAAAATATAACCAGAAGATGTGGGAAGTAGGTAAGTATAAAACAGATTAGACAGATGATAGATTAGATAGATGATAGATAGATACATACATAGATAGATAGATAGATACATACATAGATAGATAGATAGATAAATACAGAGATAGAATAAGCAGATAGATTTTATTAAAAAAAAAAAAAGAATGACCACAAAAAAGTCTGACTTTCTGTCTGGGAGCTCTTCTCGGAAAGAACATCATGTCTCATGTGAAGAACTAACAAGATAAAATTTAGAAAAGTGACTGGACTTTGCCAATAAGTCCAGAAGAAAGTTGTCCTGGGAAGGAATAGAATTCTATATGCTTTTATTGTTTAATTTTTAACTATTTTGACATTTAGAAAACCTTCAGAAGAATAGAAACACCTATTTTTCAACTATACTGCCATTTATTAAAGTAAAAGTGATACAAGACAATATGAGCAACTCCTTATCAATATGCCTTTTTCCCTCTTATGAATTCTTCATGAGAATGAGCAGAACTCATATGGGGGAAGGGAGTTCTAAATCACTTTTGATAAGAGAAATTCAAATTAAAATAACTCCAAGGTACCACTTCACACTTATCAGAGTGGTTAATATGACAAAAATGGAAAACATAAATGTTGGAGGGAATGTGAGAAAACTGGGGGAGGTGCTGATGCAGTGTTGGTGGAATTGTGAACCAATCCAACCATTTTGGACAGCAATCTGGAACTATGCCCAAAGCATGTAAAATGGTGCATAGTCTTTGATTTGGGAATACAACTACTAGGTCTAAATTCCAAAAATATTTTGTAAAAAGGGAAAAGGACATATTTCTACAAAACCATTTATAGCAGCTCTCTATGTGGCAACCAAAAATTGGAAATTGAGGGGATGTCCACCAATCGGAAAATGGCTGGACAGCTGTGGTATATGATTGTAATGGAAAATTATTGTGGTATAAGAAATAAGCAGGATGATTTCATAAAAGCCTAGAAAGACTTACATTAACTGATGGAAAGTAAAGTGAGCAAAACCAGGAGAGCAGTATACACAGTAGCAGAATTATTGTACAATAAAGAATTGGAAATGACTTAGACGTTCTCAGTCAATACAATGATTCAAGAAAGTGCCAAAAGAATAATAATGAAGTACACTACCCGCCTCAAGAGAAAGAACTGGTATCAAATGAATACGGACTGAAGCATGCTGGTTTTCACTTTCTTTGGAGTCTTCCTATACAAAATGACTACTCATGGAAATGTCCTATATGACTGCACATGTAATTACCTATATTGTATTGCTTACCATCTCAGGGACAGGAAGGAAAAGGAGGAAAAGAGGAATAGAATTTGGAACACGACACTTTTAAAATGTTAAAAAAAAAGTTTAAACATGTAATTGGAGAAAAATGAAATATTATTTTAAAAAATAGAATGTGCACACATTCACTGAGTGCACACTTGGGAACATTACATACAAGGAAGAGACATACAGGCTTTGCAGATAATTTTCTAAGATGTCATTTTCCCAGTCACACATACATACCAAGAGAATTTTTAAAAAGAGAGAATTTAAAGTTCTTCATACACTATTGGTTGGTTTGTTTTTTTCATTAAAAATTACTTTATAAAATAAAGTGCTGAGGGGTGGAGCCAAGAGGGTAGATTAGAAAGGCACCTATACTCTAGCACTTCCCCCACAGCCACAAAATACCTGTAAAAAATGACTCCCAACAAATTCTAGAGCAGCAGAAGTCACAGAGCAACATAGCAAAAGAGATTTCCAGCCAAAGGCAACCTGGAAGGGTGACAGGAAAGGTCTCTCTCATGGGACGCTGAGTTGAGCAGAGCAAAGCCCTGGCCATGCGGCACTGGAAGGAACAGGACTTGAACAGGCTCCCAGGGCAGAATTCCCAGCAGGGAGAGTCCCAGATCCTTCAATCCACAAGCGACAAAGAAAGCTCCAAAGGTCAGTGTGGGAGGGCTTTCGCAGCTGGGCAAGAGGGAACCTTGTTCCTCCGTCAATAGCCCCAGGCAATGGCAGATGCTGTGGCAGCAGACTGCAGGCAGCTACCATGGCCAGGAAGCAACCTGGGTCCATTGTACAAGCAGCTCAGCTTAAAGCATCTAGCAGTAGGGAGTAGATGATGTAAACCTCAGCCCTGAGTGGTGGCCCTGCCCCCACACAAAGCCCCGGGAAATTGAGCAGCTGAGTCGCATTTTGGCCTGGAACATGGCACTGGAGAACGGAGGGAAAATGGGACCATCCTCTTGACAAGGGATTCAGAAGTCAAGTGACTGGCTTAGAAAATGACCAAATAAGGGGGGGAAGACCATAGTAGGTTACCTTCCTGGTGAATAGGTGTCTCCTCTCATCTTTTCAGATGGGGAATATCATCACAGGAAGTCAAGGCCCCTGCCTCCAGGGCCTCCACAGCGAACTTAAACTAGCCTCAGGCAATAGCAGAGCCTGAAAAGCGAATTAGCAGCTTGCTAAAGTAGAACCAAAAAAATGTTGAGGAAAATAACACCACAAAAAAGAGGCTAACTCAATTGGAAAAAGAGGTCCAAAAAGCCAATGAGGAGAAGGAGGCTTGAAAAAGGAGAATTAGCCAAATGGAGGAGAAGGTTCTAAAGCTCACTGAACAAAATAGTTCATTGAAAGAGACAATTGAGTTCAAGGAAATGAATGACTATGAGATAAACCAAGCAGTTAAAAAACAAAAACTAAAGTTTAAAAAAATAGAAGATAATGTGAAACATCTCATTGGAAAAACAATTGACCTGGAAAGGAGATCCAGGAGAGACTACTTAAAAATTATGGGACTACCTGAAAGCTATGATCAAAAAAGGAGCTTAGACATTATCTTCCATGCAATTATCAAGGAAATTTGTTCTGATATTCTAGAACCAGAGGGCAAAATAAATATTGAAAGAATCCACTGATCACCTCCTGAAAGAGACACAAAAAGAGAAACTCCTAGGAATATTGTAGCCAAATTCCAGAGTTTCCAGGGCAAGGAGAAAATACTGCAAGCAAGAAACAATTCAAGTATTGTGGAAACACAATCAGGAGAACACAGGATCTGGCAGCTTCAATATTAGGGGATCAAAGCACTTGGAATAAGACATTCCAGAAGTCAAAGGAACTGGAATTAAAAGCAAGAATCACCTACCCAGCAAAACTGAGCATAATACTTCAAGGGAATAAATGGTCATTCAATGATATACAGGACTTTCAAGCATTCATGACGAAAAGACCAGAACTAAAGGGAGAATTTGACTTTTGAGCATAAGAATCAAGAGAAGCATGAAAAGGTAAACAGGAAAGAGAAATCATAAAAGACTTTCTAAAGCTGAACTGTTTACATTCCTACATGGAAAGAAAATATCTATAACTCTTGAGACTTTTCTCAGTATTTGGGTAGGTGGAGGGATTGTACATACACACACACATATACATACATATATATATATATATATATATATATACATATATACACATATACATATCTATCTATATATGTGTGTGTGTGTGTGTGTCTATATATAGAGAGAGACAGAGAGTACAGGCTGTGTTGACTCAGAAGAGATGATATTCATAAAAAATAAAATAAAATAAAAATTAAGGGTTGAGAGGGGAAAATCCTGGGAGAAGAAAGGGACAAATGGAATGGAGCAGGCTATAACTCATAAAAGAGATAAGAAAAATCTTCTTCAATGGAGGAAAAAAGGGATAAGGGTAGAGGGGAAAACTGAAGCTACTCTCACCACATATGGTTTAAGAAGGGAATAACATGCTCATTAAATTTGGTATGAAAATCTATTTTACACTACAGGAAAGTAGGGGAGGAGGCAACAAGTGGGGTGAGGGGATTGAGAGAAGGGAGGGCAAATGAGAGAAGGGAGTAACTAGAAATAAACACTTTTGGGAAGGGACAAAGTCAAATGAGGGGATAAAAAAATGAGAGAGGATAGAGTAGGATAGAGGGCAATATAGTTAGTACTACACAACATGATTATTATGGAAGTCTTTTGCAAAACGACACATATTTAGTCTCTATTGAATTGCTTGCCTTCTCAGTGGGGATGGGGAGGGAAAGAGGGAGGGAGAGAAGTTGGAATTCAAAGTATTAGAAATGAATGTTGAGAATTATTGCATATAACGGAAATAATAAACACAGATAATGGGGCATAGAAGTGTGTCTTGCCCTACAAGAAAAAAGAGAAGATAGGGATAAGGGAAGGGTGGGGTGCGATAGAAGGGAGGGTACACTGATAGAAGGGGTAATCAGAATGCAAGGTATTAGGGGGTGGGGGAGAGCAGAAAGGGGAAGAAAATTAGACATGTTACAATGTGATGTAAAAGCAATTAGTATTAAAAGAATTGACTGAATTAATTACTGAGACTAGATCAGAGACCTCTTTAGTTTGGGAGAAATAACTTTAGTCTAAATTCCCTAGAGAGAGGTAACTTCGGGTATTATATGGCATTGATGGAAAAGTTAAGGTTTTAATGGTAAATTTGATTTTATAATGTTATTTAATCAGCAACTAAAACATATATATAAAGACATGTAAGCCACTTAAGATTTTCTTCAAAAGATGTCCCTTAGCCCATGTGAAGTTATAGTCATATCTGAAACCTGGTTATTGAAACTTGATATTTTAAGATGCTATGGTACTATTAACTGACTGTTCTTCTGAGTCTAACTCCAGGTATGGATAGCATGAAAGGTAGTCTGAGCCTCAAATCCATGATGCCAGTAAGCTTGTGACATGCTGGTATGGACTGAAAAAGGTGATCTAATGGGAAGGGTGGGAGAGCAGCTGTTCAGCCTGACTCAATTTCCCCACTGACACCTAGTAAACTTTAAGCCTGACTATATGCAAACTGACAATATACTCCTGCCTAAAATTGACATGAAATTGGGGAGATATTGTTTCCATGCAATGTCCCTACTCTTAGTGACAATTTCCTATAGTCAAAAGGTTTGTAAGCTTAATACCAGGTCTATTAAATTATAGACTGTTGGTAAGGAAACATCCAAGGTCAAATATAAAATTAAGGTATTAGGATTAGGCCTTTAGACTAACAACAATAAGTTAGGGTCCTATAATTCTTAGTAATACTGTGGAGACAATTAGGTCAAGGGCTTGTGAAGTTAGCATACACAATTATTATTTGTGTTTCACTTGGTTAATGTTAAAAAAAATCGTTTGTGGTCTATATTTTAAATGATTTAAAAGAAGTATCACGTGACCAAAAGTTGGAATTGTTTTATGTGACATGAACTGTGTTAAAAATGAAAAAAAAAAGAAAAAAAATTAAATAAAGTGCCACAAAGTAGATGACAACGAGTATGTGAAGTTTGCCCAGGTATCTCTGGCAGAGTGGATAGTAGAGATCACTGTTGACTAATACTCAGGTGATGTATAAAACAGGGAGACAGATGCATAGTTCTGGAATTTGTAGTATCTCAGGAGATACTCTGTTTAGAGTCCAAACAAAAGATGGTGATGGTTGGCCAAATGTTCATATTTGTAAATGACATTGTACTAATTTCATTGAAATGCTGCAAATCCTCTTCAGTGGCACTGATAGCAAGATATAATAAACAATCTAACTATACCACCTGAAAAGTGAAAATGATCACCCAAGACCAGGCAGCAGTCTGGGGAAAGGCAAAACTCCCAGAACCCCAAATTAGTCATTGAGAAAAAGATCCCTCCTCTCATACTGATATTCCATGAGTGACAAACTTTATGGTTCTGAATTAGGGAAACCCATGATCTTAGACAGAAGCTAAAAGACACATAATTCAATGAGCCATTATTCTAGAAAAGATTCTGAGGGCACATACTAAAACTAATGTAAAGGTATCTGGTGACAGTCAAATCATACCCATAAATTGGGAGAAGCATGAGATATCATTAAAGAATTGCAAAACATGGGGGGCAGAGCAAAGATGACAGAGTGAGAGCAGCTACTCACCTAAGCTCTGAGGCAAACTCTTTCACATACCTCTAAAAAGAGAATCTGACCAAATTTTGGACGGGAAGAATCCAAAAGGAGACAGACAGATTCAGAGCCCAGGACAGACTGGAAGGTTGACAAGAAGGTTCTGTTCCATGGAGGTGGAGGAACACACAGCACCCAGTGCAGTGCTTCCCACTGTGGCAGGGCAAAGCAGGAAGCCCCAGACACTCTGAGGCATTGACTGTACTGCGGGATCTTGAGAATATCAAGCCAGGATAGGAGTACAGCGAAACCAAGCAAATAAGAGCTGCAAAACCCCAAGTATCTGTGGTGGGTACTCTTGAGACTATCAGCCCACAGATTAAATGTCTGATTAAAAGTCACCTACCTAAACTTCTGGGAGCCCAAATGATAGAGTGATCAGAAAATGTTCTCTCCCCCTCCCCTTGTTGACTTTGAAAGAACCATAAAATATTTCTCCAGCAAAATCCTGGATCCATGGGATCAGCAAAGGGTCAAATAGTCTTGTAGCACATAAGGCTAGAAAAATCACTAAGAAGGATCCCTCCTGCTGTGGTAGAAATGGAATAGTGAAAGACCAAAGCTGTCCCACCACAGCCCCACCTCAGCAAACTGGGAAGAGATCTGTAGTCCCAGTGGGGTGGACCACAGATTTGCCTCAGCACTACAGGGGAAAGGGGAAGACACTAGGGCAGCTGGAATCACCAACCTCTGACCTTGCCTGTGCCCTACCTCAGCTGAGGAGAATTCCCATGGCCATAACACCCACACTTAACAACCTAGCTAGAGGGCAAATCAGGAAATCACAAAAAGACGTCACCTGGCCTCTGATTTCTCACACCAGCCAGCTCAGCACCAAGTCCTTCAGGTTCTAGCTGAAAGAACCAGAGGCCACAATACAAAAAGCCTCATCATCATGAGTAAGAAGCAAGCAGGAAAGAAAAGACCATGGAATCTTTCTATGGGGACAAGGTCTATAACATGAATAGCAAGGAGGTCAGTGTTGAGACTGTACTCCCATGTGAAACTTCAGAAGGGACTATGAACTGGTCGCAAGCACAAAGAGCACTCTTGGAAAATCTGAAGAAGAAAGTTAAAAGCCAAATTGGAGAAATGGAAGAAACACTGGCCAATGATTTTAAAAGTATGAAAAAGGAATTCACTGAAGAAAACAGTTCCTTAAAAAGGAAAAATGGACAAATGGAAAAAGAAACACAAGACCTAACTGGTAAAACTGGACAAATGGAAAAGGAAGTCCAAAAACTAACTGGAGAAAATAATTCCTTAAAACTAATAACTGGAGGGGGGCAGAGCAAAGATAGTGGACTAG
Organism: Notamacropus eugenii; assembly: GCF_028372415.1. NCBI lineage: Eukaryota > Metazoa > Chordata > Mammalia > Diprotodontia > Macropodidae > Notamacropus > Notamacropus eugenii. The sequence goes on from NC_092874.1 coordinate 4,380,172, forward strand.
AAAGACACACTTATGCAGGGTCCTCCCCATAACCCATAAAATACCTGTAGAGAGGGACTCTCAACAAATTTCAGAGCAGGAGAAGTGGAGAACGACAGAGTGGAAGAGATTTCCAGCCCACAGTGACCTGAAAGGCCCATGGAAAAGTCGGTTGCACTACACGCAGAGCTGAGCACGGCCTTGGCCGAGCGATGTGGCATGACGAGACTCTGGAAGGAGGACACCTTGGGGGAGAAATTTCCAGTCGCAGCAGCAGAATTAGCCAAATGGAAAAGAAGGTCCAAAAGCTCACTGAACAAAACAGTTCTTTAAAAATTAGAACGGAACAGATGGAGGCTAATGACTTTATGAGAAACCAAGAAATTACAAAACAAAACCAAAAGAATGAAAAAATGGAAGATAATGTGAAATATCTGAGTGGAAAAACAACTGATCTGGAAAATAGATCCAGGAGAGAAAATTTAAAAATTATGGGACTGCCTGAAAGCCATGATCAAAAAAAGAGCCTAGACATCATCTTTCATGAAATTATCAAGGAAAACTGCCCTGAGATTCTAGAACCAGAGGGCAAAATAAGTATTCAAGGAATCCACTGATCACTGCCTGAAAGAGATCCAAAAAGAGAAACTTCTAGGAACATTACGGCCAAATTCCAGAGTTCCCTGGTCAAGGAGAAAATATTGCAAGCAGCTAGAAAGAAACAATTCAAGTATTGTGGAAATACAATCAGGATAACACAAGATCTAGCATCTTCTATATTAAGGGATAGAAGGGCGTGGAATGTGATATTCCAGAAGTCAAGGGAACTAGGACTAAAACCAAGAATCACCTACCCAGCAAAACTGAGTATAATACTTCAGGGGAAAACATGGTCTTTCAATGAGATCTAGGACTTTCAAGCATTCTTGATGAAAAGACCAGAGCTAAAAAGAAAATTTTACTTTCAAACACAAGAATGAAGAGAAGCATGAAAAGGTAAACAGCAAAGAGAAGTCATAAGGGACTTACTAAAGTGGAACTGTTGACATTCGTACATGGAAAGACAATATTTGTAACTCTTGAAACTTTTCAGTGTCAGGGTAGTTGGTGGGATTACACACACACACACACACACACACACACAGCACAGAGTGAATTGAATAAGATGGGATCATATCTTTAAAAAATGAAATTAAGTGGTGAGAGAGAAATATATTGGGAGGAGAAAGGGAGAAATGGAATGGGGCAAATTTTCTCTCATAAAAGAGGCAAGCAAAAGATTTTTTAGTGGAGAGAAAAAGAGGGGAGGTGAGAGAAAAACATGAAGTTTACTCTCATCACATTCAACTAAAGGAAGGAATAAAATGCACACTCATTTGGATATGAAAACCTATCTTACACTACAGGAAAGTGGGTGAGAAGGTGATAAGTAGTGGGGGGGGGGATGATGGAAGGGAGGGCAATGGGAGGAGGGAGCAATTTGAAGTCAACACTCTTGGGGAGGGACACGATGCAAAAAGGGAATAGAAGCAATGGGGGGCAGAATAGGATGGAGGGAAATATAGTTAGTCTTACACAACACGTCTATTATGGAAGTCATTTGCAAAACTGCATAGATAGGCCTATATTGAATTGCTTGCCTTCCCAAAGGAAAGGGGTGGGGAGGGAGGGATGAAGAGAAGTTGGAACTCAACGTTTTAGGAACAACTGTCAAGTACTGTTCTTGCCACTAGGAAATAAGAAATACAGGTAATGGGGTATAGAAAGTTATCTGGCCCTACAGGACAAAAGAGAAGATGGGGACAAGGGAAGGGAAGGATGATAGAAGAGAGGGCAGATCAGTGATAGGGGCAATCAGAATGCTTGATGTTTTGGGGTGGGGGGAAGGGACAAATGGGGAGAAAATTTGGAACCCAAAATTTTGTGAAAATGAATGTTAAAAGTTAAATAAATAAATTTTAAAAAGTTAAGCATAGTATTTCAGGCAAGGAGATGAACATTCAGTGAAATAAGAGATTTCCAGACCTTCCTGATAAAAATACCAGAACTCAATAGATAATTCGATCTTCAAATGTAGGTCTCAAGAGAGGAATAAAAAGGTAAACGGGAAAAAAAATCTTAATCAATATGGGTAAACTGTTTACCATAAGGGAAGATGGTACTTACTACTCTTAAGAATTGTATATTTTTTATGTCGATGTGTTCATCCTTCGTTACTGAAGAAGACCATGCCATCAGAGAAAATGATGGCAGGACTTGCATTTAACTTTGTATTGAGTAAAGGAGGGCTATGCAGGTCGTAAGCCTCACTTCTCCTCCAGAGCCATTTGAATCCAGTGACCAGATATTCATCAGGATGACTGGAGATGACCCAGGGTGAGGCATTTGGGATTAAGGGACTGGCCCAAGGTCACACAGCTAGTGAGTGTCAAGTGTCTGAGGTGAGATTTGAACTGAGATCCTCTTGACTCCTGCACTGGTGCTGTATCTACTGCATCACCTAGCTGCCACATTTACTATGAAATATAAAAGGGATATACATAGATAGAGGGAGAAGGTATGAAGTAAATGATATAATGATAAAAATGTGATTTAAGGGGGTGAAGGGATTGTAACAGATGTGAAAAAGAGGGGGAAGAAAATGGTAAATTATCTCATAGGAAGAGGCATAAAACTAAATTACAGTAGAGGGAAAGCGAGTAGGGAAATGAGCATTGTTTGAGAGGTGCTCTCGTCTGATTTGGTTCAAGAAGGGAACATCAAACTTAATTAAGTATATAAATCTAACTAGCTCTATAGGCAATGGGAGGGGAAGGGGGAAAGAAAGAGGGGGAGGGCAAAATGGAGGGAAGAAGTAGTCAAGATAAAGGGGAGTAGAAAGGAGGGGGCTGAAAGAAGGAAGGGAAGACTGCAGGAAGCGGTAATCAAAAATTAAAACTCTATTGTGGAGGGGAAGGAAGAAGGAAGAACTAAAAGCACAAAAGGGGGAAAGAGGGTGGAAGAAAACACAGAGATAGTAATCATGACAGTGAATGTGAAGGGGATGAACTCTTTCATAAAACAGAGACGGATAGTAGAATGGATTACAAACCAAAATCCAACAATATGTTATTTACAAGAAACACATTTGAAATGGGGGGATGCATACAGGGGAAAAGAAAAAGGTTGGAGCAGAATATAATGTGCGTCATCTGATGTAAAAAAAGCAGGGGTAGCAATCCTAATCTCTGACAAAGCAAAAACAGAAATAGATGTAAACAAAAGAGATAAGGAAGAAAACTATATCCTGCTAAAAGACATCATAGACAATGAAGCAATATCATTGATAAGCATATATACTCCAAGTGGTATTGTATCCAGATTCTTAGAAGAGAACTTAAGGGAGATACAGGAAGAAACAGACAGCAAAACTATACTAGTGGGGAACTTCAACCTCCCCCTCTCTGAAAATGATAAACGTAACCTCAAAATAAACAAGAAAGAAGTTAAGGAGGTGACTAAAACTCTGTACAAGGTGGATATGATAGATCTCTGGAGAAAATTGAATGGGGATAGAAAGAAGTATACATTTTTCTCAGTGGTACATGGCACATATACAAAAATTGCCCGTATAGTAGGGAATAAAAACCTCACAATCTAGTGCAGAAAGGCAGAAATACTCAATGCATCCTTCTCAGATATCAATGAAATAAAAGTTATATGTAATAAAGGGCCGTGGAAAGATAGACCAAAAAATTTATTGGAAACTAAATGATGTAATCCTAAAGAATGACTGAGTTAAACAACAAATCATGGAAACAATCAACAACTTAATCTAAGAGAATGACAATAATGACACAACCTACACAATCTTATGGGATACTGTAAAAGCAGTTCTTAGGGGAAGGTTTATAACTTTCAATGCCTACATGAATAAAATAGAGAAAGAGGAGATCAATGAATTGGGCATGCCCCTGAAAAAACTAGACAAAGAACAAATTGAAAATCTCCAAGCAAATACCAAACTAGAAATACTGAAAACCAAAGGAGAGATTAATGAAATTGAAATTAAGAAAACTATTGAACTAATAAATAAAACTAGGAGTTGTTTTATGAAAAAAACAATAAAATTGATAAACCTTTGGTCAATTTGATTTAAAAAAAGAAGAAAACTAAATTACCAATATCAAAAATGAAAACGGTGAACTCATCTCCAATGAGAAGGAATTTAAAACAATATTTAGAAATTACTTTGCCCAAATGTATGCCCAAAAGTTCGACAATCTAAATGAGATGGATGATTTAAAAATATAAATTTCCCAGATTAATGGAAGAGGAAACTGAATACTTAAATAATCCCACTTCAGAAAAAGAAATTGAACAAGCCATCAATGAACTCCTTAGGAAAAAATCTCCAGAGCTGGATGAATTTAGAAATGAATTCTATCAAACATTTAAAGAACAGTTAATTCCAACACAATATAGACTATTTGGGAAAATTGGGGAAGAAAGAATCGTCCCAAATTCTTTTTACAGTGCAAATATGGTTTTGATACCTAAACCAGCAAGATCTAAAACAGAGAAAGAAAATTATAGACAAATTTCTCTAATGAATATAAATGCAAAAATTTAAATAAGATTTTAGCAAAAAGAATACAACAACTTATCAAGACAATAATACAGTATGATCAGGTAGGATATGCCAGGAATGTAGGACTGGTTAATTATTAGGAAAACTATTAAGATTATTGATCATATCAACAACAAAACTAACAGAAGCCACGTGATTATCTTAATAGATGCAGAAAAAGCTTTTGACAAAATACAGCCCAATTCCTATTGAAAACACCGGAGAACATGGGAATAAAGGGAACTTTCCATGAAATAATAAGCAGTATCTACCTAAAACCTTCAGCAAGCATTATATGCAATGGAGATAAGCTAGATGCATTTCCAATAAGATCAGGGGTGAAATAAGGATGTCCATTATCACCACTATTATTCAATATGGTACTAGAAATGTTAGTTGTAGCAATAAGACAAGAAAAAGAAATTGAAGGTAATCAAATAGGCAAAGAAGAAACTAAGTTATCACACTTTGCAGATGATATGACGATATACTTAGAAAATCCCAGAGATTCAAGTAAGAAACTACTTGAAATGAGAAACAACATTGGCAAAGTTGCAGGTTACAAAATAAATCCACACAAATCTTCTGCATTTCTATATATTACTAACAAAGTCCTACAGCAAGAGATAGAAAGAGAAACCCATTTAAAGCTAGAATAGACACTATAAAATATTTTGGAGTCTACTTGCCAAAACAAACCCAGGGCTTATATGAACACAAGTACAAAACACTTATCGCAAAAATAAGATCAGATCTAAGTGGAAAAACATCAGTTGCTCTTGGGTAGGCTGAGCTAATATAATTAAAATGAAAATTCTGCCTAAATTAATTTACTTATTCAGTGCCATACCAATCATACTATCAGATAATTATTTTCTAGAGCTAGAAAAAATAATATTGAAATTCATCTAGAAGAAAAAAAGGTCCAGAATATCATGGAAACTAGTAAAAAGAAATGCTAGGGAAAGTGGCCTAGCTCTACCATATCTCAAACTATATTATAAAGCAGCAATTATCCAAACCAGTTGGTATTGGATAAGAAGCAGAAGGGTAGACTAGTGGAATATGTTAGGTACTCAAGATAAAGTACGCAATGAATATAGCAATCTACTGTTTTATAAACCCAAGGACCCCAGTTTCTGGGATAAGAACTCACTGTCTGACAAAAATTGCTCAGAAAACTGGATAACCGTGTGGCAGAAACTACGCATAGACCAATGCCTGACACCATACACAATAATAAAGTCCAAATGAGTACATGATCTACGTATAAAACTGATACTATAAAGAAATTAGTAGAGCAAGCAATAATATATTTATCACATTTATGGAGAAGGAAAGAATGTTTTACTAAACAAGAGAGAGAAAACATTATGAAGTGCAAAATGGTTAATTTTGATTACATTAAACTGAAAAGCTTTGCACAAACAAAACTCAATGCAACCTAGATTAGAGGAGAAACAGAAAACTGGGAAAGAGATTTTTGCAACAAGTGTCTGTGATAAAGGCCTCGTTTCTAAAATATATCGAGAAGTAAATCAAATTACAAGAATACAAGTCGTTCTCCAATTGATAAATGGCCAAAGGATATGAACTGGCAGTTTTCAGAGGAAGAAATTAAAGCTATCTATAGCCATATGAAAAAATGCTCTAAATCACTACTGGTTAGAGAGATGCAAATCAAAACAACTCCGAAATTCCACATCACACCTATCAGATTGGCTAACATGACAAAACAGGAATATGGGAAATGTTGAAGAAGATGTGGGAGAGTTGGAACACGAATTCATTGGTGGAGCTGTGAGCTGATCCAACCATTCTGGAGGACAATTTGGAGCTATGCCCGAAGGGCTAAGAAAATGTGCTTAGCCTTTGACTCAGCAATACTGCTTGTAGGACTGTATCCCCAAGAGATCATAAAAATGTGAAAGGGTCCCATACGTACAAAAATGTTTATAGCGGCTCTCTTCACGGTGGCCAATATTTGTATATCAAGGGGAATGACTAAATAAATTGTGGTATATGAATGTATTGGAATACTATTGTGATATAAGAAATGATGAAGCAGAAGACTTCAGAGAGGCCTGGAAAGACTTATATGAATTGATTCTGAGTGAAAGGAGCAGAGCTTTGTATATAGCAGTAACTACAGTGTGCAAGGATTAAATAATTCCCAATGGTCTCTTAAGGCAAAATGCCTTCCACATCCATGGAAAGAACTATGTAATTCGATCATAGAATGAAGCAGATCATTTTTTTTTGTATTATGTTTTGGTTTGCTTTATGATTTTTCCCGTTAATTTCAATTCTTCTATGCAACATGACTAAGGTCAAAATGTACTTAATTGGAATGTATTGTAGAAACTATACAAAACTGTACACCATCTCAGGGAGGGAGTGGAGAGAGGAAGGAGAGTAGGGAGGGTGAAAGTTTAAGATATATGGAAGTGATTGTAGGACATTGAAAACAAATAAAATAATAAAAAATGTTTAATGATTCCAAGAAAAAAAAGAAAAGTCTCTGGCACACAGTAAGGGCTTAGTAAATGTTTGTTGACTGAAAAAAAAAGAATTAGAAAACATTCAGATTTGGAAAGGATGTCAAATATCATCACTTCCACCTTGTACTTGAATAAAAATACCTACTATAACATAACCTTTGAGTGGTAATTCATACTTCAAGACCACTGGGGGACAGGAAGAACCCCCTACCTCTTGAGTTCAGCACACATTTCTCTTTGGAATATCTTCCATCAGGGGAGGAATCAAGAGGGTGGAGGGAAGCCAAGAAGTTGCCTGAGCTCTCCCCAATTTCCCTTGGAAACATCATTAAATCAAGTCTCTAAATGAATTTTGGAAAGAAAAAACCCACAAAAAGTTGGAGTGAAACAATTTCCCAGCTTAAGATAACTAAGTAGGACTTCAGGAAAGATCTGTTTCACTTGAGTAAGAGCCCAGTACAGATGATTTTCAATCAAGCCAGTGGTAGTCCCTTAGCTTCAGGACAGATCAGCAACCAAGGTCTTCAATCCTAACTCATTAGGCCAGGAATGAGGCCTCCAAGCCTCAGTGCAGAAGGCAAATTGTAAGCCCTGAAAGCCCAGCACCACAGACATGACTAGGCTGGGTCACCCCCAGTGCAGTGGGCAAGCCACAAGCACCTGAGACTCTGGCATGGAAAACCAGTGACAAGACTCCTAACTCCCAGATAAGAAGCTTGGGACAATGCTCCCTTTGCACCAAAGGCAGAAAGTTCAACTTTAAAAGTCACAAAATAGGCTAAAAATGAGCAAGAAACAAAAAAGAGCCCAGGTCATAGAAAGTTACTAGGGCAACAAAGAAGATCAAAACACAAACTCATAAGAGGATAACATTGTCAAAATACCTACATGTGAAGCCTTAAAGGGGAATCTGACCCTTTGACATTAGACTTTCCACCTCCTGCTGTTCCTGTCCTTGGAAGGAAGAGCAGAAAGAAAGTTGATGGGGAATTGGCCTTCTTTCTCCTGCTACGTAGGTGCAACCACCATCTTTTACTGCATCATTGTACTGATTAATCTCCGATCTTAAATAGGAGAAAGGAGTGCTGAAGCAGGGTCTGACACCTGACCGTGCACCTCCAATTTCATAATGCACTTGTCTTCAGTCTAATCTCCAAGCTCCACTTGCAGAAGTGGTGTCTTACACTCAAAGATGAACATTCTCTCGCTTGATCATACGTTTGCCCATCTATGATACTGAAACCCTGTAGATTATCTTCCAAATTCCATTCCCTCTCTTTCCATCACCCAATTCCTTATGCCCATGCCCCTCAACTCTCCTGTACCAAAGGCTCAACCAAACAACAGTCCTTCCTCTGTGTCTTCTGGTATATGTATTCCTTAGACAACAAACTTCCCTTTGCTTAACAATCTTTTTTCAGATTATACAGACTTTCTTTCCGGTACTGGTGTATTTCTGTTCTTCTTGACTCACTTGTCAAGGTGAGGAAACTGGAATACTTTCTGTTCTGCATTGCCCCTTCCAGGATCTCCCCGACCTCCATCACTCAGTAATTTTTCCTTCTTTGATGTTGCTACTATCCATATCTACCACCTAATCCAAATCCTGGTGACTGTTGTCTACAGACCTCCAGGTCAGTCCCCTACCTTTTGCAGTCCCTGAAATTTTTTTCCTCCTTCCCAGCTTTTGACCTCAAATACGTATTGATTCTCCCCCAAATACCCTAACCACTCAATGCCTCAGTCTTCTCATTTCTTATGACGTATTCCTTCACCTCACCTCAGCCACACACAAAAAATAATCATATTTTTTAGATTGCTATCACACACAAATGTATTACCTCCTCATTCAGAAATTCCAAAATCCTTTAACCAATCATAACCTGTTAGCTTTTAACTCCTACCTCCTCCTTCTTTTACAAAACCCTACTCTTCATCTACACCATGACCTCCAAATCCCACGCATTTTGCTCTCTTTCATCCTTTCACACTCTTGACCTCTTGGTGAACCAATTCAGCTCCACACTGTCATTCTCACTTGGATCCTGAGGCCCCTGATCATGTTGCCAAATATGCCCTATCAAGTGTTGTTCCCACCATTCTCCACCTTTAGTCCTTTAGGAGTCTGGTCACTGAAAAACGGAGAAAAATCACACAGTCATTCTGAGTGTACTACAAACTTATGCTATACAATCTCAACTAGGCCCTCACTATTGCTAGACAATCCTACTGTACTCTCCTTATCAACTCACAGAGCCTCCACCCATTATCTCAACTGAGATTATTCCCTCATGAGGACATTCATGGTGAATTTCTTTTTTTCTCCCTAGTCCTCATATTTACTCATTCAGAAGCTCCTCCTTCATCTTTATCTACATGATGGAGTGGCCTTACACTTTACCAAGGCTAACCTTTCTACATGTTCAAGCAATTCTGTTCCATCCTGTCTCCTCCAACAGATTGCCCCAACCCACTGCCATCCCCACTCTGTCATTATTTCTCATCTCTCCCTGTCTATTGGTCCATTCCCTAATGCTAACATATATGTCCATGTCTCTTCTATCCTGAAAAAAATCCTCACTTGATCCTTCCATCCCTGCCAACTATTTTTGTCCTATATCTTTTTTGCCATTTGGAGTTAAACTCTTTGAAAAGTCTATCTACAAGAAGTACCTCTACTTTCTCTCCTCTCACTCTCTTACCCAGTAACAGTCTAGCATCCAACCTTACCCAAAACTCTACTCAAAGTTACCAGTAATAAGTTCAACTGCCTTTGCTCAGTCCTCATTCTCCTTGACCTCTCCAGTCTTTGACATGGCTGATCACCCTCGCCTTCTTGACTATTCTCTCTACTTGGCAACAGATTAGATGTGGAGGGTAAGAGACAAGGAAGAACTAGGAGCCTGAGGGACTGGGAATATGATGTTATTCTCCATAGTAATACAGAGGTTCCCTGTAATAATAGGGAAAATCAGAGGGAAGGAGGGAAAAGAACGAGGGGGTGTGGAATAGTGAGTTCTGTTTTACACATATTTAGTCTAGGATGCCTACTGGACATCCTGTTTGAGATGTGGGATTGGAAGTTAGGATAGAATATGTATATTTGAGAATGATACACATGGAGACAGTATTTCAGTTCTGGGGAATTGATGAACTCACCAAATGAAGTAACGTGTAGAAGGAAAGTGAGCCCGAAACAGAACTTTGAGGGATACCTACAGTTAGAGGGTGTGATACAGATAGATAAACGTGTGTGTAAAATTATTCTACGCAACATACTATTTATCAGTTCTTTCACTGGATGAAAATAGCATCTTTCTTCACATACCATTTATAGTTAATTTGGGTATTTATAGTAAAACAAAAATAAAACAGCTTTCAAAGAGGATATCTATAAAAGTCAACCATAATTTCAGAGCAAGGGAACAACACCAGAAGAAAGAAGACCTGAGAGTCGGTTCTTGTCAGATGCATGACTGATAGGTCATGTCCCTTCTTTAAGCCTTGGCTTTCTCACCTACAAAAGGGAAGGATAATATAATAATATATTCACCTTCAAAAGATTCTCTGAAGATGATGAAATCAACATAAAAACTTCATCAGACTTATGAATAAAAACATTCATACACATGAAGGCAAACATCTGCCTCACTTCACCCTCCCCCCATAACTTCTACCCATTAGGCCTTGTAGAAGAAAACCAATAAGACTAATATTTCTCTTAATTAAAAGTAAAATGTCATTTTCCTTTTTGTGGAATCCAGCTTTAGTAGCAAAGCTTTCAGAAAACCAATGATTTTGTTGATCAGCCCTATGGTAACCAATGGAAAGGTATTTCTCAGCTAGGAAGCCAAAGGAGTCCTGGAGACTCTTACAAACCATTCCCACTACTTGTTGTATGCTTGTTGACTAAGGAGATGCTGGCCTGGGCCAATCAGGTGGTTCTGATGCAAAAAAGATTCCAAAAGACCCATCCAGCCTTTCTTGATGTGGTCAGCATAGTTGTAAATGTGGAGAAAACATATGGGTAGCATTCTCCCCTTCACCATTCACACTATTTCCCAAGTAACTGCATTTATGTATGCAATATGAAGGATGAAATTATTCTTTACAATGCTTCCATAAAAAGGTAATAAACTTACTATTGGAGCCATGTGGTTGCTGACTGATAAGTAAGATTTCTCTTAGACTTTTTGCATTCCTATTAACTTTCCCAGGTATTTTGGGATTGGTCTCCTGAGTAGTGGTGGATTTTTATGCGTATCTGCAATTTTTCTGCACTACCCAGATCCATTTCATGTTTAAATGAAAGGCGAGGTGTTGAGAACTCCAAAGGGCAACATGGAGATATTTTCATTAGGACTATGGGGCCATATTTTAGGGTTGTGGCACTATCTTCCAGACACATATTAATAAACACAAAGGATGCATTGAAAGTGATAGTTGGGGGAGGGAGTTGCTTTTATTTTTTAAGTAAGTTTGTTTTGCTTATTTAGGTTCCTTTAGATCATCTGGAATTTAGCTTATAGAGAGACCATTAGTGCAACATTGTTTTGTTCCCTTTCTAAAACCATTCTTTATATAGTCATTATCTAAGAAAAGGGAGAACAAAAGAAGATGCTTTTATCTTCAATGGAAAAGAACATTTCTGGATATTCAGCTAAAATAGGGCTGTATATAAATGATACATTTCAGTCACCCAGAATAGTAACTGTTTGGATGATCTTGGGACACCACACACTTTCCACAACAAAGCTATTGAAAAAATGTCAGATTTTGTTATTGATGGGGAATCAGAATGGGTGTCACAGAATGTGGGTCCATTGAAGTGTCTTTTATAATGCTGCCAGTAACTCTTCAACTTACTATGGGAAGTTAGGAGAAAAACAAGGGGAAGTAAAGTTACTTTGAAGTTAGATTATATCTAAACATGGAACATCTCCGCAAGTCTGAATCACAGAATCCAAAGGAATGTCTGAGAACATCAAATCAATCACAGCATCTTTGAGATGAGAGTGACACCTATGGTGGGGAAAAGATGAAATGTCTGAGGAAACAAAGGCTCAATATTCTGAGAGTATCAGTTTATTAAGCAATCCATAGCAATTGCCCAACAAACCAGGACCCAGCCTCCTAAGCTTAGACCAGGATCCCAAAGACCAGGGGAGAGAGATTTTTTTTTGCATTAAAAACAATTATTCAAATAAGAACAATTAATTAAAAGGACACAATCAAATATTAGGCAATCAGATTTCCAATTGGATGAAAGATTATAGACTTTTCAAATTTGGGGGGGGGTAGGGAGAGAGGAGAGAGATCAGGTGCAATTCCCTGCATTTAGAAAAAGTGTCCCACCCACCCCCAACATGGAAACAATAAGTGATTGAGCAGTATGGGGCTAGTTTTCAGGTGACACATATTGGTTGCTTGAGCTGTACAACCATGAGAAAACTCCTTGGCCCCAATTTTGGATGGGACTGAACTTCTAGTCAGGGAACCTAGATCCTTAGTTAAGGGTCTCTAAGTAGTATAGGTTCAAACAATGTACTAAAGTTTTCTCTCAGTTCCCACAATTGACAAAAGTTTTCTCACAGGATAGAATTTGCACTAGGGCCATAACTGAATAAAAACAGAAGTTAGCTCCAGAATTGAGTGACAAAATGGAGTCAGTTTTAATTCATTCAATTCCCACAATTAACCACATACTGTTCCATTCACCTCACTTTTCTCAATGTCCTCATATCAGAGGCCAGAACACCAGAGGTTTCTGAAGATGAAGGAACCATTAAGATCTTTGAGCCAACCCTCCTTATTTGATAGGTCTTTCTCTGCCTCATCAGATGTTTGGCCGATTTCTGTTGTCTTGCAATGCTTATTGAGAGATGTTTGAAAGGTTAGATATGCAGTGTTTATATTGAAGCAGCTGTTAGTACCATGAATAGAGCACTGGGCCTCAAGTCAGGAAGACCAGTGTTCAAATTTATCCTTAGGCATGTACTGGCTGTGTGACCCTGAGAAAGTCCGTCTGCCTCAGTTTCTTCAACTACAAATTTGGAAAACTGCACCTACCTCCTAGGGTTGTTGTATCAAATGAGATAATATTTGCAAAAGACACTTATCACAGTACCTGGCACATAGTGAATACACAGTGTCTGGCATATAAAAGATGTGATTAATGCTTGTTGAATTGGTGACTACCTTCTCTTCTATTTTAATACATTCCCTATTAATTTACCTGCTTTTACTGGAAGTTTTTACTTGAGTTGTCTCCCTTTGGTGAGTCTTTTTTGTCCTATCCCTAACTTTCTGCTTCCCTCTTCTTTGATGTCACACTTCCCAAGGGCTAGAACTCAAAACTTTCTCAGGCTTCTCCAGTGATGAGAAATTCACTTTTCAATGTTTCAATCCCTATCCCAATTTATTTCTGGGAGGAACAGAACTGGTCTCAGTCATAACCTAGAACATTTTTTTTAAGACTTGGTGCAGCCCCTCTTATTTGGATTCCCTGTCTCAACTCCTTCTGCTCTTCAGTTGCTAGGAAGATCATTTTGATACTTCCGAATCCTCCACACATGGATAGCATGTTTGTATATCTGGGGTGGGGCAAGAGATTCTGCTGGGTTTTGCCACAGAATTGTGGAAGGGTGGTTATTTACAGAAAGATACTATGGAAGCAGTCAGGAAACTGTTGAGTATATCCCAGAGCAAAAATCCATAGGTTATCTGCCTTGCCAGAGGATGGAAGCTAGAATGGAAGGGAATAAGGAGGAGGCTTTTCAGTGTTATTTTATCACATTGTTACCTCAGTTATTGCCCTTCTTCTTCTGCAAAGAGAAGCACAGTTATTCTACCTCTTTCACATAATTCTTATTTTGGGGAACTTTGAGAATTTGGGAATTAGAGAAAATACCTAGCTTTCCATCTGGGTGATTATGTGATTCATCTACATGACTATTTAATGATCATTTTTAAGATGAGATGTTAGTATGGACAAGAGGATGGTAAGTTAGTTTCTGAATTCCTTTACTTGGGTCTGGTCTATTATACCCATGGTATATTTAGAGTAACACATTTAGATACAATGGACTTTACGGGAGGGGTTGCTGAGGTATAAAGGTGTTCATGCAGGTGCAGAAAGGATTAGAAGGGGATTAATATCCCTCCTGACCCTGAGATGCTGAGGACCTGTAATCTGTTTTAATGTATGATTTGTCCTACTCCACCTGCCATAAGGCATTTATTTGGAGAAAAAAAAAATACTTTTTCATGCTTTGCCTAATAGCAGTCTAGAAGATGGCTCAGAATATTGTTTATACATGAACATTCTAAATAATCACAATAATTGTTTTACTAGGAAACAGTATTGCTTATTGGACTTAGATTTTGCTCTTACTTGTTTTAAAGAAATTCAGGGTTGTGTTGTTATTTAGTGGTGGTTCAGTTTTTTCCTACTTAACTCTTGAAGGAATTTTCCCTACCTGAAAGAAACATGTAATTATGTCACACGTATCACTGGAAATGTGATTTCATACAAGCTGAACTTCAATTAGGTAGAAATGTTGCAAGGAGAACCAGTCAAACAGCTCATTATTACAAAGATTTCAGAATCCCCAGATATTTGTTTTACCATTGGAATGAGTAATACTGAAGGAGTGAATGCATACATTAGAATAGCAATAGCATTTTCCCCAATGCTGAAGAAATGTTAAATATGTATGTATGTACGTACGTATGTATGTATAACATGTGGATGTGCATATGTGTGTTCGTCCCTCCTTGCTGAAGAAGACCATGCCATCAGAGAAATAATGACGTGCTTTGCACTTGACTTTGTTTTGAGTGAGGGAGGGCTGTGCAGGTCACCAGCCTCACTTCTCCAGAGTCATCTGAATCCAGTGACCAGATATTCATCAGATGACTGGAGGTGACCCAGGATGAGGCAATTTGGGTTAAGTGACTTGCCCAAAATCACACAGCTAGTGAGTGTCAAGTGTCTGAGGTGAGATTTGAACTCAGGTCCTCCTGATTCCTGCATTGGTTCTCTATGCACTGCACCACCTAGTTGCCCTTGTGTACATATGTAACATATGGATGTGTATATGTGCATTTCTCTTTGGAAAACCAATCAAATAGAAATCTTGGAGACTTTTTTGCAGTTGGAGATATATTGCAAATAATTCACCAATTAAGCTAAATTTCAATTACAAGAAATTCTCTGAAGTACATCAGGGACAATGTGATGGAGATCTATTTACTCCACAATAGCAACCTGGAGAATAATTGTTTTCACTAGTCTGCCTCTCACAAAACCTCTGCATCTTGGGAAGTCTAATCCCTTTCCCCACACACACACACATACACTTTACCCAAGCAAATCATTTCAGAAGAGCTACCTCCCAGAACCAAAGTTCCCTCTATCACATTTCCAACAAAGAGTTGTTCCAAAAAAGAGTGGGATGCACCTACTCCTTTCCAAGGCAAGTAACTTTACTTTGAGTCAGTTCTAATTGCTAGAATGGTTTGCCTTAGATCAAACTCAAATGAGCCTCCTTATAGTTTCCACCTATTGCTCCTAGTTCTGCCCAACAGGAAGAAAAGAAGAGATGGTCTTACTCATGTCAGCCATTTGCCCTACAACCAAGCCCAACAATGTGAAGCCTTAAGAGGTAACCTCTGCCCACATCCCAGGCTTGGCCAGCTGCTGCCCTCATCCCTAACCAGTGCAGACAAGAGTTTTCAATTGTACTTCTGGCCCAGTTTTGGGCTTAAGTCAATTCCAGACCTGGTTCTCTAAAGATCCCCTGACATGATTCTAGCTATTACCATTATTTCATGGCCCCAAGACAATTCAACCCTTATTCTCAGGTCCTTGCTTGGAAAATTCACCAGAGTCGTCATCTATGTCTTTATATAACACCCCCCCCCCTTGGGCTTATTCTCCTACTCCTACCTTAACTGATGAGTTAATATTCAAAAAGGTAACTGATACTTTCTAGGGATCTGAGGTAACTCCAAGGAGCTAAACTTCCCGTCCTGTTTTTTTTTTCCTTAGCCCTCAGCTTTGGACTTCCCATTGATAACTGGCAGACTTGGTTTCTAAGCAAAGGTATTTACTAAGCAGCTCCAGCAAAAGTAGTTTTTTAATATTTCTTCAAAAAGTCTTGTATATATTTTTCCATAAATGCACATAAGATCTGTGGGGAGAGTGGCCCAAATGTACAAAGGTACTGAGGCACACATATAGAAAATATTCTTGACGAAAGAGGGCAAATCAGAACTCCTGGTTACTAGAAATCCTTTGATATTTTTGTAAAAAAAATCTATTTTATTTCATTTTCAGCTGCAAATTCTTCCTATTCCTACTCTCCTTCATCTACTGAGAAAAGAAGGAATGATAAAAAGTGTTACAAAAATGGGTAGGCAAGTAAAACGTTATTCCCACATTAGTCATGCAAAAAAAAATCCTCAGTCTGCAATGACCCAATCAGCTCTTGACCTAGAAGTGGGTAATGGGATAATTGAGTGAACCACCCTGACTCCATCTTGTAACTCAGTTATGGATCTAGATCAGTACCCTTTCTGGTCTTGTGAGAAAATTTTATTCCTCAGAGGGATTTGTGAGTCAAATTTATTGTGCTGTTTAAACCTAGCCCTGTAAACCTGGGAAGCTGCACCTCTACCTACTGCTTAGAGACATTTAATTAAGGCCCTCAAGTATGCTGACCAGAAACCCAGTCACATCTGAAGAATGAGGCAAGGAGTTTTCTCAGACCACCAAAATGTCCTATCTGAAAACTTGCCCAGCACTAATCAATCAGTTATTTTTTCCCCACTCATTTGATTGTTCCCAGACACTTGGAGGAAACAGGGCACCTCCTTTTCTGATATCAGGGAACTGTACCTTCTCACTCCTCTTTCCCAATTTGAAAAGTCCTTAATCTTTCTGCCATTTAGAGTCAGATTGCCTACTTGTGTATCTTGATTGTTTTCTTTTAATTAATTGGTCTTATCTGATTATTTCATGCATGAAAATTTGTCTCCTCCTGTATTTGGGGTCTACTGTTAAAGCTGACGAGGCCTGGTTCCAATTTTTTATGCAATTGGCATATATTGATTAGTAAATTGATGTGCTTAGAAGCTCAAAGCCCCATTTCCTCAGTCATTTTTTCTTTCACCCAGCAAAGTAGCACATTTCATCAGGAGTCCTATACAATCGTGGCTGGCTATTGTTTTGGTCAGAGTTCCTAAGTCTTTCAAAATTGTCTTTATAGCATTTACTGCCTTTTGTCCCTTTGGAGAGTTTAATAAACTTCCCATTAGTGAAAGATCTCTGCTGAGTTAATGTATTTGTGGAGGTCAGAGATATCATTGCTTTCCAACATGAGGAGTCTCATTCTCTGAATCTGTCATAATGTCAGTTGGCTATCAATCCCCAATGGAGGTGTTTGGTGTATGCTACTAGTTCAGTTTCTCCAATGACATGATCAATAGAAAACAGAGAAGGATAAGAAGAGGGAGTTATAGAAGGAGAAGGGCAGGACTCAGGGGAAGGAGGGATAAGAAAGGTGAGGAAAGACATTTTCTTCCTTTTGATTGATTTAATTGAATTACCTGTTTTTTTGTGTTTAATCAGGGTGGTGTTGGAACTCTATTACTACACTTGTAAGTTATCATGAGAGTAAATGAAAGTCAGAGGAATGATAGAAGGAAGGTGGACATAAAAAGGAAGACAGAAACAATAGATGAGAGGTGTGAGAAAGAGGACTGGGATAGTGTTGTGAATCACTGGAAGTTTCTTTAACCTCTAGTGATAGAACTTTGGTTCTGCTGACCAAAAACAAAAGCTGACCAAGGAATAAGTCCTAGTTTATTCCGGCCACTAACTTCATAGTCTTTTGTGCTGTTTGATAAGTTTTCTCCATTTGAGAAAGTACGTATGGAGAGAAACTGTCTGTGCTCATTCTAAAATTAATTTGGCCTACAACTAACCTTGAACTCCTGCTCCATCTTGGCCCCTCTTAGGTACTTTCCCACCTCATCCTCATGTTCTGACTTCTCTTTGGGGTCATCTTTCCCCATTAGAATGTAAACTGTTTGAGAGCAGAGACTATTTTTTTCTTTTATATTTCTATCCCCAGCACTTAGTACAATGCCTAATAATCATTGTTCAGTGGTTTAGTCATGTCCAGATTTTTCTGACCTCCTAGACCATATCATGTGGGGTTTTCTTGGAAAATCAACTGGAGTGGTTTGTCATTTCTTTATCCAGTGAATTAAGGCAAACAGAAGTTAAGAGAATTGCCCAGGATCACATAGCTAGTAAGTGTCTGAGGATGGATTTGAACTCAGGTCTTCCTGATTTCAGATTCTATGCTATATCCAGGGAAGCATCTATATGACTGCCTCATGTATAAGAAGTGCTTAATAAATGCCGTGTTCATGTAGCTGTCCAGCTCTATGTCTTGAATGCCATTCTGATGGGCTCCACCTCATCAAACAGCTTGCAGCTCACAAATCCTTTCAATTGACAATACCATTCACTGGTTTCATCCCCACTGCATTTACAGCATCATCCTCAGCAGATTTTCAGTAAGAAAATTGTATTGTCTAAGGCTGTATAGGCTACACTGATATTCTCTGCAGTGGAAGATGTACATGAACCTTATTATGATATGCAGCTGACCCTGAGCTCTGGGAAGCTCTGCCAAGGGATCTGGTCTCTGACATTTGTCCTCAAGATGAAATCATTTTGAATGTGACTCCAGGAGCAGTGGAAGAAACACTGACTATGAAGCCTAGAAGGTCTCACTCCATGTTCTGGACCTGCCACTTTCTGACTGAGAGGTTATATGGAAGCCAGCTAACCTTTATGTGCCTCAGTCTGCTGATCTGTAAAATGGTGCCAACATCCACCCCAATATATCTCACAGACATGAGTAGTGAAGAAGGAAAATGTAAGTGAAAGTATTTTGTAAATGGCAAAACATTATTTACCTAAATTTTAGCATTTCAAAGAGCAGTCAAGACTCATTTCTTAAGCATCTACCACATGGTCTGCCTTGTGCTGGGGCAGAATATGCAGATCATTCCTTCAGTGTGGTTCTTTCCTCCTCTACTGAAGGAATTGCACCTCTGTCCACCATAATGGATGGTCACCATTTCCATTTCTGAAGTAATATACCAACACCTCAATAGATCTCTGATCTCATTAACATAGATATTCTCTCTCAGGATGAGTTTAGCAATCCACCTATGACCTCTCATCTTGTGACTCTAGTCCAAACTTTAGTCCCTGTAGAAAAAAATTTAAAATAAAAACTGACTCCAAGGAATATGAAATTCATATTAATGTTTGCTTGATGGTTTTGATTTTTCCCCACAGGCCACAGTTGCAGAGGTCATTTTGGGAAGTTGATTCTTGGAGAAGGCTGGATATTGTCATGCCTTTCCACTCCCTCCTTATGAAGCACACATCCAACTTTGTGAAGCGCAATGAAAAGCCATCCTTCTTCTGAGTTTTCATGGAGACTTAGAGTTTGCAAGCATCAAAATTCATCTACTTGAATGACTTAAAAAGAGTGAAACAGCCCAGGGGCAATCACAGCACTAATAGGATTACTAGAGTTTTAAACATAATTGAAACAACAGAGTCCCCTAGAGGATTTGGCTAATGAATAAGCACCTACTGTGGGGCCCATATTCCTTCCATTTTTCCTGTCCTTCCTCATCTTCCTATGGCTATGAGTATTAACTCTTCAACCCCAGCCTCAGGAGGAGGCTTTCCATGGGAAAGTCCCTTCCAAGGAACAGAAACTACAGCATGGATTAGTTCTCTAAGACCATATTACTCCTTCTGAGAAAGTAGGGTGAGGAATTAGGGCCAAGACCTATGTTTCTGGCAGTGATTTCCTGGCTGTACTGCTAAGGAGCACCAAAAGACTCAAGCCAGGTGAGTAAGCCCTTAATGAGAAGGTAGGCGGGATGGCAATGAGGAGGAAAATGGCCCTGGCCTGCAGCTCCTGGAGGCTTTTCTCCTGGCTCAGGAGGGACCTGGAGAACTTTGGAGGTGGTTCATTATTCGTCTCCAGGTTTCACAGACATGTGAAGAAAGCCTGTTCACCATCTTTGCCCTTGTCTTCAGACAAGCAGTGTGGCTTTTAGGGTTAAGTATCTGCACTTGGAGTTGGGGAGACTCAAGCTGCTCTCCCAGTCTCATACTGATCAGTTAATTATCAAGAAACCAAATGCTTAACCACTCTGAGCCACAGAGCCCTCTTTTGGAAAAAGAATTTAATATATGTGCTATAAGGTAGTTGTAAGCCTCAAATGAGATCATGTATAAGGCTTAGAAACTCTAAGTCACTATTTAAATGCCAGCTGTGATTAGTCTTCCTTCATAATCATAGTCATTGGAGCACTAAAAAAAGATTAAAAATTGGCTTTCAGAGATGAGTGAACTGTGTGTTCTATCTCAAAAGTGTTTTAACAATAAGAGTTAGTACACATGAGATAAAACTCTACCTTTGGTAATGACAAAAAATAAAGTAGTGAAATTTACATGCTTCACTCCTGTAACTGTATCTTGAGTTTCCTGTCTTTCTGCATTTGCTGGGATGGAAAGAAAAAAAAAACCTTTCCATACCAAATATAGAAAGATTTTTGGAAATTATGCAATCAAATGTATCTGTTAGAAAAGGCCAATGCTATTCCTGTCTTTGAAGGAAAATCATGCCAGGAAATAGGTCAGCCAGTTACAAAGGTGAATATGACAAGGCTGGTAATGTTCCGTTTCATCTTGAGCATTCATAACTATTCCATGTCTTATCTGCATCTGAGCCTATGAGTTTTTATTGGTTATGTGTGAACTTAAGTAGTGCCAATTTGGGCCAAAGCAATGGGCTCTCTCTGAAAGAGAACCTAAGGCACATTTGTACCAGAATACCTACTTCTTGTAAATGGCTCCCGGATGCCATATGCATAGCTGGCTGTCTAACAGCATAGGTTCCTGAAGATGGAATTCTATTCTGGTTCTTAAAAAAGAGATAACTCAACAAGTCATATGGGGACTCAGAGATCTGCCCCAGCCATTCCTGAGTTATTGACTTCCCTGTAGTTACCAAATGACTAAGACAAACCAGAAAAGCCAAGCTTTTATGAAAGATATCGTTGATAGAATGGCAATGTTTCGAGTCAGTACATTGTCATGGCCACTCCCTCTGACTTCACTTTCATACTTGCAATTTCATCTGTCCCAGAAAAATAAATAAATCACAGTAAAATGAACAACTGACATTTCCATGGTCCTTATAATTTGAAAATCATTCTATGTAATACTTCATTTTGACCTAACTATAGCCCTGTAGGGTAATTCATTTTACAGATGAGGAAAATGAGGTTGGTAGAAGTGGTCAGTCAGTGAGCCAACATTTAGCAAGCAGGCACTGTGTCAAGTGAGAGTGTGCAAAGAAAGTTAAAAACAGTCCCTACCATCAAGGAGCTCACAATTTCATAGCAGACACAAGAAATGATTAATTATCTATATGGTTATAGTTATATGTATATAAGGGATATGGAGGGAAATTGTAGGTGACCTCAGAAGGAAATGCTAAGATTAAGCAGGACCAGAAGTATGTTCTTGTCAAAGTTGAGACTCTATCTGAGGTTTGGAAATGCCAGGAAAGCCAGGAGGCAGTAACAAGGAGGGAGATCATTCTAGGCATGGGAAGACAGCTACTAAAAATGCTTGGAGTCAGGAGATTGAATGTCCTGTGGAAGGAACAGAAAGGAGACAAGTGTCATTGGAATGGAGAGCTGATGAACAAAAGTCAAGCTTAGACGAGGCCATAGGATATACTTTGGAACCAAATAGAATATTGTCCCTGAAGGTGATAGGGAGCTGCTGGAGCTGATTCACTGTTGAGAAGGAGAAAGGCGAGTAAAACAGTCAAACTTGAATTTATGCTCAACAGCTTTCTCATTTATAAAATAGGGATAACAGCATCTCCTCTACCTCATTGGCTTGGAAAAAAACAACTAATCAGTAAGCATTAGGAACACAAAGTGTTTACTCTGTGCTGGGCACTCTGTTATGTGGTGGGAATAAGAAATATAAAAGAGGAAACAGTCCCTACTCTCAAGGCGTTTACATCCTGAAGAAGAAATGTACTTTTGTCTCATAGTTCAGCATACTTTCTGCATTGTTTTTTTTTTACCTAATCTTGCCATCGTATTTTCACTATTTTAGCATGTCCTCTGCTACTTTCATTAATGCTAAAAGTGGTCCAAAATGTACCTAATAATGAATTTTAAGTGAATTTGATTTCAAGTTCTAAAACATTTTCATAACAAAAAGCATATCTTGATATAAATATGTCAGGAAAATAATGTCTTTTAGAAGATAGAATATTAGATTTGAGTTGGGAAGACCTTGGTTCAAATTCACTAGCCACTTACTCTGTGGCATATATCTTGAGTGTATCCTGGGTCTCAGTTTCTTCACATGTGGAATAGAGTGGTTGGATTCAATGGTGTGGATAAGGTCCCTTCCAGCCCAATAAACAAAGTAACTTTGTTAATCTGAAGCAACCTAGGAAAGTGCTAGACATGGAGTTAAAAGCAATCCTGGGATTGTATCCCATCCCTAATACTTATTCGCTATGGGAATTATGGGAACGTTACAATATCCTTCTGAGTCTGATTTTTTCTTCATAAATCAGAGAGATGGATACTTCAAATGTCAACCTTTCAGGATTGTTTTGAGAACTAAATGAGATTATGTGAACACATGAAGATAGCCTTTTGCAGTACTACACACACACACACACACACACACACACACACACAAAACTGTATATATGTCAAGTATTAATATCACCATTATCTCAGGTCTGTTTCATTTCTTGTCTCTATCCCTATACTGTATAGCTGTTGAAGTACTTGATTTACCCTAAAAATCAGCAATGGTCCCTTTCTTGTGCCCAAGTTGCTATAATTCGTACCGTAGACAGATAATTGTCTTTGTTTTAAATTACAAAGTCATCTTCAAATGACACATACCACACTCCAAAGTGATAGGATATGTCCAAAACAAATAGATCTAGTGGGGGGGGGGGAGCAGGAATGGAGATAAAAAGAAAAGGTTAGTTCTTTGTCCATGATGTGACTGTTGTCAATCATAGATAAAACGGGAGCAGACATATATGATTCCCTTCAGAATCTTTTATTCTGGAAACCCACCAAGTCAAGGCTAAAAACCCATCAGCTTTAGCTCTGCTCCTTTCTAAATCTTAGAACACTTTCCTTTTAAGAACGTTGGACAGCTCCTTCAAATTTGTACTGGGAGACGATGAAAATCTGCTGATAGAGAGCTTCTAGAAAAGGAATGCGAAGCAGCCAGCTTCCTTTGTGATCTGTAGCTCTCTCTGCCACTCATTTCCTTCATATTCTTTGTTCCTATTAGCAGACCGACTTTTAGCATGTTGGTTACAGTAGGCAAATGTTATTTGGCTCTATAACAGACTATGCCAAGATGAAGCTGATTAATTACACCAGAAAGCAGTCTCAGTGGTAGTAGTAGTAGAAGCAAAAGCAGCAGCAGCAGCAGCAGCAGCAGCAGCAGCAGCAGTGGTCCTGGGCCAGGCTGTGCATGCCTCAAGTCCACACTTTAATGAGACTTGTAGCTTGAGGCAAAGGGAGTCTTCCTGCCTGTCTCTGGCACAGAGTAGAATTAGGCATTAGCTCCACCGTGGACCCTGGCTTATCAGTCACCTTCCTGACTACACTGACCCTGCTGTGCATAAGCAATATTTTCATCCACTTCCCGAGAGCTTTATCTGGCTGTTGAAGTAGAAAATGAATATTTTACAGTTCACTTGTCTGATCAATTACCTCCAAGCAGCTGCAGGGGTTGCTGGCCAGTGGGAGAGCTGGGTAGGTGATGATAGAGAAATCTGGGGGGAATCAGTAAGCCAAAGACCAAAGGGACAGGAAGCTGGGATTGAGCTACTCATAACAGGCATTTGTGTATGAGTCTAGTAAGAAATTACAGTGGAGCCAATTAACAGACTGAAATGATAATCAGCCACAGGTGAATTCCAGAGGTGAAGAGACAGGACAGCTTGATTGGAAAATAATGAAGGCCCTCCCTTTCTTCTTCTCCTCTCCTTTATTGGCCATTGGGTACTGCACATAACAGCATAAAACCCCTTTTCAGAGACATTTGGAAATTAAGAAAATAAAAGAAAGTGAATCCGGGAGCATGATTGGTGCCCCATTACCCATATGTGTGGTATGCTTCCCTATTCTAATGTTTACAGATTATACTTGAAAAGGAAACTCCTTCTTGAATGCAACATGATACAATTTTTTTTCATTTTTAAAAAGCAGTATTCTCTAAGGTTGATAAATACAAAAGGAATAGCTTACTTTGTATCTCCTCTCTTTTAAGTGGAGGAGAGAGGGCAATGTTGGAAGAGGATCTAAAGCTTGTAGGAATTCTTTTTAACCATTCTGCTTTGTTTCTTAAAAATAGCACCTTGGAGAATTAGATTATGTATTCAAAACCATTTATAATCCAAAGAAAAATAAAGAAATAATATCTATCAAGAATTCCTTAAACCTGTACAGGCACTGTGCTAGGGTGATGGAGATACAGGAAAAGAAAGTGAACTAATCCTTGTCCTACAGGAGCTGACAATCTGAGCAGAGGAAACATGTGCGTGCATGTGCACGTGTGCATATGCTTGTGTGTATGCATGTGTGTGCATGTGTGTGTGTAGGACAGTAGGCAAAGTAGGTAATTTGGGGAAGAGGAATAAGGTATTAGCACCTCAACAGGCCATGAAAGGCTTAATGAAAAAGCAGCTTTTAGGCTGAGACTTTAAGGAAATTGGAGATTTTAAGAGGCAGAAGTGAGGCACATTCTAGTCCTGGGAGACAGTCAGTACAATGGTACAGAAGGGAGAGCTACAGGATCATGGCTGAGGAAAAACAAGAAAGTCAGTTTGGCCAAATCAAGGAGTGCCTGAAGGGTAGTGATAGGCAGTAAAGCTGGAGAGGTGGTTTGGGGTCACATTGGGAAAGGCTCCAAATAGTGAACAAGGGCATTTGCATTTGATCCTAGAAGTTAATAGGGAACCATTGGTGGTTCTTGATAAGGAATGCAACCGATGCAGAGTTACACCTTAGGAAAATCACTTTGGTAGTCATGCAGAGGCTGGGGAAGAAAGGAGAGACACCTGAGGCAGGGAGACTATTGTAATAGTCTCAGCAAGAGATAATGAAGACCTGAATAATTATGGAGTTAGACATGTGAATGGAGAACAAGGGATCTAAGTATGACACAAACAAGAATTGGTTAGTGATTAACTATCAGATGAAAGTGAGCAATTTCAAGCACCACCGATATTTTAAACCAGGTGACTGGAAGGATTATGATATGTTATGATAGCTCCTATTCATATAGCCCTTTTAGGTTTTCCAAGTGCTTTACATACATGATCTCATTTATGGTTCTCAAGAAAACCCATTTTACAGAGGTAGAAACTGAGGCTTCGAAAGAGGAACTGATATGCACAAATAGTATAGAAGAAAAGAGAACTTTCAATGGAATCAGAGAACTTGGGGTCCAGTGATCACCTCTAGTATTTACTGCTTATAAGAAGGAAATAAATGATGGCTGGATGGATGAAAATGTTGCCATTTCTTGTGTGTTAGGCACTATGTGTAGACTAGACACAAAGACAAAAACAAAAATAGTCCCTATCTTCAGGGTTGGGCAAAGGTATGTTACTTTAGCAAGTTACAAGGATGCTGAAACATAGGGAAGTAGATTAACAGCAGCTTTCCAGGAATACTGATGGTCTTGATTTGGTCATCCTTCCATAACTGAAAAGCAGGGTCACACATGAAGATGGCAAGGAAATGGGCAGGGAGGAAAGTGAATAAATGGTCAAGGGAGTCTGAAATAATGGACTTTTCCCAATGAGCAGTCTCCAGATCAGACATTTGACGTGGAGGAATGACATTTAAGATTGCAGAGCAACATCTTCATGTGTAAAACAAGGCCGACTGGATGAAGTCTGAAGTTACAGCAAAAGAGTCATGATTCCAAGATCCCACAGGCACTAGTAAGAATTGGAGCAAATAGCTATCAGGAGCAGTATCTGAATCCAGGTCTCACAGACCCCAAGTTTAGTATTCTGTTATGCTACACTGCCTCCTCTAGAATCATCTGGAAGCATATATAAATGCAAATTATTACTATCAGTAAATGCAAAATAATGTATTTTTCTTTGTTTCAAGCACCTGTACAATTATGTACAGCTGTACGTTTGACCATTCACCTGTATTTCTCTTTGCAGTTAGAACAGGCTGGAAGGTGTGCAGTGTTTCCCTGTCTGAGATTCCATAAACTTGGAAGACCAAGAGAGAGCTTAGTGGGTCACTTCCCTAGAACCACTGAATAGCTGAGTGGAGAAAGTTCATTTGGGCTCAAATTGAGAGGAGTTAAGGTGAGACTTGGTGAGATTTAATAATGGCAAATGACATTTAAGAGAAGGCCAAATGAAAAGACTGAACTTTTAAAGGAAGAGACACCAGGGACTTGATTTAAAATATGTGTGGGTTGGCTACAATTCCTTTTGAAATGGTGTTCTATTTATTCAGTAATGAGCTTTTATTTTAGGGACTGAACAATTCAAAGTGATTTCAAATTAAAGTCCTGTAATCCTATTCCCAGGCTACTTCATTTTAGTCTTTAAAAAAATGAAGAGTTGGAGTCTTAAATCCAAAGGATTAAAAATGTAGCTACTTGGTATAGTTTGGAATACTGCAGATCGAGCATTGGTAAAGAGCATCACCAAGAGAATTCTCTTTTACATGCTGACATCTGCTATGGATGATGGAGAGGTAAAGAAAGGCTAGAAAGCATTCAGTAAGACCTTCCAAAGTGAATCAAAATATAAATTAATATTCATTGACTGACTGCATAAGGGAACGTTGAAAAAGACAACAAAATAGGCATTATACATTTATATAAATAATACATTTTATATGTGTATATATTGCCAAATGAACAGTGGTATAGGCTAGTGATAAAGACTGTAGAGAAGCCCCATGCCTAGATATCCTAAATATTGTTTCCAGAAGAAATCTGGGTGCCATTGGACATCCAGAGTCCTGAATAACATCAGCAACACAAAACTGATTATACATTAGCAGACAGGAAATGATTGATTAACAATATAGGAGTCATTTCCAAATTAACTGTTCATATAAAGTTTTATCATTACTTATTCTTACAATATCAAAATCAATGCCAAACTCAAAACATAAAAAAGAGGTGATAATACTTGCCATTCAAACAGCTTTAGCTTGGTTTATTTTAGCAAAGTGTTGGTTCTAGAAAATGGGGAATGGATAAAAGAACAGACATCAACAGGAACAGTTACCACAAGTCAGTTATTATAATGAGGAGACCAAAAGCTACCTTAGCAAGCAAACACTACGAAAGAGATTTGCCTACCAAAGAAGTTTTTTTTTTTTTTTGCATGTGTTTTAACCTTACAGGGGAGAATGGTGGAATATATATGAGGAATATCTCCTTAGGAAACAGTAATATATCATGAAAACTAAATCATGTTCACCAGAAGTTCAGTTCTTAGAGAACCAACTTAAGCTACTCAAGGCTTCTTACACTTTTCCAAGTGCCACCCCTTTTCACATTTTGTCAGTGTTCGTTGGGCTGAGGGCATGCCCAGTGCAAAGTACCCATGCTTTGTGTTCAGACAAAAAATGCAATGAGTTGCTCGATGTAACATGGGCAAGAGCTGCCAAAAACACCTCAGATTCATCACACATTTGATTTTTAATTAATTTTTGGTAGTCGCATGTTCTGAAACTTTTTTACTGTTGCCAAATTTTTTACATGGGGTCTCATATGAGTTCCCAACCCACAGTTTAAGAAGCTCTGATAGATCATTCAGAGAATAGTGAAGGGCATAACTAGAAGGAGAACAATCAGACAACACATGAAAGAGAAAGTATAAGATTATGGTAACAAACCATTGTCTTCATGAATTATAACAGAAATGCTACATTTGGATTCAAACATCTAGTCCCAATATTTTGCAAGATTATTCAGTTGATTATCCCACCCCACTTAAAAATAATCACCTTTGTTAGGTAAAAATACTTCTTGATCCAATAAATCATAATTAAGTGTGAACTGGGTCTTTTACCTCTATGAATCACTCATATTGTATGAGAGTTTTCATGTCCTAAGGAATTTCCATGAAAGGAAGATATTATTATTAAAACCATGTAGAGATTCTAAGGGTTTAGAAGAGAATATGAAGGAGTAAGTCAAACTCAGTTGAACTAGAAAAATGGCAGACCAGATACAAATAAAAAGAGAAAGAAAACTTAGGAACGAGCTTGGAAGAGAAAAAGCATAACCAGAAGGGCGATCATGTCTATATCTGAAAGCAAAAGATCCACATCGACCTATCAGTGGACCCACGTGCTCAAGGACTGAGAGAAGTTCTAAGAAAGGTCTTTGCTTTATCAGATTCCCCTCACAGTGTCTGGCCATCCATGGACATTATAATGGAATCTGCTCTTTCCATATCCAAATATTTTCGGTAAGTGGAATTTTGTCTTAACCATGACAGACCAGAGATTAGCTGAAGAGAAAGATAAATGTCAATTAAAGAAAAAAACTCAATGTCTTTTTTTTTTTTCTAATTGGGTCTTGCAAGAATTGGGATTGAGCTCTTAACTTCTCATCTGAAATAAACTCCCTAAAGAAACAAAGGAGGGAATCACATGGATTTAGGGGTATTGTGCTGCCCCTAGACCCAGAACAAGCTAATTATTATAACAGCATTTATAATGCAAAAAAAAGAAGGGAAAGGCAGGCAGAAAAAAACAAAGATGTAACGTGAATGTTGGCACTTGAGGCTACACAAATTGGTGAGCTTTTAGGAAATGGTTTTCAAAATCGCTGAAAGAAGTGATATCAAATACTTGGGGGGCGGGGGGCGTAGATATTAGTTTACATTGGAAAAAAGTTCCCAGAGAAGATATTTCTACTGAATCCTATGACTATTTTTCCATCTCTATGAATTTTTTTAAAACTAGACCTGAGATTTCAATGCTACAGAGAATGTTTGGTAATGAAACTCCCTGTGTCAAGATCAACCCTATGTTGAAACCTGAGCTGCCTGGGTCACTAAAAGGTTAAAATGTCAGAGGCCTGTCAATGAACAGAGGACCTGAACTTCAGTTTTCTCCTGACCTCTGAAACTGCTTCTCCATCCATACAACCATGTCGCCTTCCTCTATGACACAATAATGAGAATGATTTACAAGGGGATGAAAAGCATCTTGATGAATTTATATAAGATAGGAATAGACAGGTTTTCACAAATAAGATTCTACAACGCTACAAATATGAATAGTCACCCAACTGACTGAGAGGAATGGAGAACAAGATAGCTGTTCGTTGTCATTTTCTTTACATGCATTATCTCATTTGAACAGCACATAGCCAGTCCAGTGCTGCTATAAGCATTATCCCCAGTTTACAAATGAGGAAACTGCTCCTCGGAAAGGATAAATGAATCTGGCAGGGTCGCACAATGATTAAGCGTCTGAGGACTCTCACCTGTTTCAGAATCTCTCCTCTAAGAAAACATGTCATGCGTGTGTGTGTGTGTGTGTGTGTGTGTATGTTAAAATTACACAATGCTCCTTGAAAGAAGCAACAGATAAAACTTCCACTACTTTCTAAAATTTTCTTAAAACTGAGTGAGGTACAACAAATGCTGGTTTATGGGAACCTTGGTCCCTACGTGAGCAGTAGTCACACCCAAAGGAATTTGTATAAAACTCCAGGGAAGAACCATTCCCTCTAATTGAGGTCCTCCAAGTGCAAGTATTGGCACATGACTTTGTGCAGATAGCATCAAGAACTCCACATTAAAGAACCCCTTAAATCATTTACATAATCACTTGGTTCAAGCTAATTATCTATATAAAAACATATAAACATAAATAAAAACCTATAGAAGCAAATAAAGACTGTCTATTGTCCAGACTGCAACATGTCTATCATTTGGTGGGTATAATTTTCAGAGTTGCTGTCATTCTACTTGTTTTAGAGACAACCTGGAAACTCATAAAGGACTATTTTTGAAGAGGAGGAAAGTAGATCCTACTGACGTTAGCAGACTGTGCATCCTTTTAATGAAACCAACGCATTCCTGAAGTAGAGGCCCATTTTTAACACAAATAATCTTTCAGTTTTGCATTAAGATTGTAAAGTATAGAATAAGATTCTCCAAAGAATTCAAGCTGTGGGTGCAGAAGAAAGCAGTGGAGCAGTGAATGGTGGCCCTGATTAGGCCCCAGCAAACCACCCAAAAGCATTGTGCAGAAATGGTAAAAAAAAAAAAAAAAAAAAAAAAAGACATTTTCAATGGAATGCATAGAATGAAGAGAAGATGAACTGGGCTAGCCATGGAGAAGTCAGGCTGCCCGCTGTTTATGCCCCACTGTCCAGAGATCTAGAGGGCATGGACTTCACCTATGCTTGAAGGCCCAGGTTTAAAATGGAGTCTCCCTCCACCAGGGAGTGGGGTCACACAAACCCTTCTGCATTCTCCCCACAATCCCCACAATCTGAGTAACTACTGTGGACACTGGTGCTTGAGGCAAAAGAAAGGCTGTTCAGTACCTCTTATACTGACTTTAAGATTTTCATGGATCCCTAGATCATATGATAGAGCAGCATGCTCAAGATGAACATGAAGTCTGAAGCACTGAATGACACCTCTACTATCTGCAATTGAAGTGAATCCAATAAAGCAGCTCAGAGCCATCCAGGGCCTCTTCAGCGAGTCACTCAATCAAGATGAAACCATCCAACACATGCACCCTTCTGCCTTCTCTCTGCTTTCAGATATTCTCACCCAAGGCAATAACTCTTCTTAAACCACCTAAACTAATTCATTTTGTACTCACTGCTCTTTGAAGAGCTTGGAATTCTTAATCAATATTTGCTTGTGGTTTTCTGGAGGCTGACATTTACATAGTTACAGGATAGACTTTATACTGTATACTTTGCCTGTTGGAAATCCTTGTCCTGAGTAAGAATGTTTGCCCTTACAATAATTATAATATAATATTGACCATGAAAAATGAGAAAAGCACGTAGGGATGACAGGCATAATATCTACCCACTAGGGAGAGCATACACAGCAGGGAAGAAAGGCTGGACACCACTTGAATCTTTTGAATGTCTCACAGAAAAGCATTCCTCATTTTCATTTCTGAATTTATTTTCCTTCCTATGAAATAGTAGAAACATGTAAACTGTATTGAAACTTTGGTATTTCTTATAAAATATATCCATGTCATTTTATTTTACTATCAATAGGTTTTATTTAATTCTTGGATCTTTATTCTAAACCCAGATTATATGGGAACACTTGATCTAGTGCTTTATATTTTACAAAATACTTTCTACGGAGCAAACCTGTGAGGTCACTATGACGTCATCTCCACCTTATAGCTGAGGGAACAGTTTCAGAAACATCTTGACTTACTTACAACCATATGGCTAGTAGGTGCTTCAAATGGAACTCAAATCAGCACCAGAACCACAGCATCTCAGAGTTGAAAAGAACCTGAGATGCCTCACTATCCAAGGTATAGCATATCAAGGATCCTGTCTATGATGTGTGAGTGTGTATGTATGCATGCATGAATGTATGTATGTGTGTATGTATTTATGTGTATATATATATATATGTGTGTGTGTATGTATGTATGTATGTATGTATGTATGTATGTATGTATGTTTGGCAAGTGATCAGTCAATGTTAGCTAGAAGACCTCCAAAGAAAAAGGAGCTACTCTTTTCCAAGGCAGGCAGTTCCACTGACCCACTGTGACCCAAAAGGAAAATAATGGAGAGGGGAGGGAATAAGCTTTTATATACGTCCTAAGCACTACAAATATTATCTCCTTTGATCATCGAAGCAACTTTGCAAGGTGGGGGCAATTATGATCTCCATTTTACACTTGAAGAAATTGAGGGAAATAGACTTTCAGTTATTTCCTCAGTCACGAGCTAGTTAAGT
Source organism: Notamacropus eugenii (assembly GCF_028372415.1). Taxonomy (NCBI): domain Eukaryota; kingdom Metazoa; phylum Chordata; class Mammalia; order Diprotodontia; family Macropodidae; genus Notamacropus; species Notamacropus eugenii. The sequence goes on from NC_092874.1 coordinate 4,412,406, forward strand.
TTCTAAGGTCCTATTTTAACTCAAAACTCCCTGACTCTAGACCCAGCATTCTGTTCACTACACCACCAGCTGCCTCCAGGCAGCCCATGCTGCTTTGGGATGGCTTAAATTGAAAGAAGTCCTCTTTTACATCAATCCTAAAGCTTGTCCAGTCTTCAGTGGTGTCCTATTCTACATGCCCCCGTTTGCACTTTTCTTGGCAAAGATACTGGGGCAGTTTTCCATTTCCTTCTCTAGCTCATTTTACAAATAAGGAAACTGAGGTAAGCAGGGTTAAATAACTTGCCCAGAGCCACATAGCTAGTAAGTGTCTGGGGCCAGATTTGAACTCAGGTCTTCCAGACTGCAGGTCCAGTGCTCCATCCACTGTGCCACCTACCTGCCTAAATCTACCTCACAAAATCTCAGAATTTTGGAATTGTGTGAGACCCTGATATATTATCCAACACAAATCTCCTCCAAAAAACATATTCCCTCTACAAATACAGGAGAAGCAGTCATCCAATTTCCTTTTGACATCCATTGAAGGAAATGAAAGACCTCACGAGGCAGTCTACTCAGTCTGTAGACTGTCTTTGTTGTTCGGAATAGTTTCTTGATGACAGCCCTAAGTTGACATATTGGAAGCTTCTTTCCCTTGTCCCATTCTTCCTTCTGGGAACAAACAGGCCAAACCTAATCCCTCCTCCAGAAGACAGCCTGGTGAATGCTTGTTCCCCTTTCCACACTGAGTTTCTTCTTTAGCTGGCTAAGCATAGTCAGATCACTTCTTTCAGTTGATCCTCATGTGGCCTAGACTCAAGGCTCTTCCACCATCTTGGTTACCATTCTCTCGACGCTTTCCAGCTTATTAACATCTTTCTTAATTGAAACTTAATTTCTTAATTGAATTGAACACATTCCTCCAGATACCATAGATCCAGGGCAAAGGCCAAGGCTTTTCTTATCAAGTCAAAGGGCTGTTTAAACCACTGTCTCTCTCGATCAACCACCCAAATTGGTTTCTCACTTAACCTGAAAGCTCTGATGGCTCATGTACACATCCCTGTCATAACCCTGGAGAAAATAGAACTTCTTACTCCCTACATGGACAACCATGCATGAGCTTCCATTACAGACAATGTTTTTTGTCTACTTCATGACCCCCCACCTGCCATTTCAGGCTCATGGTGCAGGAAGCATTTAGCAAACTCTTATGTAATTGTGCTTTTACCCACACCAACCAAAGTCATGACTCTGGCCATGCCTCCACTCATCTGCCTAGGTTGATTTTTAATGAAGTCACCTTTGGTTAGGTCTCATGACTGAGAATTTTCATTGTGTTTGCCTAGAAGATATCTTCAGCTCTGGCCAGGAGCTCTTTCTCCTTGTTAAAATGAGGTTCTCCCTGAATAATGCATTCCATTCACCTAATGGTAAGAGAGATACTGAGTAGCATCCCAATGCCATTTTCTCTTAACAAGGTGATGATAGAGGTATGGAGGTCAAATTATTGGCCCAGTTAACACAGGAAGCTACTTGGAAAACAGACTGAAGCCCAACTGGCAAAACCAAGGAGGAATCCTCCAGCTGCTTACTCCATCAATGAACAAAACAAAGTACCTCCTTCTAATAGGCCCCATGTGGTTGTATGCACTTATAGAGCTAATAAGCCATGAGGTCTGATAAAAATTAGAGCCAGTCACTCCAAAAGTGTTTGCATTCTTGCTATAGCTCATTTTCAGAGAGGAGACTGAGGCTGCACAAAAATGCAAGGCACTTGATCTCTGCAAATTTGAGATATAATGCCAAGTCAATTGAAAGAGACTTCAAAGAGGTTGGCCTTCAATTGACAACTAATTGGTGATTCTAGGCAGGAAAACATTGCTAAAAATGATGTTCTTTTTCTTTACTTTCAACAATATCTGTTACTTCCATTGACTAGTAATCTTTGCTGAGCCATTGACTATGGATGCATAACAAAATTCAGACATTAGTATAGCTATATACACCCAAAAGACCTCTTCTTGGGCCAGGACTAAGCTGTCCCTATATGCCTCCGACCCCATCTCAGTACAATGAGACTAATGCAGTCACAGCAGAATCCTGAAGCTGTCAACACCAACTTCTCCTGACCTTTTGAAAAATAGCCAAACCTCCAGATGTTCCAATGACAAGGACAGAGTTAAAGACAGCATTCTAATAATGGGGATATGTGTGAGAGAAGAAAAGAAATTCCAAAAGGATGAAAGAAATCCTCCTCCCATGCAGAATCAGTCTTCTTGACCTATGTCTCACCACTGGATTCTAATGACTGGAGGCTGATAACTTTGTGCAGCTCCGCCTCCCTTAATTCCAGTTCCCTTCCAAGTAAAGACATCAGCCTCCTCATATCATTGATCCTCTTAGAGAATGAAGGAGGAACTACAACCTACTTCACTTGGTAGTCTCATCATTGCCTATGAATTTAATTCCCCCTCTATACAGGTCATTCTCAAATCTACCCACCCTGCCCAGTCTCTCTGCTGACCTCCAATCTCATATCTCCAATTGCCTTTCAGACATCTCAGATGGAATATCTGATAGGTATCTTAAGCTAAACTTATCCAAAACTGAATTTATCATCTTTCTCCCAAGACTACTGCCTTCTTACCTTCCCAGTTATCATAGAGGGCCACACCATCTTCATTTCCTCAGGATCTCCACTTAGCAGTCATCCTGGACTCCTCACTGTCTCTCACCTTCCACATCCAAGCTGTTGCAAATCCCTGTTCACTTCACCTCTGCACCATCTTTCATATGTACTCCCTTCTCTCCTCTGACACTGCCCCCACCCGGGTGTGAGCCGTCATGCCCTCACACCAGGACTATTGCAGTAGCCACAGGTGCCTGTCTGTCTCTGCCTGTCTTGTCTCTTCTCCCTCCAATCCAGCCTCTATTCAGCCACCAAAGCTATTTTCCTGAAGAACATGTCTGATGATGTCATTCCTCTATATACTAATTTCCAGTGGGTCCTATCACTACCAGAAACAAATACAAAACATTGTATTCGATCTTCAAAGCCATTCCTAATTTATCCTCCTTGCTGCCTGTCCAATCTTCTCATACATTCCTCCCCTCTATGTCCTTTTTGATCTAGTGACACTGACCAGGAACAACATGCTTCATCTCATACCTCTGGCCATGTTCTCTGACTGTCTCTCAGCCCCGGAATGCTCTCACTCTTAAAGTCCTAACTAAAATTCCATCTTTTACCCTCTTCCTTCCAGTTTCTTCCCTCTAAAAAGGGAAGCTTGTCTCTAGCTTGTCTATACATATTTGTTCACATGTTGTCTCCCCCGTTAGATTGTAAGCCCTTTGAGGGCAGTAATTGTCTTTTTTCTCCTTTTGTATCCCCGGTGCTTCTCACAGAGCCAGGCATGTAATAAGTATTTAATAAGTGTTAATTGACTGATTGATTGAAGGCAAGGGAAAAACTGAGGGTGAGATAATATATAAAAATATTCAGGAACTATACAGTATTATATAAATATGAGCTATTATTATTTGTGCTATTGGTCAGTTGTCTATCTAGCCATGTCTCCAGCTTTGCATCTAGATATCAATCAACCCCTCCTCCCCCTGGGAAAAATAGTTCATTAGCATAATGCCATTACATGTCCAAACATCCCTTTAGAGAGGGCAATAGCTATTCTTAGTTCAAAGGACCCATTTAAGGTTAGTAATAAAAAAAAAAGCCTAGAACTATTTTTTTTCAAACCAAAGGCTCTTTACAATGTAGCTAACTGGCTCAGTGAATATAACAATGAATGTAGAGACAAAAAGACCAGAGTTCAAAAAAGCCTCAGTCACCTTTGTGCTGACTGCCCTTGGGAAAATATTTAAACTCTCAGCCTCAGTTTCTTCATCTGCATAATGGAGATAATAAAATGAGGTGTTATTTTTAAATGCTTTACAAATCTTGAATGGCTTTATAAATTTTAGCTACAATCCTAGTTATATTATTTGTCCACCTGGTAAGTAAGTCTCAGTATTCAAATATTCATTTTTTCCATACTTCTTATCATTGTTTTTCCTTTCCCATAGTTTCTCTCCCACAATAGCCAGAGATGCATCGCTCCTTTGATCCCATAAATCACTCACTATTCCCAAGGCATGACCATCTGCACAGCTGGCATGAGCTCTAATTTTAACTTAAATTGATTTCAATTAAAATTAAGAATCATATGCTTAGATTTAACTTCTATCATTCCTATTTCCTTCTGCCCCATAGTTACTAGGATCAAATGCAAGAGAAACAGGTCATTTATCCAAGCGCCTGCTAAAAGTATAACATATGGATGGCATGGCTCAATCTGCCTGTCTGGCATCAGTATTGAACCAGGTTCAATAAAAACTCTGAAGCTTTCCATCAGATTCTCCTGGCCTGATCCCTCCATAACATTGCTGTTTGCCATTCCCTCCCAAATACAAAATAAAGGGGGGGAATTGCTCACATTTATTGGACTTGCTTTTCCTTTCACAATTCTCTTTCTTCACAATCTTAAGAATGGGCTGGGGATGAGCAAAGAGAGTCAAATAAAATGTGAATTTTTATAAGTATTAGCTTCTAGAAACTCATTCTGTTGATTTGCATGACTAATCAACCACCAAGCAACCTAAAGAATGTAGAAGCCAAGAGGATGGAGAAGAGGAGACTAACGTCTGACTTCAGGTCACCTCAGGCCAAGGGAATTATTGATCTAATCAATGTAGCTTTATCAAGGGAACCCCTGACTCTAGCCTTCACAGATTGTTGTAACCAGCTAAAGAAATGGACCATTGAGAGGAGAGTGAAGGCAAGCCAGCTCCATATAAAGCAAATCAACATTCGTGATTGATTTTTCAGTATAATTTATATATCATGGAGAAATGGAACACTTTTAATTAACTGGGAGAATGCAGCAACTGTTCTTTTTTTCTTTTGTTTGTCCAGCTTCCTGAAAAAAAGGAATTTCTGTTCAAACACCAGCCCGTTTGCAAGACTTTCCCCAATTCCTTCAGATGCTAGCACATGTCCCTGAAAATGATCTTTTAGTCAGTCAACAAACATTTAGTAAGCTCACGACTGTGTATGTACCAGGAAAAGAAAGGCAAAAGATTTTTCTGAAGAAACTCAGTCTAATAGAGGAGAAAATATGAAAACTCCCATTTACAAACAGGATACATACAGGATAAATTTGAGATAATCATCAGAGGTCAAGAGGGATCAGGAAACACTTCCTGTGGAAGAAACTTGAAGCAAGCCAGGGAAGTCAGAAGGTAGAGAAGAGGAGGAGGGAGCAAATCCCAGGCAAAGATTCACTGCATTTTTATAGTACAAAGGGTCCCTGCACTGATATGTTGAAATGAGGAATTCCTAAAAATTGTAGCAAGTGATAAATATGGCCAAGGCCTTTCCATCATTTCTCGGGTATAGAAAATTAAAGCCCTGAACCATAAAGAGTTCCAAGGTGCAATGGGGGTCTATCTTAGCACAAACAACACTTCTGTTCTATTTTCTGATATCCTGAGAGACCTTGGGAACTCCTTTCTAGAGTGAACATAGTCTGTCTTGAAGTGGGAGAGAGGGGAAGAACAGTAGATGCCCATTCCAAATGGACCACATTGTAATGGTCATTTAAATGGGTAGATTGTTCCCATTCATTAATAGACCTGCCTGGCTCATATGGAAGTCTAAGGCACATGAATCCTGTCATAGAAGGAGATTGCTGAATGGATAGAACATGAAGAGGCAGAGCTAGAGTAGAGTTGAGAAAAATTTTGGTTAGAGTAGTCAGAATGGAAGGATATAGGCAAGCAGGCAGTTGGCCAGCATGAGTGAAGAAGCTTGTTTGTGAATTTTTTTAAGGGACTGGTTTGTGGGAAGCCTAACAGGGGGAAGGCTTGGGGATGGTCTTGTCCTCTGCATTGTTACTGTGTATAGATTTTTGTTACTGTGATGGACTTGGCTTCCTGGTGGCTGAATAAATGTTTAGATTCTGTCTTCCATGTGGAGAGTCTGCTATATTTTGTGATTCAGAATTGTGCTAGGATACTCATGGCCATGGTAGGTGCTATGAGTGTCACATTGGTGCTATTCTTATCACAAGCAGGACTGCTGCTCTATTCTCTAATATCCTGAGAGACGTTGAGAGTTCTTTTCTAGAGTGAAAGTATTCTGTCTTGGAGTGGGAAAGAGGGGAAAATAACAGATGCCCATTCCAAATGGACCACATCTCCCCAGAAAGTTTGATGATGATATTGCCTGGGCAGGCTAGAACCTCATGTGACTCCTTAAAGGGCTCATCTCCTTCCCCATGAAACTGTAATGAGAATGCAAACCCTCTCCCAGGAAAATATGGACAACCATGAGCAGTAGAGAGTCACCAGACAGGGCAGTAAGAACAAGGGAGACCCTTCCAAACTCTCCTAGAGGTCACTAGAATGAATATGAAAGTGCAAGACAATTTTAATACCCAACACAGACAAGGTCGGTGAACCCCAAGCTTCTATTAGATAAGAGCCAAGTCTGGATCATTTATCATAAGCATGTCTTTAGTAGGTGAGGAAACAGATGTGGACAACGAATATCTTTACACTGAGACTTAGCCATCAAAGTGTCAGTGGCACAGGGCAACTCTTTGACTACAGTTCTGAGTACAGATCTATCACAGAGAAATTAGACCCATGCCATTCCCAGTCAGAATAAAAAGGAGAGTAAGAAAATCAGGGCTCCTATGAGAAAATTATTGCCTGAAAAGGCAGTGACTGGGGGCCAAGTAATAGAAGATATTGATTCAATGAGAAACAAAGGGTTGGCAAAGATGATGAGAATGTCCTTATGAAGCTGCCTCTGTGTCAACAGATCATGTTAAAGCATTTTGCCATTGCGCATTTTTGCCACTGGGAAAATGATTCAGGAAAGGTTTGAAAGAAAACAAGAGGAGAACAGATGGAGCCAAAGGAAAAGTCAAGCAGAAACCTCATAAAAGGCTGTGTCAGGGGATCCAAAGAGGCCAACAGAATGACAATGAAGACTTCATCTCAAAGAGGCAGCTGAGTGTACAATGAGTCTGAAGGAAGAACAAAGATGGTGTGTTCAACAGTTGGCCAACAACATTGACTAAATGTTTACTCTGTGTCCTTTGGGGATACAAAGAAAGCAAAAACACTATCCCAGACCTCAAGGAGCTCCTGTCCTAATGGAGAAAACAGCATGCAAGCCACAATATACAAAAACAATACGCACAGTGTTATGGGAGATAATCTCTGAGGAGAAGCAACTAGGAGGGGAGGAGAGGCCCTCAGAAGAAGCCATCTTGATGATGTGAGCCATCTTGAAGGAAGCCAGGGAAGCTAAGCAATGGACATGAGGAGAGAGGGCATTCCAGGAATGAGCAATAGCCAAAGCACAGTTAAGGAGATGGGAGATAGAGGGTCATGACCACGGAATTAGCAAGTTGTCAGTGCATCTGGATGAAAAGCCAATAAGAGACAGAGAAGCAACAGTCAGACAATCAAAGAAGAACTGGGAGGGAGCAGAGCCACAGAAACCTTGAGATGACAGAGTGTCCCTGAAAAGATGACTAATTGTTTCAAATTCTGCAAGAAGGCCAAGTATAAAGAAAAGTTTCTTTGATTTGGCCATGAAGAGATCATAGGTAACTTTGGAGAGGGCAGCTTCACTTCAATGATGACCTTGGATAGCAGAATTCAGAGAAGTTAGAAGCATGTGCGAGAAGTGGAGGCATTGAATTCCGATGCCTCTCTCGAGGAGCTGAACTTAGAAAGGGAAAATCGACACAGGATAGCTAGCTGGCATGGTAGAATCCAGTTAGATTTCTAGACATGGACATGTTTATAAGCAGCAGGAAATAAGTCAGTAAAAAGAACGTGTTTAAAGATTAGACTGAGTGAGGTGGGAGGAGGTGAGATCTGCTGGAGAATATAGGAAAGAATGGTTTCAAGCATACACCTAGAGGAGTTTGCCTCATTAGGGAGAAGGAAGACCTCTTCATCAGAAAAAGAAGTGGAAAAGTTTATGGAGGTAAGGTGGGGAAGATGTGTGAATTATGGGAGAGGAATGGGGAAGGAGGGAAATAGAGTTCTCTGCAAATGGCCTTAATTGTGTATGTGTGTGTGTGTGTGTGTGAGAGAGAGAGAGAGAGAGAGAGAGAGAGAGAGAGAGAGAGAGAGAGAGAGAGAGAGAGAGAGAGAGAATTATTAGGAAAGATTATCAGAAGACATGGAGGAGAAGATAGTGGTGACAATGTATGGAATAAACATAGAGAATATTAAATTCCTAAAAATGAATATAATAATTGTGCCTTGTATTACCATGTATACAAAATACTCCATAACCACTAGCACCCCAAGTCCATGCAAAACACTGAATGTTTCCATAAACGTTAAGTAGACATTCTTCCTTGTCATAGGATGAAGAAAAAATAACCTCAGAATCTCAGATAATGTCTGAGACAGTAAAGGAGCTTGGTGAGTGCTTGATCAGTAAAATTGAAGCAAACAATTGAGAAAACAAAAGACAACAATTGATGCCTATTGGATTTCCATTGCTCCCTTTGAACCTAATAACTCTGTGAGGTATATACTACAAACTGTATTATGTACATCTGGAAAATAATATGACAGGCTCAAGGAGTTCAGTGATTTGTCTATGAGCATGCATCTATCATGGATAGAAGTCAGGATTTAATATAAGTAAATTTTACTGCCAAGCCCAACCCTTCATCCACTAGCCTATTCTTGCAGTTTTGGAAAGGCTTTACTTGCTGTACATCTCCAAGATCTTTATCCTGGTTGTACTTACTCAGATCTAAAATGATTTTGAGTCATTGTAGTAGAATATAAAATGAAATTTGATACAGATAAATATTGTCTTAAACTTGAGTTTAAAAAGCCAACTACAGAAACACAATATGAGGAGGGACAGTGATCTGGGGAATTTTAAAGGATTGCAAATTTTGTATAAGACCACAGTGCAGTGGAACAGTCAAGAAAATTAAGGCCAAATTCATCTGCCTCAAGTCTGGAACCAATTCCAGGATGAGAAATGCATAAGCCTGCTGTATTTGACCCTAGTCAAATGAAAACTGGGGGATTGTGCTCACCTCTAAGCATCACATTTTGGGAAAGACATTGTCTACATTGACTGTGATCAGAGGAGGGCAACAGAGATAGTGGAAAGTCTTGCATTTTGGATATATGAATACTAGTTGAATGAAGTAGTCCTATTGTGACTAGAGCAAATATGATGATACAGGAGAGAGTGTTCCATTTGGCTCCAAGGCAGGACGAAGCAAAAGGAGTGAAAGATATAAAGAGGTGGATTTATGTTTCACATAAGAAAACAATGTCCTAAAGATTTAAGCAATGCACAAGTGGAAGAGGCTTCGTTGGGAGTTACCTGGGAAATTTCTGAAGGTCGTTTATTGGCAAATATTATAGAACAGCTTACTGGTTTTATATGGGTGGGACCAGGTGCCTCTCTAACTCAAAGAGTCTGTAACTCTATAAAATTTAGTCAAGCTATCTACCCTAAAATCAGCACCCATTTAAAAGTTTGGAATGTGGATATAAACTCTCCAAAACTCATTCTGGTCACAAGAGCAAAGATTCTTGATTTTGTTTGCCATGGGCCCCTTTGACAGTATGGTAAAGGCCCCTTCTGAAAATAATATTTTAAAATTTCTAAAACAAAATACATATGAAAAAGAAAACTAATCACATTGAAACAGATATAAAAATATAAAATTTAAAAGTTTGTGGACCTTAAATTATAATCTCTGCCATAACGATATCTCATACATCTATCTACATAGATGCCATCTTCTTGCAAGAATCTACACCCTCCTCCTTGATTTTTCTGTGCCCTGGCAGAGTTTCACTCTCACATTTAGACCTACTTCAGGGAGAAAATATACGCCTTAGAAGCAGTGAGACATTGAGCATACTACTGCAAGTCTATTCATTGGTTTCTTCTAAAAATTACAATTTCTGCTACCGTTTTAGAAACTCCTACTCTCACCACATTTTCCCCAGTAGGTATGTTAATGCCTAATGTATTATATGAAATTTATGTGGAGAAACAAAAGATCAATATCTCAAGAGTAATTACTGAAGAGGAGGAACCAAGATAGTGGAGTAAGGCAAGAACTCATCTGAGCTTAACCAAATTTTCCTCCAAACAATTTAAAATACTGCCTCAAAATAAATTTTGAGGTGGCAGAACAAACAAAAGAATAGGATAAAACAATTTTCCAGCCCTGAGACAACTTAGAAGGTCAACAAGAAAGATCTGTCCCACTGAAGCGAGAGTAAAGTGCAGTCCAGCATAGACAGTCCAGGCAAGTGAGCCCCAATAAGGCACCATCAAGCCAATAGAGAGGCTGACAATAATGCCCCTTCCCTATAGAAGCCAGCAGTGAGCCCTACCACAGCGAGCCAGTAGAGGCCTTAGGGGAAACTGAATCAGCAGCAGCAATTTCCAGAGTTCTCAGTCCACAGACAGTCAGGGGGCCAGATAACTAGTCAGAAGGAGATTACAAATGGAAATCTACTGGCACTGAGTACAGAACTCTGTTGCATTGTCTGAATACGGTGCCAGGGTGAGAAGGAACACTAGCACACTAGAACATGTTGCTTTGGGGGAGACAAGAATTCTGGTCAGAGGGTCATTGCAGAAAAGAGTGCTTGGGGTCACTCATAGACCAGATCATAAGCCAGTTAAGCAGTAACCACAACTCTCATTAAACCATAACACTCTTTTTGGAAGAACTGAAAACTCACAGGTTCCCAAAACTAGCTCTGAAAACAATAGCACAAAAAGAACCAGAAGTTTAGGACAATGGCCCTTCAACCCCAGGAGCAGAGCCTAAATTTAACATAAAGTTAAAAGTCAAGAAATAGGCTAGAAAAATAAGGAGTTGGGGGAGGGCCTAACCATAGAAAATTACCATGGTGACAGGGAAGATAAAAACAAAAACAGAAGTGGACAAGAATGCCAAAGCTACTACAAGTGAAATCTCCCCAAAGAAAAAATGTGAATCAGTATCAGGCACAAAAGGAACCCCTGGAAGTGTTCAAAAGTAATTTCAAGCAGAAGAATTCCTAGGAATATTGTAGCCAAATTCCAGAGTTCCCAGGTCAAGGAGAAAATGTTACAAGGAACTAGAAAGAAACAATTTGAGTATTGTGGAAATAAAATCAGAATAACACAAGATCTAGCAGCTTCAACTTCAACATTAAGGGATCGAAGGGCTTGGCATATGATATTCCAGAAATCAAAGGAACTAGGATTAAAAGCAAGAATCACCTACCCAGCAAAACTGAGTATTAATACTTCAGGGGAAAAATAGTCATTTAATGAAACAGGGGACTTTCAAGCATTCTTGATGAAAAGACCAGAGCTGAATAGAAAATTTGACTTTCAAGCACAAGAATAGAGAGAAGCATGAAAATGTAAACAGGAAAGAGAAATCATAAGGTACTTACTAAAGTTGAACTGTTTACCTTCCTGCATGGAAAGATAATATTTGTAATTCTTGAAACTTTTTTCAGTATTTGGGTAATTGGAGGGATTATGTGCACACACACACATTTAGACAGAGAGCACAGGGTGGGTTGAATAGGAAGGAATGATATCTAAAAAAATAAAATTAACTGGTGAGAGAGTAATATATTGGGAGGAGAAAGGGAGAAATGGGATGTGGCAAATTATCTCTTATAGAAGAAGTAAGAAAAATCTCTTTGAATGGAAGGGAAAAGGGGGAGGTGAGAGGGAAAAGTGAAGCTTACTCTCATCACATTTGGCTTAAGAAGGGAATAACATGCACACTCAAATTGGTATGAGAATCTATTTTACACTGCAGGAAATTAAGAGAGAAGGGAATAAGTGGGGTGTGGGGACAGTGATAGAAGGGAGGATAAATGGGAGGAGGGAGTAATTAGAAGTAAATACTTTTGGGGAGGAATAGGGTCAAAAGAGAGAATAGAATAAATGGGGGCAGGAGAGGATGCAGGGAAATATAGTTAGTCTTACACAACAAGAGTATTATGGAAGTCTTTAGCAAAACTACACACACACACACACACACATATATATATAGCCTATATTGAATTACTTGCTTTTTCAGTGGGGATAGGTGGGGAGGGAGGAAGGGAGGGAAGCTGGAACTCAAAGTTTTAAGAAAGAATTTTGAGAATTGTTTTTACATGCAACTCGGAAATAAGAAATACAGATAATGGAGTATAGAAATCTATCTTTCCCTACAAGAAAACAGAGAAGATGGGGATAAGGGAAGGGAGGGGTTTGATAGAAGGAAGGGCAGATTGGGGGAAGACCTAATCAGAATTCATGGCGTTTGGGGTGGGGGAGGGGAGAGATGGGTAGAAAGTTTGGAACTCAAACTTTTGTGAAAATGACAGTTGAAAACTAAAAATAAATAAATAAAAATTAAAAAAAGAAATAGTCCCCCCACACTGTGATTGTCATTTTGTACAATACTCTCCTGGTTCTACTCACTTCACTAAGCATCAGTTCATATAAATCTTTCCAGGTTTTTCTGAAGTCCAGCTGTTTATCATTTCTTATAGCACAATAGTATTCCATTACCTTCATATACCACAACTTGTTCAGTCATTCCCCAATTGATGGGTATCACTTTAATTTCCAGTTTTTGGTCACCACAAAGAGAGCTGCTATAAATACTTTTGTACATGTGGGATCCTTTCCTATTTTTATGATCTCTTTGGGATATAGCCCTAGAAGTGATACTGCTGGGTCAAAGGGTATGCACTTTTTTGTAGCCCTTTGGGCATAGTTTCAAATTACTCTCCAGAATGGTGAGATCAGCTCACAGCTTCACCAGTAATGAATGAGTGTTCCAACTCTCCCACCTCTTCTCCAACATTTATCATTTTTCTGTTTTGTCATGTTAACCAATCTAATGGATGTGGAATGGTACCTCACAGTTGTTCTCATTTGCATCTCTCAATCAATAGTCATTTAGAGCATTTTTATATGACTATAGACAGCTTTAATTTCTTCCTCTGAAAACTGCCTGTTCATATCCTGACCATTTATCAATTGAGAAATGAGTTGTATTCTTGTTAACTCAGTTCCTTATGTATTTTAGAAATGAGGCCTTTATCACAGATACTAGTGGTAAAAATTCTTTCCCGGTTTTCTGCTTCCCTCCTAATCTTGGTTGCATTGGGGGAGGGGGGGGCGGTGCCAAGATGGCAGAGTAGAAAGACCACATACGCATAGCTCCGAACCCACAACCCATAGAACATCTGTAAATAGCAACTCACTGTGAATTCTGCAGGACCAGAGGCCACAGAACATTTGAACAAAGGAGATTTCTGTTCCAGAGGGACCTGCAAACCTCTCGCAAAAGGTCCGTCACGCTGCGGACTCGCAGCCCAGCCTAGCCCTGCCACGGCGGCAGCACTGAGATGAGCAGATCCAAGCGGGCTTCAGGGACTGGATCTCCAGTGGCCGCCCGGGTCCCTCCACCCACAGGTGAGGGGGGTTGGTGAGCGGGTCGAGAGGGCAGTGGGGTGCCCCCATAACTCAGGCCCCCTCGGGAGGCAGAAGCAGAGGTGGGAGCAGACCGGGGCTCCCCAAGCAGGCAGGAGCCTGGATCCACTGTTGAAGGTCTGTGCATAAACCCCCTGAGGGAACTGAGCCCGTGAGGCGGCCCTGCCCCCACCTGAGCACCTGAACTTATCTCACACTGAATAACAGCCCTGCCCCCGCCAAAAGCCCTGAGGCTGTGAAGCAGCATTTGAATCTCAGACCCCAAGTGCTGGCTGGGAGGATCCAGGGGCGAAGTGGGTGTGAAGAGAATATTCAGAAGTCAAGTCACTGGCTGGGAAAATGCCCAGAAAAGGGAAAAGAAATAAGACTATAGAAGGTTACTTTCTTGGTGAACAGGCATTTCCTCCCTTCCTTTCTGATGAGGAAGAACAATGCTTACCATCAGGCAAAGACACAGAAGTCAAGGCTTCTATTTCCCAGCCCACTCAATGGGCTCAGGCCATGGAAGAGCTCAAAAAGGATTTTGAAAATCGAGTTAGAGAGGTGGAGGAAAAGCTGGGAAGACAAATGAGAGACATGCAGTCAAAGCATGAACAGCAGGTCAGCACCCTGCTAAAGGAGACCCAAAAAAATGCTGAAGAAAATAACACCTTCAAAAATAGGCTAACTCAATTGGCAAAAGAGGTTCAAAAAGCCAATGAGGAGAAGAATGCTTTCAAAAGCAGAATTAGCCAAATGGAAAAGGAGATTCAAAAGCTCACTGAAGAAAATAGTTCTTTCAAAATTAGAATGGAACAGATGGAGGCTAATGACTTGATGAGAAACCAAGAAATCACAAAACAAAACCAAAAGAATGAAAAATTGGAAGATAATGTGAAATATCTCATTGGAAAAACAACTGACCTGGAAAATAGATCCAGGAGAGACAATTTAAAAATTATGGGACTACCTGAAAGCCATGATCAAAAAAAGAGCCTAGACATCATCTTTCATGAAATTATCAAGGAAAACTGCCCTAATATTCTAGAACCAGAGGGCAAAATAAATATTCAAGGAATCCACAGAACACCGCCTGAAAGAGATCCAAAAAGAGAAACTCCTAGGAACCTTGTGGCCAAATTCCAGAGTTCCCAGGTCAAGGAGAAAGTATTGCAAGCAGCTAGAAAGAAACAATTCAAATACTGTGGAAATAAAATCAGGATAACACAAGATCTAGTAGCTTCTACATTAAGGGATCGAAGGGCATGGAATAGGATATTCCAGAAGTCAAAGGAACTAGGACTAAAACCAAGAATCACCTACCCAGCAAAACTGAGTATAATACTTCAGGGGAAAAACTGGTCTTTCAATGAAATAGAGGACTTTCAAGCATTCTTGATGAAAAGACCAGAGCTGAAAAGAATATTTGACTTTCAAACACAAGAATGAAAATTTGACTTTCAAACACAAGAATGAAGAGAAGCATGAAAAGGTGAACAGCAAAGAGAAGTCATAAGGGACTTACTAAAGTTGAACTGTTTACATTCCTACATGTAAAGACAATATTTGTAACTCTTGAAACCTTTCAGTATCTGGGTACTGGGTGGGATTACACACACACACATGCACTCACGCACACACACAGAGTGCACAGAGTGAATTGAAGAGGATGGGCTCATATCTTAAAAAAATGAAATCAAGCAGTGAGAGACAAATATATTAGGAGGAGAAAGGGAGAAATGGAATGGGGCAAATTATCTCTCATAAAAGAGGCAAGCAAAAGACTTATTAGTGGAGGGATAAAGAGAGGAGGTGAGAGAAAAACATGAAGCTTACTCTCATCACATTCCACTAAAGGAAGGAATAAAATGCACACTCATTTTGGTATGAAAACCTATCTTACAATACATGAAAGTGGGGGATAAGGGGATAAGCAGGGTGGGAGGGATGATGGAAGGGGGGACATGGGGAGGAGAATGCAATTCGAGGTCAACACTCATGGGGAGGGATAGGATCAAAAGAGAATAGAAGTAATGGGGGACAGGATAGGATGGAGGGAAATATAGTTAGTCTTATACAACACAACTATTATGGAAGTCATTTGCAAAACTACACAGATTTGGCCTATATTGAATTGCTTGCCCTCCAAAGGGAAGGGGTGGGGAGGGAGAGAGGTAAAGAAGTTGGAACTCAGAGTGTTAGGAACAACTGTCGAGTAATGTTCTTGCCACTAGGAAATAAGAAATACAGGTAAAGGGGTATAGAAAGTTATCTGGCCCTACAGGACAAAAGAGAAGATGGAGACAAGGGCAGAGAGGGATGATAGAAGAGAGAACAGATTGGTCATGGGACAATTAGAATGCTTGGTGTTGGGGGGGAGGGGACAAAAGGGGAGAAAATTTGGAACCCAAAATTTTGTTAAAATGAATGTTAAAAGTTAAATAAATAAATTAATTTAAAAAAAAAAAAAAAGAAATTCCCAATGATCTCTTAAGGCAAAATGCCTTCCACATCCAGAGAAAGAACTATGGAATTCCATTCCTGAATGTAGCAGATCATTTTCTTTTGTATTATATTTTGGTTTGGTTTATGATTTCTCCTATTCATTTTAATTCTTCTATTCATCATGATAAAAGTGAAAATGTATTTAATAGGAAAGAATGTGTAGAACCTACATAAAATTGTATTCTGTCTCAGGGAGGGAGGGCAGAGGGAAGGGAAAATGAGGGGGTGGGAAGGGGAAAAATCTAAGTTATATGGAAGTGATTGTAGAACACTGAAAACAAATAAAATTAAAAAAATTAAAAAAATTAAAAAAATTAAAAAAAAATCAATGAGTCTTTCTAAAGAGGAAATGGAATATTTATGTGGATAATTCATGATTTAAAACAAAGAAACAAAAATTTTTCCCAAATGATCTATTTTTTAGATTTTTAAATGCACATTTTGTTGGCACTTACACCATCAAATGTTTTGGACTTTTTGATAGCATCACAAACTTAGGAAGTTTCAAACAGATCTCTTGGTGTTTCCCTTCAGAGCCATCATCCTTCCAAACATCACTTGTGTTGTTGTTTTTTAGTCAAGAGCACCACCATCCTTCCACACACAACTTCTGAGTCATCCTGACACACCCCACTCTTCCTCCTCCACCATGTCTATTCCATCCTAGTAGATTTCACTCTTGCAAGATACATCACATTGTCCTCTTCTCCCTACCCACGTGGCCACTGCCCTCAGATCCTCACCGCTTACCTACCAGACTGTGACAAAACTCTTCCCATCAGCCCCTAGCACCTAGTCTCATCCAACTACTATCCATACTCTTCAAAGCTATGACATAAATAGCTTAAAGGACAGCTTGGGTCACGGCACTTCCCTGCTCAAGAAGCTTTAGTAGCTACCTATTAACTCTGGGCTCAATTACAAATTCCTTTTTCTTTTAAAACAAGTAAAGCCTTTCACATCTAGGTTTCAATGATCATTTCCAATCACGTGTTATTGCCCTTTGCTCACTTTGTACTCCAGACCTATTGCTTTGTTACTGCTCCTCACACACTATTCCACTTCTTCTGGTGGTGCCATCTACCTGGGGTATTTGCCTTTGTCCCTTTTGCCTCCTGAGATCTCAATTTGTCTTCAATGTTCCAATATCACCTATTCTCTTCACCATTGATCTCCATGGATAGGACTTCATGACTTTGATTCCAGTCCTGCTTTCACTCTGTACTAACTTTAGTTAATTTTGAATGTAATTATATATGCCCATATAGTCTCCACTCATTGAAAGTTAACTGGCAACTCCTTAATTAATAAACTCCAATGGCTCTGTATTAGTACCAGCATCAAATAGTCAGTCTCCTATTTAATTCTTAAAACCATTCACAACCTGGCCTCCTCTTTCCTTCCAATCATCTTATATCTTACTCTCACTTGCATAAAATTTCACTGGTCTCCTTGCTGCCCCACCCCCAACAATGCTCTATTTCCCAATTCTGAGCATTTCTCTGACTGTCCCATGGCATGGCATGCTCTCCCTCCTCAAGTTACCTTTAGAATTCTTTGGTTTCCTTCAGGTCTCAACAAGAGACCTTTCTGAGTTCTCACTCAAAATACCACCTTCCCTGTGAGAAGTACCCAATGCCTACTGCACGGATTTTTGTGTATATTTGTTTCTATGTTATCTACTCAATTGTCTACCCAAGAATGGAAGCTTCTTGAGGGCCAGGACTATTTTGGTCTTTCTTTATATCTCCAGGATTTAGTGCAGTGTTTGACACATAGGAAGCTATTGAGAAATGCCTGTTCATCAATTCAGGGACTCATTCTTGTCCCTTTCTCTTTACCACCTAGACCAGCTCTTGGCATCTAAAAACCACTTAATCAATTCTTGCTGTTTAATGGTCCCCTTCTGCTCTCTGACTCCACCCTTCATGAAGAAGGACCATGTAGTGAAGAATTCAAATGGACATATATTTTCTTTACCTCTTTAACCTTTAATTTTCTGTTTCAATGCTAGGGACCTAAAATGAGGATAAGATTGTGTTTATCTTAAAATACCTTCTACATTAATTCCTAACCTTTATTAACATGCCCGTGGTATCACTCACTCTGCAGATCCAGAGCTCTGAATTTCTGGGAGGCACCCACATCACCCTTCCTGCTACATGGACCATTTCAGGATGCATGCATTCTTCATGACTCCTCCGAATGACAAGCAGGATGATAGCATGAAAGGTTCTAGCATATCAATTACTACAGTCTGCTTCAGAAGCTCTAGGGCACTCCATTTCTATCTTGAGCACTGTTGTCTTTTAATTGAATGTGAATATTTTATGGGCATGGGTGAGGAGCATAGAGTCTAGGGTCTACTCCTCTCTCTGGTGGAGAGCATTGTCTAGGCAGATGTCTGGAGCAGAAATTAAAGTCAAAGGGTGGTATCATTTATAGGTAGAAAAAAAGAAGTAATTGAATCAAACAATGCTCCTGGTAAAAGCAGGCCCCAGGATACAACGAATGTGAAGCAAACTACACTGGAACAGTGCCCACAGTGGGGGGAAAATAAAAACACTGTATGACTGGGCAGAGGTTACAAAACAAATCTATCCCTGTGCACTTGGAATGGAAAGAGGCTGCTGAGGATCTGGGAATGACAAGAGCAGAGCAAAGCAATCCCTCACAGTGAGCATGAGGGTCCTTTCCAGTTGGCATTCAGCAAGGGCTATGCTTTCAATCTCATTTTTAGTAAACATGGGAGTAGTAACAGACATCCTGAGGACAAAGAAACAAACAACCCCTAAACCCCTTCATTTCTAAATACCAGACAAAGTCCACACCATGAAGATTTTCAGAGACAAAATTTTGGTCATTTGCCAACTATAGATTAGTTGTAAATCGTGCCAATCCTATTTTTGGAATTGTGAGTGTGCATGCAGTTAATTTTAGGGACTGATGTAATTCATTAACCTTGATTTCGGCATTCTTCCCAATTCTGTATGTAGCCCATGTAAATTCTGAAGAACTTTATTCCATTTCCCAACCTCATAGATTAGTTTAGACTTAGGAAAAAGACTATCTTCACCTCATGATTCTTGGGGTCACCCCTGGGTAGACAGAAGGAATATGTAAGCCATCCTGAGCTATGACAGGTGTGTTTGTCTCCCAAGATTGAATTGAGAATCAACTGGCCATTCTGAAGCTTTTAGAAAATGACTATTTGCTGAGGTGCTTCAATGAAAAGTTAGTACAAAACATTTCCTTCCCAAAATCTGTTATATACTCTTCCACAAGTGCATAAAAAGGACTAATGCTTAGGAGGTACATGTAGGAAGGGAATAACTTAAAGATCTTTTTCTTTATTCATGGAATAGTCAACAAGTTTCGGATAAGCACAATAATTATGCCACCCCCCCGGTTACTGTTCCTTATGAGTGTGTGTGTGTGTATGTGTGTGTGTGTGTGTGTGTGTGTCTGTACAACATGCTCAGGTGCTGGGCTCAAAATCCTCTGAATCTTTTGAAGTTTCTAAGGGCCTTCTCTGGCCAGGAACAAGGGGAGACTAGTCCGAGGCCAAAGATAGGAAATCTATCCACCCTTTTCCCTCCAGTAGCTGCTTAGGGATTTTGCTGGAAAACCATGCTTGCTTCATCTCTGAAATGGCTTCCTTCTCCTGGGCATCCCGTCATTTAAACTTTAATTCCAGGTAATTCAATGCTTTTTTAAAGGACTCAAATGGCACGACAAAACTCCTCAGCCACTGGAACAGGCTTCCTGTTTGACATTATTTCACCTTATCAAAAGACTATTAAAGACTTCACACTTAGTCTGAGGCCTAGGACTGATTGGGATGGTTTCTCATCTGGTTAAGGTGTAAAGGCTAAAATGAGGCAAGGTCATTTCACCCCCCCCACCATTATAATATATGTAATGCACGTTTATAACACACATACACAATATACATATATCAATATATGCATATTAAATACATGTATATTGACAAATATATGATACAAATATATTTATGCTCATCCATATGGGTAAGTAACATATATAACTATACATGTGTACACAACACACATACCTAAACATATATATACACATATGTGTATTGTGTGAACACATACATGTTCTTTAGTGTTACGGGGTTTGTGAGGTCTTTTGGCTCAGACCTTCAATCTTTTTGAGGGAGCTATGGTTGACTGCTACTAACATCTTAAATTAAACATGTTGAAAACATAATTACCTCAACCCCAAACTATTTTTATTTTACACAGAATAAATATTTATTAAACTTAATCTGTACCTCTCACTGTACCCTATTCAACAAATTAAAAGGAGAAGAAAAACCAAGCCCTCAATACATAAGCTGTACAATTAAAAAGGAAAATTAAACTGTCTTCTTAGTCATGTCCAAGAATGCACATTCCATTTCTTTATTCAAACTCATCAGTTTTATGTCAGGAGGTGTGTAGAATGTTTCATGTTCATTTTTTTAGGCTAATTGTTTATAATCACTTTGAAATTTGGTTTTGCAATGTTATGTTTCTCTATGATGATGTTATAAATTATGGAAATGTTTTTCTTAGTTTTCACTTTGCATCAATTTCATAAAGATCTTCCCAGTTTCCTCTAAGGTTATCTCATAATTATCATTACATGTAATAGTAATATTCCATTACATGCATATGCCGTTATCTACTGCAGCCATTACCAATTCACTTAGCCATTTCTTTGGTTTCCAGTGTGTGGCTACCTTGAAAAGACCCTCTAGAAGTATTTTTGAACACATACACGCAAATTTTTTCCTATTAGATTTTTTGGGGGTGTAGGCCTAGCAGGGTGAAGGGAATTCACAATTTGATAACTTCCTGGGCACAGTGCCAATTTGATATACAGAATAGTTAGACCAATTGCTCCTCCAACAGGGCACTATTATATTTGATTTCCCACAACATTGCCTACATTTGTCATTTTCCTCTTTTTGTCAGCTTTGTCAGTCTGATAAGTATCAGGTAGAATATTAAAGCTGTCTTAATTTGCATTTCTCTAACTATTAATGACAGAGAATTTTTCACGTTATTAGTGATAGATTGAACTCCATTTTCAACCTGTCTTTTCATGTCTTTTGACCATTTATCTATTGGGAAATGACTCAGTTAAAATTTTAATCAATGTTTTATATGAGGCCTTTATCAAAGAAACTTCTTGGAATAATTTTTTTCATTTACTCATTCCCCCTTTATTTATTTTTATTATATTAGCTTTTTTGTGCAAAAGCTTTTAAATTTTATGTAATTAAAATTATACATTTTATCTTGCATGATCCTCTCTGTTACCTGTTTAGTCATTAATTCTTCCTCATCCATAGAACAAAAAGGTAATTTCTTTGTTTCCCCTCCAATTTGTTTATGCTGTGACTTTTTTGTGGAACATGCATCTATTTGGAACTTGTCCTGGTATATGGTGCTGGTTTTGGGTCTAAACCGATTTTCTACCTGACTACAGTTTTTTCAGCAGTTGTTAATTAGTGAGTCTTTCTTCCAGCAATTGGTTTCTTTGAGTTTATCAAGCACTAAACTATTGGGTTAATTTGCTTCTGTTATATACAGTGTTCCTTTGATCAAAAATTTTTTAAGCCACTAACAAATCATTTTAATGACTATTGCTCTATAGATCAATTTGAAGTCTCCTACTGATAGAGCCCTTTCTTCCTATTTTTTCATGATTGCTCCTTTTGGGAGTTTATTATGCTTTTTGATATATTTTAATAAAATTTTGTTTTACCTAATTGCATGTAAATATAATTTTAACATTCATTTTTTCAAATTTGAATTCTCTGTCCTTCCCTCCCTCCCTTTCTCTGCTCTCCCCTCCTTGAGACAGAGAGCAATTTAATATGTTATACATTTGTAATCTTGCTAAATATATTTCCATATCAGCAACATCATGAAAGAAAACAACCCCTCAATAAAAAAGTGAACAAATAAAGAAAGTGAAAAATAATATGCTTCAATTTGTATTCAGACTCCATCACTCCTTTCTCTGGAGGCAGATGCTATTTTTCATCATGAGTCCTTTGGAACTGTCTGGGATCATTTTATTGCTGAGAATAGCTGAGTCACTAACAGTTGACCATCACTTAATATTGCTATTACTGTGTACAGGGTTGCAGTTCTGCTCACTTTACTCTGCATCAGTTCATGTAAGTCTTTCTAGGTTTTTCTAAAAGAATTCTGCTTATCATTTCTTATATCTCAATACTATTCTATTAAAATTATATACTCCTTTCTTATTTACCTTTTTATGCTTTGCTTGAGCTTCATATATGAAAATCACATTTTATGTTCAACTCTGCTCTTTGAATCAGAAATGGTTGAAAGTCTTCTATTTCATTAAATATCTTCCTCCCTCACCTTCAAAGGATTATATGCTCAGTTTGTTAGATTATTCTTGATTGTAATCCTTGTTCCCTTGCCTTCCCAAATATTGTATTCCAAGCTTTTCAAACCTTTAATGTAGAAGCTGCTAAATCCTGTGTAATCCTGACTATTGTCCCATGTAGTTTTCCTTGATAACTTCTTGAAAAATGACATACAGGGTATTTTTAATTTATGGATTTCTGGTAGTCCAATAATTCTTAAATCATTTCTCCTGGATCTATTTTCTAGGGTCAGTTGTTTTTGCAATATACTTTTCACATTTTCGTTTCTATTTTTTCATTCTTTTGATTTTGTTTTATAATTTCTCGGTGTCTCAGAGAGTCATTAGCTTTCACTTGCCCAGTTCTAATTTTTAAGGAAGTATCTTCATCAGTGAGCTTTTGTACTTCCTTTTCTGTCTGGCCAATTCTACTTTCTAAAGAGCTGTTTTCTTCAGTGAACTTTTGTACATCTTTTTTTTTTCCATTTCTGCATGCTCTTTCCCAAGCTATTAACTCCTTTTTCATGATTCTCTTGCATCATTTTCATTTCTGTTCTCCAATTTTTTTTCTATCCCCTTTGTCAAGAGGAGGGTATACTCTGGGGACCTGTAAGTTCTCAGTTCCTCCAAGGAGGCACGATCAAGGGAGATGAATTTGCTCCTCTCCTGGTCTGCACTCTGGTCTGGGAGCTATTGTAAGTTTTTCTGCCCAGGATCTTTGAAGCTATCTTTGACATTTGTGAGTTGAGCAATCTGAGTTCCACAGCTGCTGCAGGGGATTCCACCCCCAAGGCCTATCCCAAGTCTTTTCCTGTCGATACCACATGGTCAAGGCTGGACTGCGTTCTACTCCAAGACCAGTGCAATAGTGCTTTTTTACCCAGAATCTGTCAGTCGGGTTCCCTCTCCACAACTGCCTCCCACTCCACCACAGCAGCATGCTCCTTCTCACCCCAGGGCCACCTCTCAGGTCTGTGATCCAGATAAGCAGTTCAATTCCCCTGGGGACTTTAGGCTGAGGGCTCCTAAAATGGACACTGTGCCCCAGCAACTGCTGCCACCTTGGGGCCACCAGAGCCAGACTGCGTTCCCTTCTCACTCAAGTGAAAGCACTTTCTCCTAGACTGAAGCTGTCTTTGGCATTTGTGGGTTGAGGAATCTGGGAACCATAGCTGCTGCAGGGATTCTGCCCCCAAGGTCTGCTCACACAGTGACCAAGGCTGGGCTGCTCTACAAGGGCTAAACTCCACTCTGAGCCAAGTGTGATTCCTGTCCACCTTCCATGCTGTCTTGGGCTGGAAATCTCTTTCACTCTCGTTTTGTGGCTCCTGCTGCTCTAGAATTTGTCTAGGGTCATTTTTACAGGTATTTTATGGGTTATGGGAGGAGAACTAGAGTAGGTGCATCTTTCTACTCAGCCATCTTGGCTCCGCCCCCAGAGGGGACTATTTCTAATAGACTTAATCCTCCACATCAATGCAAGGACCTAAAACATTTCCAAAGGACTCATGATGCAAAATGTCTTCCACATCCAGAGAAAGAACTATGGAATTATATCACAGAATGAAGCAGACTATTTTCTCTTGTGTTATGTTTTGGTTTAGTTTGGTTTCTCCTGGTTTCTTCCATACATTTTAATTCTTCTATGCAACATGACCAATATGAAAATTTGTTAAATAAGAATGTATGTGTAGAATCCATATAAAATTGCATGCCATCTCAGGAAGAGCGGGGAAAGGGAGGGAGGGAAAAATTAAAACTTATGGAAGTGATTGTTGAAAACTGAAAAGATATTAATTAAATTTTTAAAAATTTCAAGAAAAAATCTATTTCTAAACGTAAGCTGTTGCTAATAGCCACACTTGTTCCCCAAGGTTTCCTTCCTCCATACTTTTATTCATCTGCTTCTCCTCCAGAATAACTTACTCCCTTCCCTATCTCCATCCTCTGAAATTCTCTCTGTCCTCCCAGGTCCTGCTCACAGCTAACCTTGAGCTCCACAGCTCAGCTCATCATTTCTCAGTCTGAATTCTCATTCTCTAGCACTTATTTTACTCAGAGCATCCTGTATCATCCCTGTGTGTGTTAAAGAGCAGCAACATATGGATATTTGTCTTTGGAAGAAGCAGAAAGGCCTTTGTCAAAATTCCATCTCATAAAGGGACTGACTGTGTGACCCTGAGATAGTCATTTAACTTCTCAATGCCTGAGAAAACTGCCTAAGTTGTGGGCTAGCTGCCAGGATGCTTCAGGAGGTTTTTCACAAGGACAACCCCCACCTCAGTCCTATGTCAGGGACATTTCTATGCCAATGAAACCACAGGTCCTAACCCCCTCACAGCAAACAGGAGGGGAGGGAATGAAAAGGCCCTTGAGCTCAGATACAGAAGCCAATGCTTCATGGCCCCACTTAGGGGACCAGGTCTTCACCAGATGGATATGCTAACCCTTGTGCTACCCCCCTTGCTGGATTCCTGTGAAGACAGCTCCAGGAAGACTGTGACAACTCAGAGCCACAATTAGGCTCCCAGCACAGTATCAGACATTCAGGACCTGCTCCTGGCAGGTAATCACAAGGCTTCCTTTGCCAGGGGAATTCTCTTTATAAGGTCTGTCTTAGGCTCAAGAACTCAGTCCCAACCTGCAGAGTTGCTAGGGTGGGACTAAACAAGAAATTGTAAATCAAAGGCAACCGAGCATCTTATCCCAAATCAAGTTTGTTAGAGATCAAGCCTTGTTTCAG
Organism: Notamacropus eugenii; assembly: GCF_028372415.1. Taxonomy (NCBI): domain Eukaryota; kingdom Metazoa; phylum Chordata; class Mammalia; order Diprotodontia; family Macropodidae; genus Notamacropus; species Notamacropus eugenii. The sequence continues at coordinate 4,437,608 of NC_092874.1, forward strand.
GGGCAGCATGGAGAGGGAATTGTATCTAATGCAAAACAGCTGCAAGGTGTTAGGAGCTGACTGCAGTGGGGCTAATGCAGAGAAGGCAGAAATTAGACCGAAAATATCTCCAAGGGGGTTTCTGCTTAAGATATTCCTGTAGACAGAAGTGAGGGAAGCTTCTATCTGCATTGGGACTTTGATTTGTAACCTTCAGATTTTTGCCAAAGACAGACGAATTAGCTAACATGGCATCTCACATCCTCTCAAGAGCAGTTGCTGACTGAGCTTCGGGTACAGTGAACAGGAAGATAGTCCCAAAAATTAGCCACAAGAATAAGAGACCCTAAGAAGTCACTATGAGACAGCATGGAGAGTAAGAACAAATCTGCAGACTGTTTACTATTCCTGCACTTCATCCAAGGCCCAGTGACAATCTCCTAGGCCCCAGATGCAAGTGAGCCTTCCAACTTCATAAAGAAGAAAGTTTTGGACACTTTTGATGAAAGGTGTTTGGAAAGAAGATTTCCACAAGTTCAGGGGGATAAAGATAATTATCTGAAATTCTGCAAAGGAAACAAGTTCAGGAGAGTTGAAATGCTGCCAAGAGCAAAATTCTGAAGGTATCACCCCACATGATTCTCATTAGAAGAAATGCAGTTGTCTATAGGGATCAAAGTCTGACTCACCACAGTCTACAAGGTGCCTTTCCCCTGATCCCTAATTTTTAATATATTACCCCAAAAGATTTGTTTATTGTGTATGCACATGTACATGTATGCACACATGCACGCGCGCGCACACACACACACACACCATATTCATATGCTTTCTTCCCCTGTGGAATGCCAGGTCCTAGGAGACAAGAATTGTTTCACGTTTGTCCATTCAGACCCAGGACACAACAGAGTGCTGGAAAGGAGGTAGGCACTTGATAAAAGATCGATGATTGATTCAATGTGGCTACATAGTGAACTCATCAACCAACTGAAAACTGAATGTCTTAAAGTTAAAAACGATGGTAATGGAGTCCGAAGAGTGGCACATTGGTGAATGTTTAACAACTGATTCTTTGGGGAGAAAATACACTCACAGCATACTTTTAATTCAACTTTCATTATAAACTTTTTCTCTGCTTTCAGAAGTCTAAAACAATCAACAAAAGAATCTATTGAGATGAGATTTTTAACCTTTGGCAGTTCCCAAGGTATCAGGGCCCCCCCTCAAAATTTAAAAATCAGCTCTAGTGAGTCAGTTTATGCTGCCTCTTAGTGTGACTCAATGAACATCATTAAACCACAAAAATAAAGTCATGAGGCTAAGTTCAGAAAGAGCTGAAACTGGACTAAGTACAGACTGCAAAGCCAACAAACAAGTCAACTTTAACTATGTTGGAAGGAAAAGGAGGGACAAAGCAGGATTGCACCAGTGTTCGGCTTGGCCTGGACCCTGAGCATCCTGTCTCCTCTGAGTCCAGGTCACCCCCAGAGAGCCAGCCTGGGAGCCTGCATCCCCAGAAGCAGCAGCAGCATAGTTTCATGTCTGTAGCATGTTCAGCTTTGCAGAGTACTTCTCATACATTCTCTCACTTGAGCCTCACCCTGAAGTAGGAACTCTAGGAGACTGTAGATTGTGGAACTCCACAGCCCAGAGGAACTTTAAGCATTCTTTGCCTCACCCTTCTCTCTCTAGAGCTGACAAAATGGAGGAGCTCCTAGGTACTTAGGTCACCCAAGGCTGTGGCATCAGTAACTGGCTAAAGGAGATTTGTAATATAGGTCTCCTGAGCCTCAGGTCAGTGCTCTGATGTCAGCACCATATGACTTTCCTGCCTCTATACATTGAAAGATAAATGTTGGCTAGGTGATGCCTCAGAGTAAGAGAGAAAGAAGAAGATTTAGAGAAAAGAGAAGGCAAGCTAAGAAGGCCCAGGCCAGAGTAGCTGAGGTTAGTGGTGTCAGTCCAGTTTCATGGAACTGATCCATGTCCAGCCACTCTACTCCTGGGAATGTGAGAAATATGATTTTTAAAAATGGTCCCCTGTACCTTCACTAGGCACTCAGTTCAGAGTGGGAATGAAGCTTGGCTTGATCACTGCAAACTGCATTCCTATGACAGGAAGTACTAAATTTGCGTCGGTATTAGAGGTACCACTGATAGAGAGCCCACCACCTCACACCTACTCTATGGGGTAGGATGTCTATGCATGCCTTATCTACTTTACAGATAACGCATCTGAGCATCATCATCATAGAATCTGAGATTTGGAAGCTCCTTCAGAGGCCATTGAGTCCCACCTGTACATGAAAAATAATCCTGTCATATGTCTGAGAAAGCCAGTGACTCACTCCAAGTCCCCCACCTAACAACGTCCCCTGGCAGGGAGTTCCATGCAGCACCCTCAGTGGACTTTGGCCTATTATGGAGCTTGATTGTCTGAGAAGGTGTTGAACCAGCCCCGGGTAGAAGAGATGACCAAACAACAAAAGCTGATAGGGTGCCAAAGGGCCAGTTGACTCTGACCAACTTACTACCTCATGAAACCACCCTTGCTCCTTGGGTGCTGACTTCACCTAGTTCTCAGGAAGCTAAAGATGGGCTTCCACAGGACCAATGTGAAATTCACATTGACCTCCAGGAAAGGGTAGCTAGTTCTTTTCCCAAGAAATTCTGCTCAAGAGCTGAATGCAGGTGACATTTCACTGAGTTCCTGACCAAAACCCACTAAATGAGGCACAGTGCCCTTCCACTCAGGAATGGTGGGCCTTCTTCTGCACCTGGAAACATTCTTTCTTTGTGTCCTTAGCTCTTAACATGGTACCTGGCACACACTAAGTGCTCAATAAAGGCTTAGTTATTGTTCTTGTTGTGTTGTTGCCTTCTAGCGATCATCTCAGGCAACCCTCTTCTCCCATTGTTCTGGCTCATTTCTACTGGGTTTTAGCTCCTTATGAAGGCTATGCTGAAGAGGGGACTTCTTGTCCCATGATTCTCTATCTCCTCAGTGAAGGCAGAAGGCCAGTGGGTTTCTTGTAACTCTATTAGAAAGAAATAGCTTTTGGGGGACAGGGAGAATCCTCCTCCCCCACCTCACTCCTTCAATGCCCAAGGCACACAAGGGCTCCATAATGCTGTCTGTATAATACATGATGTGAAAATTGGGCCCTGTTGGATTTTTTACAAAAAAAAAACGCATCAAAGGATTTTCTTTGAAGGAAATAAACACAAATAATTGTATAGCCTTTGCAAACAGATATAGGAGAAAGAAAGGGAGATCAAACTGTGCACCTACCAACCTTGACAGCATCCGCTTGCAGCTGGCTTTGATCCAATCTTTTTCACTCCCAGCAGTTCAATATGCATCCTTTCATTACAAATTATCTTCAAAATATGTGTGTATTCTGAAATAGCGGCAGCCTGAAGCAACTTTTCAGGAACAACAAAAACACCTGTGTCATTTGTAGGGGGTGTTTAACAATCTGCTGGACCCACAAGGCAGCACCTCATACAACTTTTGATGTCTTAGTAGTGCAAGAAAAGAAGAAGAAAAATGATGAAGAACAAAAAACTGAAAGCCCAAGGAAGGAAGAAAGGAGAACAATCCATACTAGAAGCAATGAGAAAGGAATGAGCTGGGAGGGGAAGGGGCGCTGGGTTTAAATTCTGCTATTGACACTGACTGTGGGAGCCAGGGGTCAGCTTTTCAGTGCTCTTTGCTTTAGAGTCCTCATCTGTGCAGGCCCAACAGTAATGCCCAGAATGCTTTAGGAAGAATAGAAGTTCCTCAAAAACAAGAGGTATTTCATTTTTGTCTCTGTATCACCAGTATCCAGTACCTGGCACATAGTAGGGCCTTTTAATAAATGCTTGTTGAATGGGAAAGAATTCATTTTTAAAAACATTAAAAATGAACCCAGAGAAGCTTTGTTGCAAATCCAGGTATCGTATCAAGTGGCTCCTTCCTTTCTGTAGGCCGTGGTTGTATTTTTGGCCTCTTCTCACCTCTCTCCCAGATGGGAAATAATTCTATTAAGTCCCAGTCATCTTGATGCTTCTTTGATTTGACATAAAATCTATCTCCCCAGGAAGTTTGTGAAATAGACAGGCACTATGGCAGACGATAAGCACTCATGGGCCCAAGTCTTCAAATCGGTGTTCAAAATGATGGTTTGCACACAAAGGACTTAGGAGAGACTCCTAGCAAGCATTGATCTCATGCACACCACTTTCAATGGGATATTTGAGGGGATTGCAATATACCAGGGCCCCGTCACAAAGAGCTTCTCCCCTTCGAACAAAACGATCTCTGATAAAGCCATCCTCAATTTCCTCCCATTTGAGTTCTCTCCTCAGCACTATTGTTGCTGTATGGATCTTTTTTCAATATAAATCAAACCAGACAACAGGAAAGACAACTAAACTCAGGAGATGTGATTTCCACAGGGACACATTTTCTCCAGCTGGGCAGCATCCCAACTGCAATAGACAGGAGAATAGAATTTTGCTGCTGCATAATCCTGGAGCAGTTTTCAAATGCAATCAGGGATCCTGTTTAATAGATGTATAAATGGCTACCTGTTGAGAACATGACAGGATCTGGGCTCATGTACCCCTGGGTAACATGGAACCTTGCTATGATGTCACATTTCTGCTATACCTAACTAACTCTGGAAGGGCCTAGATGGTAGTGAAACTGACACTCCCTACCACAACCAAATTCCAGTGAAGTTCATTCCACAGCCTCTCTGTTTTCAGAATACATAACCATTATTGTGACATGATCAAAAGACATTTGAAGTCTTCTGGGATTAGTGAATCTCAATTTGAATTTCATTTAGGGAGAACCTTCAGAATCATCCTCAATCTGTTATTCTCCATCTTCATCCTACACCATAGACATTCAGTTACTAAATCCTCTCAATGGTCCTCTAATATCTGTCCCTTTGTTCCTACTCATATCACCACCACCTTACCAAAGACCCTCCTCAACTCTAACATGAACGATTGTAACATCTTTCTACTTGATCTCCTTCATCCAGCTTCTACCACTGAGCCATCTACAATCCAGTCATCCAACTGTTATTCCCAAAATGTGTCCAAGAATGTCACTCTCCTATGCAAAAAGCTCCAACAGCCCCCAATTCTCCTCAGGACCATGAGAGCTTCTTGAAGACAGAGACTGTATCTTTGCAGCTGGTATCTTCAGTATCTAGATCAGCACTTGGGATAGAGTACAATCTGGCAAATACTTGGTTGTTCAATTGAATTCACTGCCTCCTGAGGCAGCCAAGTCTCGTTTGAGTACTATCTAATTTTTCAGATGATTCCTTGATAACAAAGCAGAATTTGTATCTTTTCATTTTCTCTGTCTTCTGAGACAAAAATCAAACAAAAAATTACAGGTTTGTAGGACTATAGATGTAGAGTTTGAAGGGACATTAAATGCCAACTAGCCCAGCTATGTCCTTGTACAGAAGAGAAAAGCCAAGACAGGGAAGTTACGTGGCTTAGCCAATAACCAAGCAGGTACTAACCAGTGTTTGACCCTAAGTGACCTAGCTGTGGGGGCAGTGCTCTTCAGACTATCCAGATTCATCAAGTTCCTCTTTCACAGGAAAACACTTTAGAGATTTGATGGGACTTGTCCATTCTTCCAAGTCTGATCTTCTTTTAACTAAATATTCCCAGTTCCTTCATCAAGTCTGTAAATGGCAGAGCTTTTTATCCAAAGAGGAACTTCTGTCAGTAGTAGTCATCCTCTACAGTAGTGGTATCATATTCAAATAGAAATGGGGGCCGCTAAACCATACAGAAGGATGTTTGTGGGCTATGTATTAGCTTACAAAATCACATAATATCTATGTGGTATTGTATCTTTATTTTTATTTCTCAATTATATTTAAATCTAGTTTGAGTCACTGAGGAGTATTGTTAGCCATACGTCTGCCACCTCTGCTCTCCACCATAATATGGTTTATCATTTCCACCCCATCAAAAAAAAGTGTACGCTCACTAGACTTAAACATGACACTCCAGCTGTGGTCTAACTAGGTTGTGGTACCTGACTCTTTTCCCTGTTTCCCTGCTTCTCTTAAGGCTATCAAGATGATGTGCCATATCCTGCCCACTATGTTGTAATTTCTTCAATGTACCACTTCTTGCAGGAGCTCTTTGCTGAACCTGCTGCTGGTATCTCCCCAACTTAAATGGTCTTCTTTTTGTACTATGCATAATTTATATGTGTATGGATACACACAGTTGTATCTATACACATATATGCATGTACATATACATATACATAATGTATATGAATATGTATAGATGTATGCATGCACACAAACATCTAATCAAGTGGAGACTCCTCCTTCTGGACCAACACTGCTCAGTCTTTCTGTCCTGAGCACCTTAAACAGTGATTGGTACAGAGTAACCACTTCATAAATACGTAGTAATTGCCTGCTTGCTTCATACTGATCTTTCTTTTAAATATCGAGGAACTGAGGCTAGAAAGAAGTGATTCTTCTAGGGTCGCACCAATAGAATGTAACGATGTCTCGTCTATGAATAACAAACAAGGAAGTCGGATTCTGTCAAATTTTCCTCAAATTTTACCACTTCCAGAAAAAAAAAACTCACTCCCCTGCTCCCTGATCTTAACACAATATTTATTTCTTCACAGTATAGTGGAAAGGATGTTCAACTTGCAGTCCCAGGACCTGAGTTCCAACCCCAATTCTGTTGCTTAATAATTGTGTGAACTTGCAGAAGGGAACGGAAAGGAAAGAAAGGGGAGGGGTGGGTAGTAGAGGGAAAGGGGGGGGGGAGATGAGGGGAAGGGAGGGAGGACAGGGGAGGGGACAGAAGTGGAGGGCAGTTTCCTGAGAGGAAAAGTTTCTGCCAGACTTGCAGGAATGAACCTACCATTGCCAGTGGGGACTGAAAGAGTGTGTCGAGAGCCTTCACTAGATGTATGTACCTGTACACATTGATATTCTTTTCCCCATTGAAATATAAGCTGCTTTAAGGCAGAACCTAGTTTCGTTTTATCTTCTCATTCTTAGTGCTTTGAATAGTTCCTGGCACCAACTAGGTCCTTAATGAATACTTTCTTATTTTATTCATCTTGAAAAAATATCCTTCAGTTTAATACCAATCCCAGTGAGAAATACTCTGGTTCCTTCCCCCACTAAAATGTCTTTTTCTTGCACCTCTATAGGACCCCACACTTAGTACTTACTGTTCAAGTTTATGATCTGTCCCAAATGGTACCATCTTTTTCTCAAGAAGAGAGTACAAGGGAGTTTGTCAAATGCTTTGCTATAGCCAAGGTAAACTTTATCTACATAGTTCCCCCGATCTACTAGTATACTATCTTGGAAACTGAGTAGGTCTGCTATGACCTATTCCTTATGAAAAAAAAAACTCTAAGTTATCAGCCTCATTTCCTAAATGGTCCTCAAGCCCTTGGGGTAAAGGTTAGCATGAGAAGAGTATATTGAATAATAATATCCTTGCAGTGAAGAAATTGTAGGACATCAAACATTCATGACATGCACCATGCCCTTCAGTCTTTGTGGGTCATTTCAGTACAAGAGACCTGAGGAGAGTTCATTTCATTTTAGTGCCTTATTGAAAGATGTCAGAAGAGTGACTATAGTTTGGAAAGGGTCTCACATTACAACATGAATTATTTGTACAGAGTATGAACTCATTAAAAATTTATCATCATGAACTGATAGATATGTCTCTTTAGATAGGTGCTAATAAGAATGTTCTTTTTTTCCATTGCTAATTTATTTTGAAGATCAATAAACATAAATTAATTCCTAGAAATCTCAGGTTTACTTACACTGATATTTCACTAAATGTAGATGCATTTCTTGGAATGTTGACGACAAAGTGAATTTCTATTTAAAAAATTGTATTTATACATCAAGAAAGAAAATCAAACATTAATTTCCCTAATATTTTATAAATTGAAATTGAAGTCACATTCAGTATCATCTGCCATAGTATTAACTCCAAAATACATTTCGTTTAACAAAAAAAATCACTCCTTTAAATGATAAGATATCATCAAATTTAATATATGATAACAATGGCCCTCTCTCCGTATCTGTGAACTGTAATTCATCCAGACCTTTGTTTTACACAATTCTTGACAAAGTATATTTCTGTAAATGACCCAAGGAGGAATTTCTCAAGAGCAGAAGGCTTGACCTATGGTTCTTGTAATATTTCATGGATGGCAGGGTACTTAAGACACCCAATTATTTTTGTCCTCCTTTTCTAAATGTTAAATCTTTTATTCTGATCAAAAGCACCCCCAATGGTATCTTTTGCACCAACTATCAGAATTTGACCTTTACTCAACTCCTCACCGTCACTTAATGAAATAAATAGTAAAAGTATTTTCACACCCGTTTTACAAATGAGAAAGTGGAGGTTCACAAACATTCCAAGATTTGCACAAAGTAACAGAGTTAGCAAGTATATGAGCTGAGATTCCAACTTGGGCCTGTTCTGACTCCATGCTCAACACTATTCCCATTATACTTTGGTGTGATGGAATCACAGAATGAGAGGGCTATCATGTAAAGTCACTTAATGTGTTCCACTGCCTTTTAGAAGGACTTTTTCTGAAACAGTAAAGTCACTGTTGGGAGCTACGATCTTTCCTTCTTCCTAAAAGCTAATTCTCACTTGACTTCCCCATTTAATTATCTACTTGAAGAGAAATGCCTCAGGTGAAGCCCTTGCTAGAACTCATTCTCTAGAATCAGATTCAGCCAATTCTTTCAGGCTATCCTCACAGCTCACCTTCCCAACGGAATCATCTCTCCAACCACGTCCAATTTCCAGCTCACTCATGCAACCTTATAGGCACACAAGAATGTCTTTGGGTTCACCCAAACCCCAAACCTCTCTCCAACTTCCACCTCCATTCTTATACTCTGTAGTGACTCTGATTGATTCCCATTGGAAGAGAACCAAGAAAACAACAAAATGCCAAAAGGGCCAGGGAAAGGGTTGGATTCATTTCTCTGAGCCATTTTCATTATCCTCTGAAACTCTATGGAAACAGAACGAGTGTCATACTACTGAAGAAAGGCTAATTTCTTCATCTTGAAAAAGGTAGATATTTCAAAGTATAGGACAGCGAGTACTTTATGAAGGATTTCATTGTAACCCAAGACAACTATTATAACTACAATTATTCCTCGCAAATTTCCCATTAAGATCTTGTTAAGGGGGGAGGAGCCAAGATGGTGGAGTAGAAAGATACACATATGCTAGCTCTGAACCCACAGCCCATAAAATACCTGTAAAGAAGAACTCCCAACAAAATCTGGAGCAGCAGAAGCCACAGAACAACGGAGCAGAGGAGATTTCTGTTCCAGAGAGACCTGAAAAACTGACGTGAAAGGTCCTTCGCACACTGGACCCAGAGCAGAGGCCAGCCCTGCCTTGGCCACAGCATCGAGAGGACCAGATCTGAGCAGGCTTCAGGGACAGAATCTCCAGTGGCTGTGCAGGTCCCTCCACCCACAGGCACCAAAGGTCAGTGAGAGAGTCTCCTTGGCTCGCGGAGAGGGGAGCAGAGTGTCCCCATAACTCAGGCCCCCTCGGGAGGCAGCAGGGGAGGCAGCAGAGGAAGGGGGGGGGCGGCAAAGCAGGCAGGAGCTCGGATCCGTTGTTGAAGGTCTACAAGTAAACCCCCTGAGGGAACTACCCCGACCCAAGCAGCTGAACTTAATCTCACACTGAATAGCAACCCCGCTCCCACCAAAAGCCCTGAGGCTGGGAAGCAGCATTTGAATCTCAGACCCCAAGCACTAGCTGGGTGGATCTGGAGGCATGGTGGATGTGGAGAGTACACTCAGAGGTTAAGTAACTGGCTGGGAAAATCCCTAGAAAAGGGGGAAAAAAATAAGACCATGGAAGGTTACTTTCTTGGTGAACAGATATCTCCTCCCTTCCTTTCAGATGAGGAAGAACAATGCTTACCATCAGGGAAAGACATAGAAATCAAGGCTTCTGTATCCCAAACATCCAAAATAAACATTCAATGGGCTCAGGCCATGGAAGAGCTCAAAAAGGATTTTGAAAATCAAGTTAGAGAAGTGGAGGAAAAACTGGGAAGAGAAATGAGAGAGATGCAAGAAAAGCATGAAAAGCAAGTCAACACCTTGCTAAAGGAGACCCAAAAAAATGCTGAGGAAAATAACACCCTGAAAAATAGGCTAACTCAATTGGCAAAAGAGGTTCAAAAAGCCAATGAGGAGAAGAATGCTTTCAAAAGCAGAATTAGCCAAATGGAAAAGAAGGTCCAAAAGCTCACTCAAGAAAATAGTTCTTTCAAAATTAGAATGGAACATATGGAGGCTAATGACTTTATGAGAAACCAAGAAATTACAAAACCAAAAGAATGAAAAAATGGAAGAAAATGTGAAATATCTCATTGGAAAAACAATTGACCTGGAAAATAGATCCAGGAGAGACAATTTAAAAGTTATGGGACTGCCTGAAAGCCATGATCAAAAAAAGAGCCTAGACATCATCTTTCATGAAATTATCAAGGAAAACTGTCCTGAGATTCTAGAACCAGAGGGCAAAATAAGTGTTCAAGGAATCCACTGATCACTGCCTGAAAGAGATCCAAAAAGAGAAACTCCTAGGAACATTTTGGCCAAATTCCAGAGTTCCCTGGTCAAGGAGAAAATATTGCAAGCAGCTGGAAAGAAACAATTCAAATATTGTGGAAATACAATCAGGATAACAGAAGATCTAGTAGCTTCTATATTAAGGGATAGAAGGGCGTGGAATGTGATATTCCAGAAGTCAAAGGAACTAGGACTAAAACCAAGAATCACCTACCCAGCAAAACTGAGTATAATACTTCAGGGGAAAAAAATGGTCTTTCAATGAAATCGAGGACTTTCAAGCATTCTTGATGAAAAGACCAGAGCTGAAAAGAAAATTGACTTTCAAACACAAGAATGAAGAGAAGCATGAAAAGGTAAACAGCAAAGAGAAATCATAAGGGACTTACTAAAGTTGAACTGTTTACATTCCTACATGGAAAGACAATATTTGTAACTCTTGAAACTTTTCAGTATCTGGGTAATGGGTGGGATTACACACACACACACACACACGCGCGCGCACACACACAGAGACAGCACAGAGTAAATTGAATAGGACGGGATTATATCTTTAAAAAATGAAATTAAGTAGTGAGAGAGAAATATATTGGGAGGAGAAAGGGAGAAATGGAATGGGGCAAATTATCTCTCATAAAAGAGGCAAGCAAAAGACTTTTTAGTGGAGGGGAAAAGAAGGGAGGTGAGAGAAAAACATGAAATTTACTCTCATCACATTTGACTAAAGGAAGGAATAAAATGCACACTCATTTTGGTATGAAAACCTATCTTCCAATACAGGAAAGTGGGGGAGAAGGGGATAAGCAGGGTGGGGAGGGATGATGGGAGGAAGGGCAATGGGAGGAGGGAGCAATTTGAAGTCAATACTCTTCGGGAGGGACAGCATCAAAAGAGAGAATAGAAGCAATGTGGGGCAGCATAGGATGGAGGGAAATATAGTTAGTCCTACAGAACATGACTATTATGGAAGTCATTTGCAAAACTACACAGATATGGCCTATATTGAATTGCTTGCCTTCCCAAAGGGAATGGGTGGGGAGGGAGGGATGAAGAGAAGTTGAAACTCAAAATTTTAGGAACAACTGTTGAGTTCTGTTCTTGCTACTAGGAAATCAGAAATACAGGTAATGAGGTATAGAAATTTATCGGGCCCTACAGGACAAAAGAAAAGATAGGGACAAGGGAAAGGAGGGATGATAGAAGAGAGGATACATTGGTGACAGGGGCAACTATAATGCTAGGTGTTTTGGGGTGGGGGGAGGGGACAAATGGGGAGAAAATTTGGAACCCAAAATTTTGTGAAAATGAATGTTAAAAGTGAAATAAATAATTTTTTTAAAAAAGATCTTATTGATTATTCTAACCTGTTAAAGTGTCTTGGAAATTAGATTTTTATCCAATACATTATCACATCCTTCCTTCTTTATGGTCACATGAAAATTTGTTCCACATGGCTTATATGTCTTTACTCAATTTACTGATAAAGACAGAGAGCCCTTTGACCCAGCAATATTATTTCTAGGACTGTATCCCAAAAAAATCATAAAAATTGGAAAGGGTCCCATGTGTACAAAAAGTATTTAAAGCAGTTCTTTTTGTGGTGGCCAAAAACTGGAAATCGAGGGGATGCCTGTTAATTGGAGAACGGCTGGATAAGTTGTGGTGTATGAATGTAATGGGATACTATTGTGCTATAAGAAATTATGAACAGGAAGGCTTCAGAGAGGCCTAGAAAAACTTATATGAACTGATGCTGAGTGAAAGGAATAGAACCAGGAGATCATCATATGCAGTAACAGCCCAGTGTGCAAAGAATTTTTCTGGTAGACTTAGCTCTTCATTGCAATGCAAGGACCTAAATCATTCCCAAAGGACTCGAGGCAAAATGCCATCCACATCCAGAGAAAGAATTATGGATTTGGAAGGCAGAATGAAGCAGAATATTTTCTCTTGTATTATGGTTTGTTTTGTTTGGGTTTTTCTCATAATTTCTCCCATTCATTTTAATTCTCCCATGCAACATGACTAATATGTGTTTAATAAGAATGTATGTGTAGAATACATATAAGATTGCACTGGGGAGGGATAGGGTAGGGAGGCAGAGAAAATGTAAGACTTATGGAAGTGATTATACAAAACTGAAAACAAATAAATTTTAAAAAAAAGAGAGCTTCAGTGACTGAAGAAGGTTGGATGACGTTTCTCTCAGTCCTGACTATTTCTAATGAGCCCATGAGGTAGAAAATGAAAAAAGTCACTGTTGGGAGCCTGTGCAGTAGGAAATGACCGCGGCTTCCCCTTCAAAGGACTCACAGACTATCTCTTGCATTATGCCTCCTTGAATTAAGACAGAGACAGAAGTGAAGCTCATTGACCTATACTTTGAAAAGTCCATCTTTCTAAGATGACGGGGAGGGGTAGCGATCAACCAGCAAAATCACATTTCATGTGAAAAAGACATAGGAATGATTACAGGCTCTTCATATTTAGTAGTGTGTAACCTGCTAAGTGACCAGGAAGCCAACAGAAATACCATGTAGGAGATGAGCTAGATCACCCTCATACACACACACACACACACACACACACACACACACACACACACATATACACCTATCACACACAATTATAGGCTAAGTTTCTATGCTAGGAAGCAAAGTGCTAAGAAGCCAAGTCAATCAGACACAGGCTATTTGCATATGCATACAACCATATCCACTCATTCCTTTTATCAATCTGCTTGTGGTAATAATGTGCAGGCAGATCATGGCCAGTCCAAACAGTTCTGGAACAGGTTTAGTGCTGATCTGGAAGCATCTTATGGTCATGATATCTACCTAATAACCCAATCTCATGCTACACTGGCTTTCCAAGGGACCTTTCAGAGTCAGCCAGGTGGACCAGAGAGTCCACCTAATTCAATGAAAATGTGCACATGAGCTCTGTAGGAAAAGTTTGAGGTTGGCCAAGTTCACTGAATAGCCAAATGTTACAGATGGAGTGGGTGGGGAAATTCAAATACAACACAGATAATAACACATCTCAGTATTCATAGGAGAAAGGGGCCAAAGAAACCAATGAAGATACCATCTGGTTTTGTAAATTAGGCATTCTCCAAAGAAAGTTCTGAAAATTCTGTTGTTTAAATGATTTGTGACATGCATGGTAGAAAAGAAGAGACCTTACTTCCCTGAAGTGATCACTCTTGATATGTGTTTGTGTGTGTTTGTGTGTGTGTGTGTGTGTACCTATCTCCCCAGAACTTTCCTAATTGTGAGCTTAGGACTTAATTTAAATCACAAATTCTGATGTCACATTCACATTTCCCTTTGGTACTTAAAGTAAATCTGCAATTCTAACACAGATCACAAGACCTCTATGGTTTTTCTGTCTTGTATAATTTCTTGACTATATTTTCTGAAAATTTCTCCTGAAAGGATTTATTCCATTTTAGAACCTTGTCTCAATCATTTGTTGAAATACAGATATACTGCCTAGGTGCAACTCTTACTGTCATTCTTATTGCTTGGCCAGCTCCCTGTCCCTGGCCATTTTCAGTCATATGCAATTCAATAATATATCTTCAAGTATCCATGATTTCATGAATTAAAGACCTTCCTTCCATTGATACAGGACACTAAGCAAACTGGACCAAGTAAACAGTATAGTAGGCTTCAGTAGCAACTATCATCAACATCATCATCCTCATTCACTAACACTCTCATCCTCTTCTTCGTATTCAACATTATCGACATCATCACCACCACCACCAACATCATTTCAAATGGGAGCCAAAGTTCTGCTGGAGTGCCTTTCCAAACTTGGTGAAGTTGAATCTAAGCTAACAGGTGTCATCTCTCAGAAGCCAGTACTTGATGCTCTACCTTAACTAGATCTCTCTGCACATTTGTTTTCCACTCAGCTGTTTATTTTTGAGAGTTTTGTCATAGATGCTACTCATAATCTTCAATATTTCTCCTCCACTGTGTTTGGTAAATGAATTTGTATTCCAATCCAGTAGTGACTGCTCTGGCTAAAATTCCAGCTCTGTCACTTACTGTTCATATGACTTTGGGAAAGTGTCAACTTTTTGGCCCTCACTTTCTTTATCTGAAAAATAAAAAGAGTGTATTACCTAATAATCTCTAAGGTCCCTTAGAGTTCCAAACCTAGGATGCTATGTCTTACTTCTCAGAAATAAAAACGGCTTTGAGGATGAAAATATCTCAAAGAACTTCTTTGCTTCTTTAGGTTTATTTTTCTAGCAATTAAATTTCTCTTCTTGTTCATCCATTTTAGTCATGTCTGACTCTTCATGACCCTATTTGGAGTTTTCTTGGCAAATATACTGGCGTGGTTTGCCATTTCCTTCTCCAGCTCATTTTACAGTTGAAGAAATGGAGGCAAACAGGGTTAAGTGATTTGCCCAGGGTCACACAGCTAGGAAGAGTCTGAGACTAGATTTGACCTCAGGAAGATGACTCCAGGCCCATGACTCTATCCACTGCACCACATAACTTTCTTTTAAACTCTCAGAAACACTAAAAGTCTTTATCTTCAATTTTTACTCATTTTTAGAGTATTTTTTAAAAGCAGTACAAACAGGATAGGTCAAAGACATGATGCTCTCACAACTTTAGCCTTGTTTCATTTTGAAACAGTTCCTATGAATAATCTCTCCTGATCCCTCCTCTTTCATCATTTATCCCTTTTTCTTTCTCAACCTATCTAGTATTTATTTAACTGTTTAAATTTAGAATCCTCCTAATAGAATAGGTAGGCTCCTACAGACAGGTAGAGTTTCTGTCTCTCCTCAAGCCTTTTTTTATCATAAACTTAATATTGGGACTTGACTACAAAGCAAGAAAGAAAAAAAGTATGTTGTATGCATACCATAACATGAGAGGATTCAAAATATTTAACAATAAATTTTCATTTCAAGAAAGCCTATATGATAAATAATACACATTTTGTTGAGAGTTGTCAATCTTTTCTTTGCTTCCTTGTGAGTTTTCTTTTGTTCTCTGTTGTGCCCTTTTTAACTTTGTTCTTTTTCCACTCCCCCTATTTCCCAAAATTCTGCAATAAGGTTTAGATAATTTTCTTTATAGCTATAGACATGTACATACACATACACATATATACATACATATATAGACATATACTTTCCTAAACATATCCTACTCCTGATCTTTGTTTTTATGTCTGTGCATATCTCTTGTTTCCTATACCTCCTACTTCCTCTGCTTGCTTCTACCCACTCCTTGCCCTCTTACTACTTGCCTATCCCCTCCAAGGATCACTCCCCTGTCCGCCCATCCCATAAATCTAAACGGCCTTTCATACCCCCTTTTTACCTATTCCCTCATTCTCCCCTCTAAACATCCTTCCCTTTTCCTCTCCTCCCTCCCTATGATGCTACCATTGTATTTCTTCTGAATTTAGAAGAATTTTGTACTCTTCTAGATATATTGTATTGTTCCCTCTTAAACCCATTCCCAGTCAAAGTAGGTCACCAGAACTACCAGCCCTCCTCTTCCATCGAATTACTCTGTATTGATTCTTTCTCTTGTGCTTCATTTATATAAAATAATTACTCTTTTTACCTGTTCCTAAATGGTTTCACTTTTTAAATTTATATCATACTCAGTTTTACCTCAATCTTTCTTATGAGATACAGAATTATTAATAAGAATCTTAAACATATTATATATATATATATATATATATATATATATATATATATATATATATAAAACAGTCTGTTCTTATGAATCCCTTATAATCAGTCTTTGGTATATGCCTTATATTTGTCTTGGTTCTTGTATATTGAATCTTCTACTGGGTTCAGAATTATTTTTAACAAAATCTTGAAAGTCTGAGAGTTTATCAAATGCCCATTTTTTTTTCATTCAGGATACTACTTAACTTTACAGGGTATGATATTTTTGGCCAGAGTCCCAGTCATTTTGCTCTTCAATATATTGTGTTCCAGGACCTGCAGTCCTTTAATGTCTCTCCTCCTAGGTCTTGTGTGATTCTAATTATGGCACCATCATGTTTCAGTTGTTTTAATCTTGATGCTTTTAATATTTTATCCCTGACCTGGAGGTTTCAGAATTTGACTATGGTATTCCTATGAGTTTGCCTCATAGGATCTCTTTTAAGTGGTGATTGATGGATTTTTTTCTATTTCTACTTTCCCCCGCCCACACCGTTCTAATGCTCCAAGACAATTTTCCTGAAATATTTCTTGTATTATTGTATCAAGATTCTGTTTTTGACAACTTTCAGTTAGTCAACTTATTTTTATGTTTTCTCTTCTTGATCTATTCTTCAAATCTGTTGTTTTTCTTATAAGATGTTTTACTTTCTTTTCTAATTTTTCATTATTCATATTTTAATTATTTCTTGATCTCTTATAATTTCACTGATTTCCCTTAGCCTGATTCTAATTTTCAAGGTGACATTTTCTTCCTCAACATTCTGTATTTCCTTTTATAACTTGGTTGACTTTTCTTTCATAACCTTCTTGTTTTTCTTGGATTATTCTTACTGTTTTCTTTAGTTTTTCTTTCACCTCTGTCATTTGATTTTTAAAGTCTTTTTTACTATCTTTTAGGAATTATTTTTCGGCAGGTGACCATTTGATGTTACTCTTTGGATGTTTCTTTATTTCAATATTCTTCTCTAAAGATATATCCAATCATCTCTATTCCCATAATAGCTTTCGATGGTAGGATTCTTTCTCCTTTGCCTGTGAATTTTTTTTGTAGTAATATCTTAATTTTTGTAATTACCTCCAGCCCTGGGGTATGGGGGATGGTGCCTTTAGTCCCAGATAGTCAGTTCTTCCCTCTAGTCTGAAACCAAAGCCAAAACTTCCAACCTCCTGTAAGTGCCCACAGCCAAGGGCTTTCCACCCCATTGCTTCTGCAGTAACCAGGCATGTTCTGTATCCTTCTCACCCCCACTGCCCTCAGCAGCATGGCTGGGTCTGGCATTCCTTATCAGAAGAGATTCTCTCAATCTCCCCAGTTTCAAACACCCAACTCCCCCCACTATCCCAGAGTTGAAAGTTCCTGTGGTTGAGGCCCAGGCAGCCTCTCAAACCAGCTGACCCCAGGGCTTGGCACTTGGTGTTTAAGGGCAACTGTTGGTATTTGTTGTTAAAAAGGAACCCAATATGGAGGTGTTTTCTCTTCACAGGATTCAAACCACATCCTGGGATTTTTCTTCACATCTTCTCGAATTGTCCCAGGAAGGCCACAGTTTTACCCCTATTCTTATTTATCTCCACCTACACTTTTTCTCACTCTAAGGTTCCATTTTAACTCTTTGGTGGGGGAAAGTCTTGAAAGATGGGAGCTTTCTGACCTACTGAGCCATCTTCCCAGAATTCTCTGTCTCTCTGAAAGTCTTAAATCAGTGCCTAGCACAGAGTAGATACTTCATTTTTTGAATTAAATTGAATTGAGATATACTTTGGAAAAATGAAAATGTCAACATTGAAAGGAATAAGCTTTTAAATTTTTCCTTGATAATAAAACCATGGCTCAGTAAAGTACAAATTGGACAAATTCTCTGAATTCTGCCCCTTCCAATTACCACCACCCTTTTAAAATAAACCACTAGGGATATTCCAGGGGGCAGAGCCAAGATGGCAGGGTGAGAACAACAACTCACCTAAGCTCTTAGACAAACTGCTTCAGATACCTCTAAAAAGAAAATCTGAACAAATTTTCGAGTGGCATAATCCTATAGGAAACAGACTATGACAGATTTCCAACCCAGGACAGACTGAAAGTTAGACAGGAAAGATCTGTTGCACAGGGCTGGAGGAGCACACAGCGCACAGGATGTATCAGCACAGACACCGTAATAACAAAACAGAGCAGGAAGCCCCAGTCTGTTTAAAACAATAGCCGCACTGTGGATTCTCAAACATATCAGCCCAGGACAGGAGTCAAGTGGAACTGTGCAAGAGGGAACCACAGAATCCTAGGTAACTGAAGCAGCCACTCCTGAGACTATCAGCCCTCAGATTAAATGTCTGTAAGTCACCAATTTGAACTTCCAGGAGCCAAGATGGAAGAGTGATCAGTAAATGTTCTACCCTCCCCCTTCTCGACCTTGAAAAATTCATAGAATATTTCCCCAGGAAAAATCCTAGAACACTGGGATCAGTCAAAGGGGTAAATAGTCTCTTGGCCCATGAGGCTAGGAAAATTGCAAAGGGGGGTCCCTCTTTATGTGGCTGAAGGGAACCAATGCAGGACTGGAGCTGTCATGGACAGTCCCACCTTAGTGATCCCAGAGGACGTCCTGAGTCCCAGAAGGGTGGAGCCTACAATCATCAACACCAGGACCCCAGGCATACTTCAGCAGATCAAGGGGAATAGGGAAGACACTAGTGCAAATACTAGTTCACCAACCATTGAGTCTGCCTGTAAGCAGGAGAGGAGACCTCCTGTGGCCACCCCTCCCAACACTTAACACAGCTAGCTCCAGGGTAACTCCAGGGAAACTCAGAAAGACTTCACCTGGCCTCTGCTTTGGCAAATCAGCCATCTCAGTACCAGGTAATCCATAGAATTCCAGCCTCTAACTGAAAGAACCAGAGGCCACAATTCACAAAGCCTCATGTTCTAAGCACAAGAATGATGGGACAGAGCCCTCTGTGTCCCAGAAGCATAGACCCACTTTAAAAGCCAGGTAAAGGGCAATCATCATGACCAAGAAGAAAACCAGAGAAGATAAGACCACAGATTCTTTCTATAGGAACAAGGACCAAAACAGGAATACCAAAGATATCAGCATTGAGACTGTACTCCTATCTGAAACTTCAGAAGGTACTATGAACTGGTCTCAAGTCCAAAAAGCATTCTTAGTAGAGCTCAAGAAGGATTTTAAAAGTCAAATTATGGAAGGAGAAGAAAAACTGTCCAATGATTTTTAAAATATGAAAAAAGAAATCACAGAAAAATTCAAAAGGAAAATTGGACTAATGGAAAACAAAGTAGAAAAACTACCTGGAGAAAATAACTCCTTAAAAGGAACAATTGAACAAATGAAAGAGGAGATGTAAAAGTTAACTGAAGAGAGCAATTTGATAAAAATTAGAATTGGGCAAGTAGAAGATAAAAGCTCTATGAGACATCAAGAATCAGTCAAATAGAATCTAAAGAATGAAAAGATAGAAAATGTAAAATATCTAATTGGAAAAACAACTGCCCTGGAAAATAGATCCTGGGGAGAAAATTTAAGAATTATTGGTCTACCAGGAAGCCATGATGAAAAAAGAACCTGGACAATATCTTCCAAGAAATCATCAAGGAAAACTGCCCAGAAATCCTAGATGCAGATGGTGAAATAGTCATCAAAACAAACCATCATTCACCTCCTGAAAGGGATCCCAAACTGAAAACACCAAGGAATAGTGTTGCCAAATTCCAGAACTATCAAGTGAAGGAGTAAATACTACAGGCAGCCAGAAAGAACTGGCTATCGAGTAGCTACAGTCGGGATCACACAGGACTTTGCAGCTTCTACATTAAAAGATCCAAGGAATTGGAATATGATATTCCCTAAGGCAAAGGAGCCGGGACTACAACCAAGGATCAATTATCCAGCAAAATGAAGCATAATATTTCAGGCAAGGAGATGGACATTCAAGGAAATAAGGGATTTCCAGAACTTTCTGATGAAAAGGTCAGAGCTGAACAGAAAATTCGATCTTCAAACAGAAATCTCAAGACAGGCATAAAAAGGCAAACAGCGGCAAAAATTATTATTCAACATGGGCAAACTTTTTACATCCTTATAAGGGAAGATGATACTTGTTAATCTTGAGAATTGTATGTTTTATGATATATAAAAGAGATATACATAGATAGAGGGAGTGGGTATAAAGTAAATGATATGATGATGACAATGTGATTTGAGGGTGAGAAGGGATTGTAATGGGAGATGTGAAAAGGAGGAGGCAAGAAAAGATAAAATACATCGCATGAAGAGGCACAAAAGCCATATTACAGTAGAGGGAAAGAAGAGAGTGAGATGAGCATTGATTGAGATTTACTCGCATGTGACTTGGTTCAAGGAAGGAACAACAAATTCAGTTAAATATAGAAATCCAACTAGTTCCAAAGGCAGTAGGAGGGAAAAGGGGAAAGAAAAGGGAGGGGAGGCTAAAGTGGAGGGAGGAAGTTGTAAGGGAAAGGGGGAATAAAAGATAGGGGGGCTGAAAGAAGGGAGGGAAGACTGAAAGAGGTGGTGGTCAAACCTTAAAACTCTTTTGTGGAGGGGAAGACAGAAGGGACAATTAAAAGGGTAAACGAGGAGAAAGAAGATGGAGGGAAAGACACAGATTCTAATCATAACTGTGAATGTGAATGTGATGAACTCTGCCATGAAACACTGATGGATAGCAGAATGGATTAAAAACCATAATCCAACAATATGCAGTTTATAAAAAACACATTTGAAATGGGGGAATACACACCAGGTAAAGGTGAAATGTGGGAGCAGAATATATTTTGCTTCATCTTATGTAAAAAAAGCAGGGATAGCAATCCTAATCTCAGACAAAGCAAAAGTAGAAATAGATCTAATCAAAAGAGATAAGGAAGGAAACTATATCCTGCAAAAAGGCACCATAGACAACGAAGCAACATCATTACTAAACACATATGCTCCAAGTGGTGTAGCATCCAAACTCTTAGAGGAGATGTTAAGGGAATTAAAGGAAGAAAGAGAAAGCAAAACTGTACTGGTGGGACACCTCAACCTCCCCCTCCCTGAACTTGATAAATCTAACCTCAAAATAAATAAGAAAAAAGTTAAGGAGGTGAATAAAACTTCGGATAAAGTAGATATGATAGATCTCTGGAGAAAACTGAATGGGAATAGAAAGAAATATACCTTTTTCTCAGCATATTTACATGGCATATTTACAAAAACTGATCATGTACTAGGACATCAAAACCTCACAATTGAGTGCAGAAAGGCAATGTATCTTTCTGAGATTATAATGCAATAAAAATTGTATGTAATCAAAGGCCATGGAAAGATAAACCAAAGAGTAATTGGAAACTAAATAATCTAATCGTAAAGAATGAGTGGGTCAAAAAACAAATTATAGAAACGATCAACAACTTCATTCAAGAGAATGACAATAATGAGACAACCTACCAAATCTTATGGGATACTGTAAAAGTAGTGTTTAGGGAAAGTTTTATATCTTTGAATGCCTGCATGAATAAAGAAGAGATTTATGAATTGGGCATGCAGGTGAAAAAGCTAGAGAAGAACAAACTGAAAATCCTTAAGTAAATACTAAATTACAAAAATGCCAGTAACCAAAGGAGAGAGCAATAAAATTAAAATTAAGAAAACTATTGAACTAATAAATTAAACTAAGAGTTCATTTTATGAAAAAAAAACAATAAAATTCACAAATCTCTGGTCAATTTGATTTAAAAAAGAAGAAGAAAACCAAATTATCAATATCAAAAAAGAAAAGGGTGAACTCACCTCCAATGAGGACAAAATTAAAACAATAATTAGAAATTACTTTGCCCAACTGTATGCCCAAAAATTTCACAATTTAAATGAGATGGATGATTACTTTCAAAAACATATTCTGACTAGATTAACATAAGAGGAAGTTGAATATGTAAATAACTCCATCTCAGAAAATGAAATTGAACAAACCATCAATGAACTGCCTAGGAAAAAATCTCCAGGGCCAGATGGATTTGCAAGTGAATTCTGTCAAACATCTAAAGAACAGTTAATTCCAGTACTCTATAGACTATTTGGGAAGATTGGGGAAGAAAAGGCCTTCCCAAATTCTTTTTATGATACAAATATTGTTTTGATATCTAAACCAGGAAGAGTCAAAACAGAGGAAGAAAACTATAGACTAATTTCTCTAATGAATATAGATGCAAAAATTTTAAATAAGAGTTTAGTAAAAAGAATATAGCAACTTATCACGAGAATAATACATTATGATCAGGTAGGATTTATACCAGGAATGCAGGGCTGGTTCAGTATTAGGAAAACTATTATCATTATTGATAATATCAACAACAAAACTAACAGAAACCACATGATTATCTCGAAAGATGGAGAAAAAGATTTTGACAGAATACAACACCCATTCCTTTTGAAAACACTGGAGAGCATAGGGATAAATGGAACTTTCCATAAAATAATAAGCAGTATCTACCTAAAACCATCAGGAAGCATTATATGCAATGGGGATAAGCTACATCCATTTCCAATAAGATCAGGGAGGAAACAAGGACGTCCATTATCATCCACTGTTATTCAACATGGTACTAGACATATTACCTTTAGCAATAAGAGAAGAAAAAGACTTATATGAACTGATGCTGAGTGAAAGTAGCAGAACCAGGAGAACTTTGTACACAGCAACAACCACAATGTGCGAGGAATCTTTATGATAGACTTAGTCCTTCATAGCAATGCAGGGAGCTAAAACATTTCCAGTGGACTCTAGAGGCAAAACACCTTCCACATCCAGAGAAAGAACAATGTAATTGGATTGTAGGATGAAGCAGACTATTTTCTTTTGTATTACGTGATATTCTGTTTTCTTTTATGGTTTCTGCTATTCATTTTAATTCTTCTATGCAATATGACTAAGGTGAAAATGTATTTATTAGGAATGTATGTGTACAACCTATATAAGATTGCATGCTGTCTTGGGGAGGGAAGGAGGATAGAAGGAGAAAGGAGGGGGAGGGAGAGGGAAGATCTGAGATATATGAAGCGATTGTACAATACTGAAAATAAATAAAATAATTATAAAAATTTTAATTCTAAAAAAAGAGAAGAAGTTGCCAGAGACGGGAAGAGAAAGAGGAGGATATGAGTCTGAGGAAGCAACAGCGTCAAGAGGAAAGAGAACATGATAATAGAAGTAGTGATGATGATGATGATGATGATGATGATGATGATGATGATGATGATGATGACGATGATGATGATAACCAACTTTCCATTCTACTTTAAAGTTTTGAAAGCACTGATTAGACCTGAACTTCTTTGAACCTAGTGGCATGTCTGGGAGTAACATACTCCAGCTGTTAGCTCCTTATAACAGATGTGGAAGTTAAGGCTCAGAGAGGTTAAGAAAGGTAGAGAACAAAGGATACTTGTAGGCAGTTAGAAAAGCAGTGCTGGGGGAAGAGAATGTGTGACAAAGATTTAGATCAGGGGTAGGGAACCTGGGGCCTTGAGGCCACCTGTGGCCCTCTAGATTCTCAAATGCAGACCTTTCACTGAATCCAATAGTCAAAGGGCCACACTTGAGACCCTAGAGGACCACGGGTGTCCTTAAGACCCCAGGTCCCCTACCCCTAATCTAGATAAACACTGAAATAAGGATGAGAAAAATTAAGGGAGCCTTTCTCAGGTGTGAGGTGATCTGCAGCAGGGGAGAGAATAAGAGCAAAACTCGAACCTTGAGGTGAGTAGAAAAGGTTTGGGACAAGAAAACAATTGTGTTGGTAGAAACAGAAAAGTCAGGATTACCAAGCTGGAGAACACAGCTGGGGAGAAGTAGCACGCATTCTTTTGTCAATGGACCAAAAGTAGTCACATGAAAGGAGGACCAGGAGTCACAAAGCCAGAATGTTTGTCTTTAATCCTTTAAAAGTATTTTCTAGTCAGTGTTTTAAATGACTGAGTTGAAGGTATAAGTTCATGGAAAAATGACAAAAGGTTCTTGATGATATATATTCTTAATTGAGTCTAATTTTCCAGTGAGTGCCCTTGTCATTGAGTGAAAGCTGTGCTTTTGAACACTGTTTTCTGACTTGTCAATTAAAGGTCTTCCTTTCAATCCCTAAATCTTATTACTCATTTATAGAAAGAAATTAAATGCAAACAAGCCATTAGAGTCAAAGAGCGGATTGGTGGATGATTAAGGCATTCCCCCAACACCAACCTTTGCCCTGTGCCCTTCAAAGGTCTTCTTCAAGCAGTACTCAACCAAATGGCCCCTTCAACTGCAAGGGCACTGGGTGAGGGGTGAATTCAATTTCGTATTGCTTTTCTCTTCTTTTGTTTTTATTTCTCATGAAAATTATCTGTAGAGAGAAAAACCAAAAACAGAGAGAGGGAGCGCATGTTACGATGACCCTACAGCACCTCTTTAAACAGATAGAGACTCTAAAACACTCGACACTCCCAAGATAGACTTTGTAATGCTGAAATATTCATAGGTAAATAGTAAACCTGACCCCCTCCTGGTGTCTAAAGGAAATACTTCAATGTTCTTGATAAACATGGAAATTACCTGAAAATTAGTTTCTGGGGAATCACAGTGTGGCACTGACATTCATTACATGAAGGAGAAGAAAAAATTACAGAGAACTTTTAAAAAAACAAAAAACCTGTTTTAGATGTTTTCTTTTTCCTCCAAGATGAAGATGGTACACTGCCCGTCTTAATAATTGCCTCAAAAGTATTTTTTACAAAAAATTTTTAAAAATATATAGTGTGAGCATATGTATTTGCATGTGTGTATATCAAGCAACACATTCATCTATGAGAGAAATTACCACATTGAGGTGAAAGAAGGATGTATGTAAGAATACAAGGAAAGATGAAACAAAATACAAAAGTAGAAAAACAAAAGGAAAGAAAGAACAGAGGAAAGGAGAGAGAAATAGAGAGAAAGATATGAAGGAAGGAAGGGAGGGAGGAAAGGAGGAAGGAATGAAGAAAGGAACAAAGGAAGGAAAAAGAAAGGAAGGAAAGGATTGCCCTATTTCACGACCCACTATTCTGCAGAATAATGCAAAGGGTCATTAGCTGGGAATTTTCGGGGGGAGGGGGTTAATTAAGAATTTTAAAGTCAAGGGAGAAGTTAATAGCCAGCTCTATGACAGAAGTTGAATCAAGTGTGTCACAAATGGAAGTCAATTGTGGGAGGATACATGAAGCAAGATGGAAGTCTCATGTTCAGTTACCTGATACAAGCAGTGATTCAAGGTCAGAACATATTCTCGTTGGTTGATCAATAAGTGTTTATTAAACACCTATTATCAGGTGTGATGCTAAGCACTGAAGATACAAAGAGAAGGAAAAGACAGTCCCTTCTCCCAAGTATCTCACAGTCTAATGGGGGAGATAATATGGAGGACACTCTTGGCAAAAAAAACTAAATACAAGCACGACATACAAATGTTAAACTGGAGAAAATCCAGAGAGCAATGGCACTAGTGCTAAGGAAAATTGGAATAGGCTTCTTATAGAAGGTAAGATTTTAGTGGGGACTTGAAGGAAGCCAGAGAAATCAGGAGCTGAAGATAAAACTACAAAATTCATTCTGTCCATTTAATCTACTTCCCACTTCAGGCTAGTATCCTTTTGTACTGATTTGTTCTCGGTGTATTATTCTGCTCATGGCCCTATGTGATATGTTGTAGCCTTCTGATTCCAATTAGATGCATCACATGCTATTGATCCACTCTCTTAAATGGTGTGGTCAATGAGGGGGATAGAAAAAGAAAAATGAGAGAAATCATCCCCTCTACTGCAGAACAATTCCTTGTCATGAGCCTAGATGCAGCTTTGGAATCCTTAGCTATTGAAGGAGGAGAACTTCATGACCAGACTGGTTCATTACTTGACTGGAACATGAATGCTATGTCTATAATTATGTCTAGGAATATAGTTGATTCTTTCAGCCAACTGCAAGTTATATTTCTTTGGTGACCTTGTGTATCCTCATCCAATGAAGAATACCCCATAATATTTCATTTTTTAAGGATTTATTCATACATGGTGCTGAGATTATAGGAAAGTTTCTTTAATGTCTAGTTGTTTATTATTATCCTCTTTATCAATAGATTATACTTCTCATTGATGCCATTAAAATTCCTGGGCCTTTTGTGATTGCATTAATTGAGAACTCCACTCTTAAACTTATATTTGTTAAACTTAAACCTATATTGGAGAGGTGTTCCACATGAGCCACCAACTTCTCACCCTTTATTAAATAAAGAGATCTGTGCTCATTTAAGAACCAGAAAGCTACTCAAGTATTTTCCATTTTTAGGTTGTTGCCCCCAAGTGTGGCTGTGTCACTTTCATATGGTCTGAACTATAAGATTTGTGCTTGTCAGAAGGTCTACCTGGATTTAATCTTCATAAGGAAGGGTGTATTCCCTATCTCCCAAACCTAAACTACTACTAAGATGAAACTCACTCATTTTTAACGGACCATGTAAAGCACCTGGCACGTGTCTCTCCAATGCTGGAGATGGGCTTTTCTTCTTATGACCCCTCTCTAGTCATTGATGGGGACTTTGACTATTTCCTTAGAATTTTCAGATTTTACTGGGGAAATTAAAATCCCTTTTTTGAGAAAATTGAAAACATGCTAGCTCGAGTTATCCCAAGGTGAAGGCCAGTGTTACTACTCCCCAGAGAGTTTCCAGAATAGCTGGGAGACCACTTCTCAGAGATGTTGCATAGAAGATCAAACTTCAGCTATGAGTAGGATGGGGTATTTTCTACAACACTTCCAAATTCTGAGTGAGTATTTGTCATTTTTTGAGTGAGGATTGTAGAGAAATAAAGAAGTTTGGAGCAGATGCTGTGGGGAATGAGTAAAGAAAGCACGGGGAGTGAAAAATTGTCAAGCAGTAGAGAGAACCCCATCTGATTGTGGAACAAAGCTACAGTAGCTTTGATCAGCTAAATATTACTATACCTTGGAGCTGCCTGCAAAGAAAGAAGGAAAGGTGGGCAAAGGAGCCTGAGCTGGACAGACAACTCCAAAAGAAGGAACAAATGGTCTGGCTACCAGAACCCAAGAGCAAGTCCAGTAGGAGCTATCTGCTTTCTATTTGCCTTTCTTGGTCCCAATAAACTGACTCAGTCTGCCACAAACATCTTCTTTCAATGCCTCTTGCACAGTGCATAAATTTGGTTCTTGAAGGAGCTGAGCATTCTTTCTCATGGCAGCTTCATCAGTGCCCTCATTACAGTCTCAGGAATTGTAAATTTGTGCTCACTCCATCAGTGCTGCTTTAGGGTGTGCTCTTTCTGCACGCAATTTCAATAAAAATAATTAAAGCCAGAACCTGGCTTTAAGGTCATAATGCATGGAAGTTCATTCAAAATTTTAACGTGTTAAGTTTTCATCAATATTAGAAGAGACTAAAAGTTGAGTCCAAATCCAAGCAAAGCAGCGTTCATCAATAAAGACCGTTGGGAATCATCATTTATGGTTCCCTCTTACAAGAGTTACTAGCTGTCTTCAGGTGGGGTGCAATGTGTTTCACTCTCAAAAAGCTATTCATTTGGGGTTAAAGCAAGTACATGTGAAAATTAGTAACTGAGGGGCTGGGGTTTTTTAATAGACAATAATCAACAGCTAGACTCCATGAGGAAATTGGTGATGTTGATCTTATTTTTAAAAATATAAAAGAGCAATTACCAGAGAAATCTTCAGTTTTGCAGATGTTAAACTTTGTTTTCTAGTATCACATGAATGTGAAGGCCTAATGCAGTGGACAAACCCTTGAATAAACTGAGAAAAAACCCTGCAACTTAAGATAATAAATACAATTTATATCTAAGCTTGATTTTGAATAGATGTAACATAATAATCCAAATACACAATGATGGTTTCAGGAAAGAGTTCCTGAAGTCGCCAAATACTAAAGGCTCTCAAACATTTGGATATCAGGGCATTTTTAAAACTTTGAGTACTGCAAAAAGTTTTTGTTTATGTGAGTAATGGAAAGTTACCATATTAAAATTTAAAATATGTTAGCATTATTATGAAAATAATATACCCTGAAAAGTATCTCAGAGACTCCCAGGAATACCTGGCTCACAAATGGAGAGGGATTGTCGTACTCTTTTCACTGATGAAAGCACTCAGGATACTGCCCCAAAGTCAACAAAATGAAGTCAATAAACAAGCTTTTATTAATTGCTTATTATGTGTTTGGCACTATGATGGGTGCTAGGAACACAAACACAACGAAGACATGAAACAGTATAAACTCTCAAGGATCAATGTCCAAAAGGGAACAAATCAAGTAAATCTCTATAAAAAGAATATGTAATTATATACACATAATGCATACAAATACATATATATATATATACAGTACATATAATAATATGTCATTACATTCAAGGTGTCTTCAGAGGGAGGACAGTAGCATTTGGGGGCATAAAAATCAGGAATGGCTTTTGGTAGTAGGTAGTTCTTGAACTGTATTTTTGAAGGCTGGGAGGAATTTTGAAAAGTGGAACTGGTAAAGAGTACATTGCAGGCATGAGTGAAGGTCTCTATTGGGAGAAATTAACTAATAACCAATGATTTGGGGAGATCCAGAGGTATCTCCTTTTGGTGAAATCCTGATTCTAAAAATTAAGTCTCTTGAAGGACATTACTGAGAATGAGATTAGACTATCTTGTTCAGACCTCACCCAGTGGGGAGGTCATCTTGGTCTACAGGTTTTGGATGGGGATAAATTCTTCATATATTAGGCCCAGATCTGGGGGTAAGTTAAGAAGTAAATGACATAATCAAAATTTAGGTCCAGCCCCTCATGATAATATTCATTCTTTCATGATGATATTCATTAGTTAATTGTTGACCAGTCAGAGTAGATTGCCACTCTCAGGAACACTCCTCTTCCAACAGCATAAAAGCCATGAGTCCACCACCATGATTATCTTTGGTCTAAGAGAGAGATAGTCAAATGACTATCCTTATATTAGTAAACATGCTGGCATTATTAATAAAGTGGTTCAGTTACCCAGAAATTATGTCTCCTGATTTTTTTAAATGTTACACAGCCAAGGAATTGAGATGAGACATAGTATGTGAGGAGCATAGGGAAGATCGATTTGTCCAGATTGTCACATGAAAGGATGGAAGGATTGTTAATTTCCATCCACAGTAGAGATCAGACTGGACCTTCAAAGTTAATCAGAGGGTTCATCTTTCATCCTAGAAACAAGAGGAAGCAACTGCAGATTAGTGACTAGGGCAGTGATGTGGTCAGATCCATGTTTAAGGAAAAGCCCTTTGGCCCATTGAGGAAGAAGTGAGGAGACCTATGGAGCAGAAAGCCCAATAAGAAGGACATTGGAAGAGTCCAGATGAGGGGTCATCAGGGGACTTGAGGTTGTGGCTATAGGAATGTAGAGAGAAGCTGGGAATAAGAGCTTTTGAGGAGGTAGAAATGGTGAGATTGGCAACTAAGGGCAAAAAGCAAGACAAGTCCAAATATTGTGTAAAATTATCTACACCTAGAGTTCTGGGATCCAGATATAGGGTTGATTTCCTGACCTCGAGACCTAGTGATGTCCTGGTGCTTTGCTGACCTTCCTCACCCATAGGGCTTCAGCTTTCTCTGAGGCAGAGCATTCCCATCGTTCTTGGACCTCAGACATGACTTCTTGGTTCCCAGGCCTTTTGTTTGCTGCTGATTTTGGTTTCTGAGGGGAACTGGCACAGCCCTCTTTGACACAGATCTTCATGCTCACCTAAATACAGTCCCACTTAGCTGGCTCCATTCTACAAACACCCTGCCCTAGGCATGCCAATATAGGAATATGCAATAAGCAAAAATAAAGATAATATTTTTTAAAATGATCAAAGTCTATGAAGGATTTGAGTATGGTAAACCCTGGTATACATGAGAATGCCATGCACCACATTGAATCAAAGCAGAGATAGCATCACTAGGAAAGTCACAGATGCCACACAGCTGGGAAGGACAGCTAACACATTGGATGACAGGGTGAGGGTTCAGAAAGATTGTGCTAGGCTACAATAACGACTTGAATCTAATAAAATGAAATTTAAGTCAATCACATCTGTATTATTAGTTTCTCCACTTTCCTCTTCCCTTCCTTCTCTTTTCTTCTCTCAACTCTATTTTCCTCTCCTGCCTCACTCTCTTGTTCACTCTCCTGGTTGATTCAGTGGAACACAGAAGCATTTTTAAAGCTCTCCTCTCACAAGCTGTCTCATATGTATATTTCAAAATTATATGAGTCCTTTTAAAATAAGGCAGAGGAGACATTGTAGAATGGCAAGTAGCTCACCACTGACCAGTGTCAACATCACATGAGACAAAATCCAGACAGGTCTATGCTTCTCAAAGGTCTTTGTCCCTGTTGTGGAAAAGATCCAGAGCAGATTCAAAACAAAAGAGAGTTGGTCTGTAGAAGGTGAAGTCCCCTAGATCTTGGCATGTGGAGGTGATGCCATACTGGTAGTTTTAATCTTCAGAATGCTATGAGATCTCCTAAATGAGACCCATGCTCAAGTAATTCATGCTGGAAGAGCCAGGCTGTGGACTTGGCTCATCAGTACCTATATGTCTAATGGTTAACATTTCTATGGTGCTTTCAGGTTTTGTATAACATTTAACAAATATATCACATGATCTAAGTTCAAAAATTCTGAAATCCCCTTATCTGACTACAGTCGGTTGACTTTTCACCTCTGCCTTCCCTTACATAAGCCTATGATCCTCTTCCTCCTCCACTCTGACTCCTGATCTTCTAGGCTTCCTTAAAGTTCCAACTAATGCCCTTCTGAATCTCCTCTTTCACAGCTAAGTCCTCTTAATCCCAATTCTTCTCTCTGTTCATTACTTCCTATTTATCCTGTATACAGCTTGCTTTCTATATATTTGCTTTCTATATATGTTGCCTCCACTTTAGATTGTAAGCTTTTCAAGGGCAAAGACTATCTTTTGCTTCTCTTTATATCCCCATTGCTTAGCATAGTGCCTGGTGGATAGCAGACACATAATGTACGTTTATCGATTGATTGATCTATCTTCACAACAGCCTTGTGAGGTAGTGCTATTCCTACATACGTTTCATAGATGAAGAAACTGAGATGGAGACAAGTTAAGTGACTTGGCCAACCCTAAAGTAGTTGGTATTGTAGGCAGAATTCAAACTTAAGCCCTCTTCACTCCAAAGCCAGGACTCTTTCCAAGTCATTACTTAGGTTCTGTCTTGGATAGATATCAGGTTTTTAAAAATATTATTATTATTATGTTTATTAAGTAATATTATATGGCTGCCTATCATGGACTTCAATTCAAATCAAGTCACTAAAGCTCCTCTGAGCACGGATTTTGTGCAAGGCATTTTGTCAGGTGGGAAGGATACAAAAAATGAAATAAAACAGTCTCTTCTCACAAGGTTTCACCTGGGAAGTGAAATTCTCAGATTCTCAAAGGGATTCTCCAAGGTTGAGGAGATGATTCTAGCATTAGCAGCAGGCCATGTGGAGGTATAAGGATAGAAGATGGCACAGTATGTGCAGCCTAACAAGGTAGGCAGTTTGACTAAAACATCACGTGCATAAAGCCAAGTCAACTCAACTAGCATTTAATAAACGCCTACTATGTGCCACGCACTATATGAAATATGTCTGAAAAGAGGAGTTGGCAGGTTGGTTAGAGAGGATTCTTGGACTAAGTTGCTACCAACTTCCGTCCCAATTCAGAAATCCTGCAATTTGGATTCTTTGATGCTGTATTTGAATGTATCACCATGGTTTCCTCACAACACCCTGAAACAAGGAATCTCACTGCCCTGGCCAGAAATGTGACCCTGGGTTCTTAGAGTACAAGAAAGGCATGGCCAGACATGCTTCCACTGAGTCATCTGGTTTGTCTGATTTGTCTTGATATTTAAAGGGCACAGATGATTAAGAACCATGCTAATTCAGCTGACTTGGTCAACATGGACCCATCAGTACTGTTCCTGATTGGAGCCGAAACACCAGGAGGATGGGTTAAGGGTTTTGGTTTGGAGCACAATCATTGAAAAAGAAATGTCTCAGAAAAGTTTGTTTTCTCAGTGAACAAGGAGCTGCATCTGTGAGGGCTCTGTGTGTCAGAGGCATCATCCATCTCTGTTGCTCTGCCCATGCCCAGCCCTCCCAGCAGTAACTCCTGCTGAAGCTAAGCCTGAGCACTCCATCACTTCCCTGGCTGGAGAGAGAGAGACTGTAGATCATGCGATTCCCTGACAATGTGAGCATCCCATTTGGCCTTCTCTGCCTGCAGGGCTTTTTGTTCTTTTGATAAAGTGTGTAACAGCTCTTGATCCTTCCAATTAGCTGAAGAGCAAAGCCGGCAGACACACTGTTCCTGCAAGGCTGAGCTCATTTCATTTTAAAGTTTGTTCTCCTGGAAAGTGTCTTTCTCCCCCTGGTGCTCAGGTGATGCTCTGGGTTTCCAGGTCACTGCATGATTTCTTGTGTTCTCCTTCCCTTAGTTCAAAGGGCTAATCATCACGTGTGGAAGATGCATTTTCACAGGTTGCCTTTCTTAAATGTAAGTGCCCACATCCTGCTGGCCTTGACGGTACCCCGTTAAAGGCTCAGGGAAAGACATTAATCAAATGCACAGCTATTCCCCTCCTCCAAGTGCACATTGTTGAACGTGCTAAGCATCTGTTACATGTGGCATCTCTGCCTGTGGAAGAGGAAAGCTCTGCTGCTGAGCAGAGGGGGGTCTCAGTCCTCATAAGGGATTTATTTTCTTTTCATCTGTCCCTCTAACCCCACTTAAGGCTTTTACAAAATGGCGCCTAAACTTCCCCTTCACTAGAATCTTCCAAAACCAAGTCCAGTGAAGACTCCACAATAAGGGATTAGCATGGTTTCCAGTGCTAGGGCATGAACAGCTCCATTATCTGACACACATGGGCAATCTCTCCCAATTCATTACAGCATTCTCATCCTGCACTAGCCTTGTCTGTACCTTTCCATAAATCCTCTACAGAATAGAGCACCCACACAGGGCAATGGAGCCCTGTTCCTGATTATGTTAGTTTAGTTCATGGTTAGCACATGCCTCAACTTCTGCATGCATACACATGTGCATGAATGTGCGTACACACACACAAAGTCATATGAGCCCATACAAAATCTACCTGAAGCTTGGGGCACTCTATACAGTGCTCACTAAAAACAATAGCTTATGAAGCCTCGTACTGCATCTTGACTTTGTTATGCCACCAATAGTACATTTTAGTTCTATATGTAAGATACTTAATGAAGCAGCATAAGAAATGAACTGAAAGAAAAGATCTCCCTATGATCACTTTGACGGACTTACCCAGTGGTTACCATGCTTGCAGTGGGAAATGGAAGACATGCAGGGACTCTCTCCCACATAGACAATAAATAACATAGTTGCACTGTTGTTTTTTGACACCACTGGACATTCTGTGACTATTTTGGAAAATAACTAGTTGCCGGATCTTTCACCTCCTCAGTGAGCTACAGCTTACTATAGGTGCTACAGCTTACTATAGGTACTACAGCTTACTATAGGCCCAACAGCTTTCTATAAGTGCTATAGCTTTGCATAAGTTTGCTGTTTGGTATGTTCACTACAAACCATGTTGTCTTAGAAACTAAGACATTACTGAAATTCTCTCTCATTGCAGAAATAGAATTTGCTCCA
Source organism: Notamacropus eugenii (assembly GCF_028372415.1). Lineage (NCBI taxonomy): Eukaryota > Metazoa > Chordata > Mammalia > Diprotodontia > Macropodidae > Notamacropus > Notamacropus eugenii. Next base: position 4,471,768 of record NC_092874.1, read on the forward strand.
TTTATTCCAGCTATTCTTCTAGTCCTTATGGGCAAGTCACTTTTTCCTCTAAGGTTCCATGTATAGGTGTTATGTGATGAGGCATTTTGGGATTTATTTCTTGGTCTTGTCTCAGCCTATAGTCTTTCTTTTTTCTGTTTAATCACATTTACAGTCTCAGTTCTTAGATGAAATTTTATGTTCTTCATTGATCTTTCATGTTTTGAACAATGTTTTGTTGTTTTGTTTTTTTTATTTCTGTTCCCTTTGTAGACTGGATGCTCTGTCACTGTTGATCTGGCTAGGGTGCCTAGGTATGAGATCCCATCTTCTGCCTCAATTCCTATTTGTTTTCATTTGCTGGTGATCTACTGTGAGTTCAGGATTCATCTGGGAACCTTCTCCATCTCCTTGTATAATCCTTAATAAGAAGTTACTTTTCACACCCTGGTAAGCACTGACAGCTCCCACGAGGATGTTAGAGACAATGCTAATCTTGTTCTTCCTACAATTCTCCCTACCCCCACTCTGTAGCACTGGTGCCCAAGAATTGAATTGATCCTATCTCCTAATAGGTTCTGTCCCTCTGTTCTGATAGGTCAGGATATATCATCAAGTGCCCAGTTACTGGAGCTTACCCTGAACTATGCACAGAGAAGTAACATCAGACCTGTCTGCAGGTGCCCGCCCTGGAGCTCCTCTACTCCCTGCCTGTGCTGCTGTTTTCCGGCCTGCTCACAGAGTTTTTTCTGGTTTTCGTGGGTGACCCCACACTTCCTCATCTCTTTTACTTCCTGACTTGGTAAAGTTTTCCCAAGGTCAAGCCCTCCACCAGCCTCCTCCCTCTTCTGGCCATCTATTTGGCATTTCTAGACTGGTTGGAGGTGCATATTTCCAAGCCTCTTCAGATCTCTTTATCACAGCATTTTGGGGCATGTATTCAGATATTTGAAAGGGAGATTCTGTTGACGAACTTGGTTTCTCCACAACAATCATTCATGTTGTCATGTGAACTGGAAGCCAATCTGCTTCACTGTCAATTTTAAAAGATTATACTAGCCTCAGAATGACAATTCAACACTATTAGAGTTTTAGAACTAGAAGTGGTCTTCATTATCATTCTGGATTATTTTATTGAAAAAGAAAGAATAGTTCAAACAGACCAATGACTTTCCAAAGTCATCCACTTTGCAAGCGGCAATGCTTTAACACAAACCCAAGGCATCTGACTCTCATTCCAATATCATCCATACTGTACCTTGCTATCTGGTGTACAATAGCACAGTAAGAAGATATAAAACATTAAGTCTGGAAGAGTTTGAAGGGACAACTGGTATCAGGGAAGTGTAGAGCTGTCACTTGATCCTAGCCATTCACCAAGGTATCAGGAGATTCAGAATAATCTTTCCTATTACCACTGACTAACTTTATGTTTTCTCTTGTTCAATTCTGGCCCAGGATTATTTTTTATTCAAAACATGATACTAAAATAATCCTTCCGAAAATCATGGGATAAAAACTTACATCCCCAAACTGGGTATTTTCTTATCTGCCTAGATTGCCATCAATGAATATTTATCGCTGGCTTTAGAGGATATGATTCTTACCTCCTATCTCATTTACATACCAAATGTTTGTTTGTGCATAAGAATAAAACCTATAACTTTCCTTTTCCCGAGAGGAGTGCACATTTATATTGCCCATATGTGTACAACCCCCAGGTCATTCCCTGGGAATATAGCTCTTACCTAATAATAATTGAAAAAAAAAAAAACCATGGGTCAGTTTAATTTCCCTAAAGGCATATCCCTAAGGTGTGTTTTGGTTTCTTACCAATAGACAGGTCAGCCCCAGAATCTCTGAGGTATGAACTCTCCAACATACTGTATTTCACTTCCCTTCTCTCTCCTCTTTTTTTCTATACTTAGAATTTCAACTCCCCAATGGTCTTCATTGTTCTTGAAGAAACAAAGGCTGCTGGAAGAGAAAATATAGAGATTTGTTTAGATTGACAAATGCTTTGGGGAAATATCATCTAGAATATTTTAAAGAACCCATTGTCTTTTAATTAGGGTGCTCACTGGGGTGGGAAAACACATGGTTTCCAAAAGAAGTACTAAAATATTTTTTCTTTGAAATGATTGAATACATTTAAGTAAAAGTTCTCAAAATCTTCTAACTCAAATTAGTGCCAGAAGTATGCTGTGGAGCATCCATCAGCATGCACAATACATCAGGCTTGAGTTGTTTTCTCTATCCTGCATGACTTGTCCTAGAGACACTGAATGGTCACTACAGAAGTTTCACCAGTTTTTTGAATACAACAGATCTCTTAGCATCATAAGAACACCTTCCATTTATATGGAAAATTCTTGGCAGTCTTTCAAAAAGCATACCCACAAATTAATATCTTATGGATCTTAGATTTTCTTTGGGTAGAAACTCTATCCATATAGATCACAATACCTTTATAGTTTATATTCTTAAAGAGTTACTTAGAACATTGCCTGACCCAAACAGATGGTTAATAATATATGTTTTTCAGATGTCTGAGACTGAGTCAACATTCATGTTTTGGTGACTGGATGTACAAAGAATTCCATGTTAAAAACACAAGGAATGTTATAGGTCAGAAAAAAAAAGGTCGTATGCCTACCTGACATTATGGTAATTTTGAGCTTCATTAATGGAGAAAGAAAAACATTTGACTGGTCAAAATCATTTTACAAATAAAGTTGTCTCAAAGTGGAAGGGCTGCCTTGAACATCTCCTCCACAGAGTCCTTTAAGCGTAGAATGACCAGCTGCCAAGTAATGTTAAAAACAGAGTCTAGTTCAGGAGCATACTGGACTGGAGGATCACACAGGTTTTGTAAGTAACTTAATGGATGAGATTCTGTGATTCATCTTCTATTTACACTTTGGCCACAATAGGGATGAGGCCTGGTTAGGGGTAGTGAAGGGAAAGGGTAGATGAGAGAAAGGCCTGGGAAACAGAATGGTAAGGAGAGGTGGTCACTGATCAAAGAAGCACTTAGGGAAAGTGTCTCCTGGACAGAAAATTGTTCTCTTTTTGAATTTGACTTCTTATATCTAGGACCTAACCAAGCTAAGACCTTGAGGTACAGACCCAGGCCACCAGAGACTTATGAGGCTAAAGGAAGTTGTATCAGAGGCAAGATTGGAACCCAGGCCTTCAAAACAACAAGTCCCACGTACTGCCTTGCCACTTGACTCTTCAAAATTAGTACCACTTTTCTTTGTGAGTGTTTGTGCCCGGAGATGAATGAACCCTGCCCAAAATAGGTCGGACAATCTTTTCCCCAAAAGAATGACTGTTGTTGACATGACCTGTTTCCACTTCAGGCCATTCTTCTTTGCCTGGAATGTTGTCTCAAACTGCTCCATGTCTCTAAGCTGCAATCTACTTTGGAGGTGGTGGTGGTGGAGTTAATTACTGTTGCTATTATTAATTAAATTATCATTGTCAATTATTCATCTTGATATAATATGCTAAGGTTAATGAACAACTTTCTTCAACACATCTTCTCCTAATAACAAACAGCAGAAACAAGCTAGGTTTGGAGCAAGGCAAAGAAAAATACCAAAGGAGGGCTAGCTCAGTTTAGGTAGAAGCTGTTCATCCTCATTCAGCAATGAGAAACTACCTTCTTTCCTCCAGGCAGGACCTCTGTTCCCCATAGCCTGCCATCACCCACCACGCTGGTGGTGATACCACCTGGTTTCATGATACAGATGATACAGATACAATCCCCAAGAAATGACTCCAAAAATATTTTATTCATAAATAAAAATTGAAAAGCTAGAATTTGTCCATAAATAAAAAGAATAACTGTGAAGAAAGAACACTGAAACAGGTCAGAATACAAGGACCATTTCCGATGCTAAATAGCAATGCAACCTTAGACAAGTCATCTAAGCTCACTGGGCCTCAGTTGCCTCATTTGTAAAGTGAGCAGGTGGAGTGGAAGGCCTTTGAAGTTGCAGGCATTGCTAGCCTTGATTGCTAGCTCTGATTACCTGGATTCCCTGCACAGTGGCATGTAGTGATTGTCCTCAGCTGGATATGGCCAGGCACAAGGTTCTAATTTATGATCAATGCAATTATTTTCATCAACTGAAAAAATTTACACACATATTTCAAAGTCATATAGACTGGACAGTTTCCTCTTGAACCATCCAAATGCTGACCCCTGATGACCAATAACTTCCAAATTATTGGTGATTCTAATTCTTAAAATTCTATAGATTCACCAATGATATTGTCACTTAGTGACATTTGTGACCCTCTGTCTAATTTCTCTCCATCACAGGCTGCCTTAAATCACATTCAACGTGTTCCTAACTTCTTTAGCCCAAGACAATCACCCCTTCCAAATATTCCATCTGCTTCATAGCCACTGGAATATTTCTGCAGCTGGGAGAAAATCAATTCAATAAGGATTCTATAATAGGACTCCTTACTGTTAAAGATGTGGTCTATTCAATATGGGAAGCTATGTGGATTCATAGAAGTAAAGCAGAAAAGCTTATTTCAAAGGCTAAACCACATGACTTGGCTACAGTTCCTTAGGGGAGTATGGGTTACTCTTTGTATGAGAAAAAAGGTTCACTCACATTCAGACAAAACACAGCCCTCAAGAAAAATGCAAAAGTATGAGTCATGCTGGAGATATCACAGAAGATGGCTGTGAAGTGGAAAGGGTCACTTAAAATTCTGTGTTTGGTTTATGTCTTAAAATATCATACATCAGATCCGCCTAGATTTACCCTGGGGATGTCAACTGATGAGATTCTCTGATGATCATCTTTGAGGAGGATGAGGCTCTCCATTGAACACTTCACTTTCTGCCTGAAATGCTGATGATGCAGCTTAGCTGGTAATGATGTGCTCCTCATAGACTAAGATGCCAAGCTTGAGCTGGTGTCATCATGGATGAGCAAGGCACAGTCCCCAAAAGACTAAAGGATGATTTGGCTGCCAGCCATCCCTCTCTGCCAAGAAAAAGGGATCTAATACTCAATATCATGGCACCCACCCTAACAAAGTGAATGAAAGTCCCTGCAAAGGAGAGAGTGCCAAGGGGTATGAAGAAGTCAGATAGCCTGGATACCAACAGACAGGAAGTAGACAGGGACCTAGAATTTTGTCATGACCCTTCATGGCAACAGGAGTAACCACTGTCCCTAGTTCTAAGGCAGCTTTGAACCTGTAGTAAATCCAAATCAACAAACTTTCCTAAAGCATCTTATTTCCCCTAAAAGCCTTACCATAGGTATTTGGAGATAAATTAATCAGAGAATCACTCAATTTCACATTAGGAAGGGGTAATAGAATCCAACTAGTCCATTTCATACCTACACAAGTAATGCAATTGAGAAGTAGTCATTTACTCATTCCTTAAAGATCTCAGTGCATAGTCTTAGAGGGGGCAAGAATGGGAAGTGATACAAAAATATTAATGACACTAAATTCTTGCCTTTCTGGAGATGACAAAGTAGTAGATTCCTATATCTTTGATTTTATTAATCATTTCAATTTCTTTAATTAAATAACAGTCATTACTCCTAGAAATTTAAGGAGGATTTCCCGCCATATTTTCACAGAGTTGTAGGGACTTCAGAGGTCATCTAGTCTAACATGTATATGAAGAAAAATCTCTTCCAATGCATACATTAAAACAGTTATAAACCCTTTGTGAGTCAATAGCAACAACCAATGAACCAGATTTTATCAGATGCCTACTGTGGGCCAGCATTGTGTCGAGCTCTGGGAATATGAAGAAAAGAAAATATGGATAAGCTGAGCCAAGAGGGCAGAATACAGGTAGGGACTTGCCTGAGTTATCTTCCAAACCTCTCCAAATATCTTAAAATAATGACACGAAACAAATTCTAAAGTGGCAGAACCCACAAAAAGACAGTAAAATAATATCTCAGCCCAAGACAGCTTAGAAGGTCAGCAGGAAAGGTCTGTTCCACTAGAATGAGAGAGAAGTGTAGTCCAGTGCAGGCTGTGCTAGGGCAGACCAGGTCCCCACAAACCTGGAGCAGGCCTCAGGGCAGTTGAATCAGTGGCAGCAGTGGCAGTTTCCGGACCTCTGGATCTAGAATCCCACAGATCCCAATGACAACTTAGAAAACTGGCAGGAAAGTCTGTTGCATGAGGGTGAGAATGGAGCACAGTTCATCACAGGCCCACAGCCCCAGCCCCAGCAAACCAGGAACTAGTGATTCAGTAGCAGCAGCAGCAACTTCCCAGAGCTCTCAGCCCACTGACAGGAATGGGGTCAAACAACTGGGTCAGAAGGAGATTACAGGGGTCTCTTTGTTGGCACTGTTGTTTTGCCCAAGACTCTGAGGCTTTGTCCATACTCAGATCCCAGTCACAGTCATGGATGGCAGTCCCAGGGTAAGGAGGAGCACTAGCACACCAGAGCTTGCAGCCAAAGTGGAAAGGGGGCCCTCCTCACAGTTCCAGGGCAGAAAAGAGGACTTATAGTCACTCCCAAACAAGAGCATAGACGAGGAGAGTAGTAAATGCAGCTCTCTATCATACCGCTCTGGAAACACTGAAAACTTACAGGTCCCTAGAAGTATCTCTGAAAACAGCCGCACAAAACCCCTCACGCTTAGGACAATTCACCCTCCACCCTGAAAACAAATTTCTACTTTAACAAAGAGTTAAAAGTCAAATAATAGACTGGGGAAATGAGCAAACAATAGAAAAAAATCTGGCCATAGAAAGTTACTATGGTGACAAAGAAGATCAAAACAAAACACAAAAAAAAAAATTAAAAAGAAAACTAAAAAATCAAAACACCTGCATCCAAAGCCTCTAAAAAAATATGGAGGATCTCTCAAAGCATGGAAGAACTCAAAAAAGATTTATGAAGAGAAAGTAATAGAGGTAGAGGAAAAAGTGGGAAGAGAAATGAGAGTGATGCTTGAAAATCTTGACAAATGAGACAACAGCTTGGTAAAGGAGATTTGAAAAATACTGAAGAAAATAATAACTTAAAAAATAGACTACACCAAATGGTAAAAGAGGTACAAAAAAGTCAATGAGGAGAAGAATGTCTTAAAAAGCAGAACTGGCCAAATGAAAAAAAGAGGCTCAAAAACTCACTACAGGTGAAAAAATATTTAAAAAATAGAGTTTAACAAATAGAAAAGGAATATACAAAAGCTCACTGAAGAAAATAATTCCTTAAAAACTGGAATTGAGCAAATGGAAGCTAATGACTTTCTGAGAAATCTACAAACAATAAACTAAAATCAAAAGAATGAAAAAATAGAAGACGATATGAAACAACTCATTGGAAAAACCAGGACCTAGAAAATAGAACCAAGAGAGATAATTTAAAAATTATTGGACTGTCTGAAAACCTTGATTTAAAAAAGAACCTTGACGTCATCTTTCAATAAATTATCAAGGAAAACTGCCCTTATATTCTAGAACCAGAGAGTAAATAGAATTTAACAGAGTCCATCAATCACCTTCTGAAAGACATTCCAAAATGAAAACTACCAGGAGTATTATAGCCAGATTACCCAACTCCCAGATCAAGGAGAAGATATTGTAAGCAGACAGAAAGAAAGAATTCAAGTATTGGGGAACCACAGTCAGGATAAAGCAAAATTTAGCAACTTCTGTATTAAAGAATCAGAAGATTTGGAATACAATATTCCAGAGAGAAAGGAGCTAAAATTCCAACCAAGGATCACCTACCCGGCAAAACTGAGTATAATCAGTATAGTTCTTCAGGGGGAAAATGGACATTCAATGATATAGAAGACTTTCAAGCATTCTTCATGAAAAGACCAGAGTTGAATAGAAAATTTGACTTTCAAATATAAGATTTAAGAGAAGTATAAAAGAGTAAACAGGAAAGAGAAATCATAAAGGACTTAATAAGATTAAGCTATTTGCATTCCTATATGGGAAGATGATATTTGTAAGTGATAATTATCTCATTATTAGGGCAGCTAGAAGGAGTACATAGAGAAGGCACAGGAATAACTTGAAAATGAAGGGATGATATCTAAAAAATATTAAATTAAGGGGTGAGAGAGGAATGTCCTGGGAGAAAGGGAAAAGGAGAGGTAGAATGGGGTAAATTATCTCACTTAAAAGAGGTAAGAAAAAGCTTCTACATTGGAGGGGAAGAGAGCAGAAATGTCTCAATGAGGGAATAACATACATACTCATTGGGTATACAAATATATCTTACTTTTAAGGAAAGAGATAAGAGAATGGAGGGCAGATTGGGGGATTGGGAAATTAGAAGCAAAATACTTGAGGAGGGACAGGTTGAAAGGAGAGAGAGTAGAATAAACAGGGTGGATAGAATAGGATAGAGGCAAATACAATTGGCAATATTAACCGTGGGGGAAAAAATCTGAAGTAAGTTTCTCTGATAAAGGCCTCATTTCTCAAACATATAGAGAACTGATTAAAATTTATAAAAGTAAGAACCATCCTGCAATTGACAAATGATCAAAAGATATAAACAATTTTCAGATGAAGTAATCAAAATTATCTATAGCCAGATGAAAAAATGCTCTAACTAACTACCGATTGGAGAAATACAAATTAAAATAATTCTGAAATACTACTTCATACCTATTAGATTGTCTAATGGGACAGAAAAGGAAAACGAGACATTAATGCACTTGGTGGAGCTGTGAACTGATTCAGCCATTTTGTAGGACATATTGAGACTATGTCAAAAGGGAAATAAAACCATGCATACCTTTTGACTTGCAGTGCCACTGCTAGCTCTACATTCCAAAAGAGATAACAAACAAAAAAGAGAAAGGACCTATATATACAAAAATATTTATGGCAGCTCTTTCCTGCGGGCAAAGAATTGGAAATTGAGAGGATGCCCATCAGTTGGGTAATGACTGAACAAATTGTGGTATGTGATTATGATGAGATGTTGTTGTGCTATAAGAAATGATGAGCAGGATGATCTCAGAAAAACCTGAAAAGACTTACATGGGTTGATTCAAAGTGAAATGTACTGGATACAAAGTAATAGCAACATTGTAAGATGATCAACTATGATCCAAGACAACTCTGAAGGACTTATGATGAAAAATGCTCTCCAGCCCCAGAGAAAGAACTGATGGTGTCTGAATACAGACTGAAGTATACTTTGTTTTTACTTTATTTTTCTTGAGATTCCCCCTCCCTTTTGGTCTATCTATGTTTTCTTTCACAACATGACTATTACAGAAATGTTTTCAATTAGTACACATGTATAGCCTACATCAAATTGCTTGCCTTATCAATGGAGAAGGAGAAGAAGGAAGAAAGAGAATCTAGAACTCAAAGTTAAACAAATGTTAAAAAATTGTTTTTATATATACCCAGGGAAAACAAAGTACTAATTTTTTTAAAAGTTAAAAGAAAGAAGATATGGTGGAAAACAGTGTCTTTTGTCTTCAACGAACTCACATTCTAAGGAAGGTGTGGATATGTTGTACATATACATAATTGCATAAGATACAGACAGCAGAGAGCTGGAGGAAGGTAGTGTTGTGGGAAGGTGCTAGGAGAAAATGGAATTTGAGCTCTATTTTGATGAAGCCAGGGAAGCCAAGAGATGGAGGTGAGGAAGAGCATCTCCACCATGAGAGATAGCCAATGCGCAGCATGGATAATGTGCTGTGTTTGAGGAACAACAAATAGGCTAGTCAAGTTGAATTACAGAATTCAAGAAGGGGAATAAAATGTAAGAAGGCTTCAAAGGTAGGGACGGCTAGGGTTCCAAATGCCAAACAGAGAATTTTCTATTTGATCCTAGAAGTAATAGGGAACCACTGGAGATCATTGAATGGGAGGGAGTGACATAGTCAAACCTCTCTTTTAGGAAAATCTCTTTGGCAATGGAGGGGAGAATGATTATAATGGTAAGAGATCATTTAGGGGGCTATTTCAACAGTACAGATTAGAAGGAATGAGAGGTTTCCATCTGAGTTGTAGCTTTGTGAGTGGAGAAGAAAGAGGATATAAAAGAGGTAGAGATAGAAAGGATTTGATGGATTGTGTGGGGTGAATGTGAGTGAGGAGTTGGGGTTATGAACCTAAATGACTTGGAAGATGGTGATGCTCTTAATAGAAATACGGAACTGGGAAAGAGCGGCAGTTTGGGGGTGGAGGAAGGGATAATTAGTTCTGTTTCAAACATATTGATCATAAGATAAGTACACAGGAAGTACTTATCTTAAGTACTTAAGTAACATCTAGTTAGAAAAATCCAAATTGATAATGTTGGACTGATGGCCAGAAGAGAGTCTAGAGGTAGATGTATGTGAGTGTGTGTGTGTAAGGTTTAATACATATGCATATATTTACATGAATATGTATATGTACATACATATGCATATGTGCATATACATAATATGTAACCCATTAAAACATAACTTATTAAAATTAATTTAATTCCATGAATTTCTGAAAGCAGCCCTGACTTAGCAATGATCTTCATAGTCTCCTCCATGACAGACAGTCCTTTGGAGCCCTCACTATAACGTTTCTCCCCATTGTCACCATCTAAGTCATAATCATCCTTATCAGTGTCACTCAACTCACTGTCCTCTTCACTGACAATATTAATCACAGCAAAAGAACCATTGCTGCTTAGCATTAATTCATTAGCAATTATCCTTTTTAATGTTTCAATGCCACTATACATGCATTTTACTTTGGGGAAAGAAAAAGTCCTTTTCTGAGATATATAAAATTCATTTCCAATACAGAATGGCTTTAGAGGGTTTGGTCTCCTCAGTGAGGTCATTTTTTTAGACTCATCACATTCAGGATTCAAGCTCATCACAACTAGCTCTGTCCTTTATCATAAGACTCTTTAGTAGATCTCTCATCATTTTTAAGATTTGAAAAAAACTTCATTGCATACTGCCTTCTGGAGGTACTTTTCTTCCTTCAGGCTTGGATATGTCACTGTACCAATTGTCATGTGAGCACATTCTATAGTTTTTTGTTGTGTAGAGATTCATCAATGTTTGGTATATTTTTTTCCAAAGACTCCTATCTGAGTACAGAACCCAACCGCTTCAGCTCCAGGTGGTGGTTCCCCTCTTCCAGTAATCTCCTCTAAATAATCAGTGTTTTTCTGCATCTGAAGAAAATGTGCTCCATTCCATTGAAACTTCTGATCTGTGTGTCAGAATAGTGTCTATCCTGAAAACAAAGGATTGAATTTGGAATTTGGTGTGTGGATAATAACTATGATTGGAGATAAGAATGGAGATAAAACTTCTGCTAACAGGGCTGACTCTTCAGCTTCTAAATGTTCTATGAGTCCTATGCATGTTATCAAATCAAATCCAAGGAGGCAAAGAGCTTTTTCCACAACAGAGCCATGATATAAGGTGATAGTTTAAGATCTTTCCCTGGGCTCTAGATAGTATATAGAACCAGCATATAATATTCCATGTTAGTATGTTTGCATCAATATCCAATCCAGCAAGCACCTCAATGATTTTAGCTTTTGTAAGAGCTCACAGTTGGCATATGTGAATCACTTGGTTGTTTCCTTAGAAAATCTAAAATAAACTTATGGTGTTGTTTAGATACAGAGTGAGAGAGAGAAAAATGTGTGTGTATGTGTATATATATATATATATATATATATATATATATATATATATATATATATATATATATATATATATATATATATATACATACATCTACACATACATGCTAATATAGCCATATATATTTTAAACATTTGTATATATGTATAAGAATACTTGAGAATATATTTATATATAAATATATGAATGATGTATATAAGATATGTTAATTGAACAAACATAGCTGCTGAGGTAACCTGTTAAGGGAGCATAGAGGGAGAAGAGTAGCCCTTCAGAAAAGAGGAACTCACCATCTCTTGAGCAGTCATTTCACTCTGTTGGGTAATTGAAATTATTGGTAAGATTTCCTGCCATCAAGCCTAGATTTGTCTCATTGAAACTTTAAATGAAAATAAAGAAAAGACATAATGGGGTCAGAAGCAATATCAGAACCACTGTTCATCAGTCACAGGACAGCAGCCAGGAACCTACCACTGCTAATGCTGGTACCATTCTCACAAGCCGCAGGGTATGACCCTCAGTGAGAGGGAGAACCCAAGGTCTCTTTTCCTCATTCAGAATTTACTCAAATATATCTAGGAAGGAAAAAGAATCCAAGTCCCCTGAGACTCTTCTGTCTGTCTGTCAGTTCTGGCTCAGCAGACAAACCAAAGACTCTGCTCCTTCAGGAGGTTAGCAGAGCAGAAACAAGATCTGCCCATGCTCAAATGGAGATTGTATCACACGGAACAAGTCCCAATATCCCTAAGGAGTAGGGTCACTGATCAGCCTTCCCCTTCTCACCCCCACTCCATTAGACTTCAATACATTCAATTGATAATTAGCCTAAGTAGGCCAAACTGGATAGATGGTGACTGAATGTAGTATCTGTTTATCATCTTTATTCATTCTTGTAAATTGACTTGGACCTTTGCTCTATTCAGTCCATTATTTGACTCTTCACAAAGAACCATCAATATCATGAGGCAGATGGGTCTTTCCAAGCCACAGAGGGTAGTCACCTAAGTGAGGGTCTTATCACTAGAAGATAGTTCTCCAATGTCCTGTCTCTATTACCAACCTCCCTAGGGGCAAGGCTGGGCCCATCCATTCTCTTGACATGATTACACTGGTGGTGAAATGGTCCCTTGGGCTGCTGCTGACCCTCTCAAAATATTTTTTGTTTCTTTTGAGTAAATAAGTTTCTACTTATATCTCTACAGAGCTGATTCTGAAATTATTCCTAAATTGATTCTTCTTTCCTGTCTTTTCAAATACATTCAACTTCATTTGTTGCAATGATACTTGATCCTCACCACATTCAATGCCTCTAAGTCAATTCTTGACAAGATGTAGTAAAGATGAAAAAATTCTCATCCCACTAACAGACTTTAACCTCTTTTGGATTAACTAATAGTTTTTTGTCACATCATCTTTTGTTCTTACCTTCCCATAGATGCCACCAAGAATGAAAGCACGTATTGACTTGGTTTGGAGGAAATTTGAAAACACTACATAGAATTTTCCTCCTGCCTTATTCTTGACAATGACTATGACAAATAGTAGCTATGAGAATCATCCTCATCATGTATATAGTTCTATAAGGTTGGCAAGATGTTTTGCATAGATTAATCTCATTTGACCTGCATAACAATCCTGTGAGGTAAATGCTATTGTTATCCCCATTTTCAAATGAAGAAACTAAGGCTGAGAGGTGGTAACTTGCTACTTTTAGTGATCTTGATGGTGGTCTCTTTGCTTAAACTCAACATAAATTTTTCCACGTGAAATAATCAAATGCCCAATGAAATCATATTTTCTATTGCCAATGGAGGCAATTGTTTCCTTTCTGCACTTCCTTTTTTGACCTCTCCAAGGATCACAAGAGAATCATCCTTTGATTTGGATTCAACTTAGGTCTTCTCTTTTCATTTGAGGATAGTTGTTTCATCTGGAGACTATTGATGTTGGTGTTCAAGCTCTCCAATAATTCTCAGTTGAATGGTACTTGGACAGATCCATTACTCCAAGGACCCATGGCTAAATTATTTTTATGTAAACAGTCTAGGTACTAGAGATCCCTACCTAGCACACTCTGCTCCCTCTCTGTCACTCTATTAGCACCAAGGTGCAAGTGTAAGGAGACAATGCAGGGCTTAGGTCATGTTTGTACTTTCTGATTCATGGTTCATTATGACCAAAACTTCCATTGGCTGGTCACCGTAACTACTAGTTATGAGCTCCCTGTCTCTTCACAGCTAGGCTGTTCCTAATACAATAGATGCATTTGATGTCCAGAACTTTAGTCAAAACCTTTCCAGCTTGGTAGAACTTTTTCTATGTTGACATCATATCCAATAACACAAAGCCTTCTTCACAACTCCATGAGGTATCAGAAAGAATCTTTTATGGGAGAAGATTTTAAAATAATCTCATTTACATAGCTACTTTAAAGTTTGCAAAACCCTTTACACATGTTACCTTATTTTATCCTCACAACTCTGGAGGGTAAATGCTGTGATTATCCCAACTGGTACAGATGAGAAAATGGAATGTGAAAGATATCAAGGGATTCTCCCAGGTTAACATGCCTAGTTACTGAGGCAGATTTTGTACTCAGGTCTTCCTGATTCCAACGGCTTTATCCTCAGTACCACCTAGCTACCTACTGCGGTACCCTTTGGAAGGGGGTAGATTATTTATATGAAGGCTAAACCAGTAATCTTTCTTAAAAGAACCATTCTTTCTTTCTCCTCCTCTATCTATCTCCCTGCCTCATTCTTTCCATTCACCAGGAATTCTTCTTATAAGAGAAGTTAAGAAGTTTGTTCTATTGCCAGTGTGTGGAAAATATATGTAAGTAGCCCTGATTACTGCTAATGGCAGATGTGCAGACTCCTTATCTACTAACAACCAGATAAATGCCTAAATATTCCAATCAATATGAAATATTCTTTCCCTTTGGTTCTGTAGTCAATATCAGAGCATAGAAATCCCATAAACTCTCCCTTTTACTCTCTTCTACTTTATATATGACTTCCCTCCCTGATGCTTCCAGAGCTCCAAGAGCTTGAAATCGTGCCCTTGAGGAGAGGCAGATGGGAACTCAAATCCCATATTGTATCTTAGCAAGGCATCCAATTCCAAGGTCACACAGGCAGCATCATTTCTGATGGGGTGTGTTTGTGAGGGAGGCTGACATGCTCTCAGTTTGGTCTCACGAAAATCACAATACCAAAGGAAAAAGAAAGGAGGACTAAAAGAGTTGTTAATCTTCATTCGTTTAAAAGTGGATATAGGAAAATAATAACTAATTACAACATGAAATTGTAGGATCCTTGGTGCTAGGTAGTGGGAGCTGCCAAGTAATTGGAAAGTCTAAGAAAGGGGCTGTTTCCTAATGACAATTATTAAACCAGAATGAAAAGTAATTAAGGCTTAGCACCACAATCACCAGGTGTTAATCCCAATAGCCAGCAAGTGACCCCAGCAGAGACATACAGGCAGCCGGGATTTGGTGTGTTGCTGCAGGTCTGATGGTTGAGTAGACAGCTAACAAGCCTTTTAATCCCAGGAATGAACCGGTTCACCCAATCTGTTTTCCTCATGTTCTTCTGAGCCAGTTAGAGCATAGAACAAAGCAGAGCATGGCCCTCAGTCAGTTCCCAAAAGGGCCCGTTAGCTTTGCCCAGTTTCATGGGCCTGGACTTTACCTTGGTGGTGATAAGCTGCCATTAAAGAGAGTACCATTGTTCACAAAGGAGAAAAGGTAAGAGAATGAAAAATCTCAGAGCAATCTCATCACCCCAACAGGGGAAATGTCAGCATTCTGGGGCATCTTTGTATCTAAAAGATGGCATCACTTTCTTTTAATTAAAAAGGACATGAAAAGGTCTCTATGCTCGTTGTCATGGATACAGAAGGAACCTGGCAGACTGTGGCATAGTGAGAGAGGGGAAATTAGTGTTCATAATTCCTCCCACAGAAGTCAGGGAGTCCCCACTGAGAGAACTAGAGAAACCTTCTGTAAAAGAGGCCAGTTAGAAATGGCTCATTGGCTCTCCTCAATGAGGGAGGATTCCAGCAGGCAGAGTGTACCCAGAGCAAAAAGACCTTTCCTGGCTGGAAAGAGCTGATCCCTTCAGGGAGAGAGGGGTGCACTCCGTGAGTGACCAGGCTTCCGCCAGATCAACAACTAGTTGCCTGGCAGTAGATAGGGAGTCAGACACCCAAAACAACTGTGAAATCATGAATCTAAGAACAGCGGGCTTGAAAAGGTTGCTCGGGGCCTTGGATGGATTAAATGAGCATTTATGAAGTAGGAACTGTGCATTAGGCAACTGTGTGTGCTGGAAATTCAAAGATCGGAGATGGAGGCAGGCCTCATAAAGCTGGCATATCATCCTTCAACGCAAGGCATTATGAGCAAGGCATCTGGAAGAAAAAAAAAACAGCTTACCTCTCAGGAAACAAACATTCAATAGGTGTGGGAGGTGGGAAAAGAACTAGTGTAGTATGTAAATGGTTAAATACTATAAAATTACTTGAATAGGGAGACCACAAAAAAGTAGGGTTGTCATTTTTTTCAGTTATGTCCAACACTTCATTCTGAGGTTTTCTTGGCAAAGATACTGGAGTGGTTTGCCATTTCCCTCTCCAGCTCATTTTATAGATGAGGAAACTGACACAAAAAGGGTTAAGTGATTTGCTCAGGGTCACACAGCTAATAATGTCTGGGGTCAGATTTGAACTGAGGAAGATGAGTCTTCCTGACTCCAGGCTCAGCGCTCTATCCACTGTACCACCAACAATTGGGATGTAATGAAAGTAATTGTCGTTACTGTTGTTATTTTTAGAACTAGGCAGCTTATTCGACATTTATAACACACTTTATATATATGGTCTCATTCGGTCATCATAACAATCATGCAGGGTAGGTGATATTATTATCCTCATTTTACAGATGAGGAAACTGAGGCCAAGAGTCACACAGCTGGTGAGTATGTATCTGAAGCTGGAGTCAAACACACTTCTTCATGTCAGTTTTTCTATCTGCCAGGCTTCTCAGCGGTATAAACTTCCCAAGGAGACAGCACCTGGCATTCTGAAAAGTCACTGAGTGCAGTACACTAAAAGCTCCAGCTCTTTGGCAGAGTCACTGTTTTCCACTCAAACTCCACCCATCCTGCACTTTTAAAGGCAGTTTTGTACCCAGGTGAAGACCTTTATTTAATCTCAATCACATTCAATTTCATTAGATGATCTCCTCTGCTAGGCTGTTGAGGTAGTTTTGAACCTTGCTCTGGCATCCAATAGCAGCTATTTCTCCCAACTTCATGTCATCTGCTGTGTGGTTAAATACCTTTATCTAAAAGGATGCCAAGAATGTTAACTGGCACAGAACCAGGGACATAGCAGAAGGGTACCTCCCTGGAACCTCACTCTAAGGAAATCTCAAGTATTACATGAGAGCTCTTTGGCACTGGTCTTTCATTCACTTCTAAATTCATCTAAATGGTGCAACCTTGGACAGAAGAGTGACAATCTACAAGAAGCCCCTCCTAGAAGCTCTGTCCTTCACTGGAACAATGGATGAAACTGAAAGGGTCTCTCTTTATATACCTACAACTTGCATTGGGAAAGAGCTTGTACATTGATAAGTATGCACAGAAGGAGGACAAGTTGGTGTGGAGAGGTGAGTGTTGGCACTTGGGCACTGGACAGAATCCCTGGATTCCTTGGTTTCAACTCAAGAGCTAACTCCTCTTGAAGTCCTTCTCCTGCCCCATCAGCTGTGGGCACCTTCCCCACCAGGGTCACATCATGTTGGTTGTGTTTGTATTTTTCGTATACCTAGAAAAGTACGTATTATCTCCCATTAGAACACAAGCTCCCTGAGGACAGTCATGATTTTTGTTTTTTCTTTGACTTCCAAGAACTTATTGTTTGTCCTTCATTTTTGAAGAGGACCAATGATGTTGGAATCCCTAAAATTCCAAATTACCTGAACTTAGCACAATGAAAGGCATGGAGTAAGAGCTTTGTGGATGCCTGTTCATGTCTTATCAAATGCTTTGCTGAAATCCTGACATGGATCAAAAGAGTAAAGGTCAGTTTTCTCAAGGGAATCTGCAATTATCACAAACCTGTACAAATAGGAAACACATTTCCTGGGAAGCCTGAGACCCCAAAGATCTATGGCAGACTATGGCAGGATCTGAGTCTTAGCACTTTGGACACTACTCTTAGATATCATGCTGTGGTTTTGCGTCCACTCTATCATCTGTCCATGTTGTTGAAAGGTTAAACAATAGAAGGCTGAAACAGGTGTGGGGGAAAGGCAAAAGCCGCAAATGGGGGAAAGGGGTCACATCAGGGCATGCTGTACTCTTTAACAGTAATTATTACACAGGCATAATCACAAAACTTTAGAGGTGGGAAGTCCCTCTAAGGCCACTGAAGACAAAGGACACCTCCAGCACCTCCAGCAAGGTATGATCTGATCTTACGTTAAAGACTTCTTCTGTTGAAGGCCACCCCAGTATTTCCTGGAGCAGCCTCTTCTTCAGGTGAGAAGCTTAGGTGGTTGGAGAGTGTTTACTTCTATTGATCTCAACTCTTCCCTTCAGTAATTTCTGTCAACTGCTCATCATCCCTCAGGCCAAGGAAAGTAAATCAAATTCCTCTTGCATATGACATCCCTTCAAATACCTGAAAGTGTGCATCATGCCCTGAGCCAAGCTTTTCTTTCTATGTAATTAGTCAAGTCACTTCAGTCTCTCCTCCTTGGCACAATCCAAAGACGACTTTGTGAGGAGTGGAATGATACCCTTCACCAGTGGCTAATGCCTCTATTACAACATGTTTTTATGTAAATATATAGATACAGATATAGATTAGTCAGAGACAGCAAGGTGAGGGACAGAGCCAAGATGGCGGAGTAGAAAGACACACATATGCCAGCTCCGAACCCACAGCCCATAAAATATCTGTTAAAAAAGAACTCCCAACAAATTCTGCAGCAGCAGAAGCCACAAAGCAACAAAGCAGACAAGATTTCCGTTCCAGAGAGCTCTGAAAACCTGAAGCAAAAAGTCCATCACGCTGCGGACCTGGAGCCGAGCCCAGCCCTGCTTTGGCCAAGCAGCACCAGGAGGAGCAGGCTTCAGGGACAGAATCTCCAGCAGCTGCGTGGGTCCCTCCACCCACCTGCACCAAAGGTTGGTGAGAGGGTCTTCTCAGCTTGCCGAGAAGGGAGTGGGGTGCCCCCATAATTCAGGCCCCCTAGGGAGGCAGCAGCCGAGGTGGCAGCAGACCAGGGCTCCCAAAGCAGGCAGGAGCTCAGATCCATTTTTGAAGGTCTCTGCATAAACCCCCTGAGGGAACTGAGCCCTGAGTGGCAGCCCTGACCCCACCTGAGCACCTGAACTTTATCTCACACAGAATAGCAGCCCTGCCCCCACCAAAGCCCTGAGGTTGGGGAGCAGCATTTGAATCTCAGACCCCAAGCGCTGGCTGGAAGGATCTGGAGGCAAAGTAAGTGTGAAGAGAATATTCAGAAGTCAAGTCACTGGCTGGGAAAATGCCCAGAAAAGGGAAAAAAATAAGACAATAGAAGGTTACTTTCTTGGTGAACAGGCATTTCCTCCCTTCCTTTCTGATGAGGAAGAACAATGCTTACCATCAGGCAAAGACACAGAAGTCAAGGCTTCTGTATCCCAGCCCACCCAATGGGCTCAGGCCATGGAAGAGCTCAAAAAGGATTTTGAAAATAAAGTTAGAGAGGTGGAGGAAAAACTGGGAACAGAAATGAGAGACATGCAAGTAAAGCATGAAAAGCAGGTAAATACCCTGCTAAAGGAGACCCCAAAAAATGCTGAAGAAAATAACACCTTGAAAAACAGGCTAACTCAATTGGCAAAAGAGGTTCAAAGACCCAATGAGGAGAAGAATGCTTTCAAAAGCAGAATTAGCCAAATGGAAAAGGAGATTCAAAAGCTCACTGAAGAAAATAGTTCTTTCAAAATTAGAATGGAACAGATGGAGGCTAATGACTTTATGAGAAACCAAGAAATCACAAAACAAAACCAAAAGAATGAAAAAATGGAAGAGAATGTGAAATCTCATTGGAAAAACAACTGACCTGGAAAATAGATCCAGGAGAGACAATTTAAAAATTATGGGACTACCTGAAAGCCATGATCAAAAAAAGAGCCTAGACATCATCTTTCATGAAATTATCAAGGAAAACTGCCCTGAGATTCTAGAACCAGAGGGCAAATTAAGTATTCAAGGAATCCACCAATCACTGCTTGAAAGAGATACAAAAAGAGAAACTCCTAGGAACATTGTGGACAAATTCCAGAGTTCCCTGGTCAAGGAGAAAATATTGCAAGCAGCTAGAAAGAAACAATTCAAGTATTGTGGAAATACAATCAGGATAACACAAGATCTAGCAGCTTCTACATTAAGGGATCAAAGGGCATGGAAGAGGATATTCCAGAAGTCAAAGGAACTAGGACTAAAACCAAGAATCACCTACCCAGCAAAACTAAGTATAATAATTCAGGGGAAAAATTGGTCTTTCAATGAAATAGAGGACTTTCAAGCATTCTTGATGAAAAGACCAGATCTGAAAAGAAAATTTGACTTTCAAACACAAGAATGAAGAGAATCATGAAAAGGTAAACAGCAAAGAGAAATCATGAGGGACTTACTAAAGTTGAACTGTTTACATTCCTACATGGAAAGACAATATTTGTAACTCTTGAAACTTTTCAGTATCTGGATAGTGGGTGGGATTACACACACACACACACACACACATGCACGCGCACACACACACATAGAGACAGAGCGCACAGAGTGAAGTGAAGAGAATAGGATCATATCTTAAAAAAATGAAATCCAGCAGTGAGAGAAATATATTGCGAGGAGAAAGGGAGCAATGGAATGGGACAAATTATCTCTCATAAAAGAGGCAAGCAAAAGACTTGTTAGTGGATGGGAAAAAAGGGGAGGTGAGAGAAAAACATGAAGTTTACTCTCATCACATTCCACTAAAGGAAGGAATAAAATGCACACTCATTTTGGTATGAAAACCTATCTTACAATACAGGAAAGTGGGGGAGAAGGGGATAAGCAGGGTGGGGGGGATGATGGGAGGAAGGGCAATGGGAGGAGGGAGCAATTTGAAGTCAACACTCTTGGGGAGGGACAGGATCAAAAGAGAGAATAGAAGTAATGGGAGACAGGATAGGATGGAGGGAAATATAGTTAGTCTTACGCAACATGACTACTATGGAAGTCATTTGCAAAACTACAAAGATATGGCCTATATTGAATTGCTGGCCTTCCAAAGGGAATGGGTGGGGAGGGAGGGAGGAAGAGAAGTTGGAACTCAAAGTTTTAGAAACAACTGTCGAGTACTGTTCTTGCTACTAGGAAATAAGAAATACAGGTAAAGGGGCATAGAAAGTTATTTGGCCTTATAGGACAAAAGAGAAGATGGAGACAAGGGCAGAGAGGGATGATAGAAGAGAGAGCAGATTGGTGATAGGGGCAATTAGAATGTTCAGTGTTTTGGGGGGGAGGGGACAAAGAGGGAGAATATTTGGAACCCAAAACTTTGTGAAAATGAATGTTAAAAGTTAAATAAGTAAATAAATAAATAAATGAGTAAAAAGGTGACTCGGTGAAGAGAATTCCAAAACTGGAATCAAGAAGATCCAAGTTCAAATCTAACCTCATGCACTTACCAGATGCATGACCCTAGGCAAACCCCTTAACGTCAGTTTCCTCATCTGCAAAATGGGGGTGATAATAACATTTGTCTCCCACTATTATTGCAAGAATAAGTGAAAATAAGTGAATATAAGTGATTTGAAAATCTTAAAGAACTATGTAAATACCAACTCGCTAAGTAGCAATAGCAGTAGTAGTGGTGGTAGTAATAGCAGTAGTAGTAGTAGTCGTACTAGTAGTAGTAGTAGTAGTAGTAGTAATAGTAGTAGTAACAGTAGTGGCAGCAGTGGCAGCAATAGCACCAATAGTAGTAGTATTTGGAGGACCTGAGTTCAAATCCTATCTCATCTACTTAGTACCTTTGACTTTGAGTAGGTCACTTTACTCCTTGTCTTTGTCTCCTCATTTGTAAAATGAGGGAGCTGGATCAGATAACCCGTAAGGTCCTTTCCAGTTCTATATCTATGATGTATTTTAGGTACCTGAGGGACAAAAGGGAACCCTTTGGACACTCCTCTACAATCCTCCTAAGCTGCTAGGGTCAGTTGATGAATCTCAAATTCATGTTACTCTATTATTATCAAGTGACCATCTTTCCATCTTATCCTTAGGCTTAAAGTTTGTCAAATGCTTTACTGGAGTCTAGACATTCCTGTGATCTCTCCATCCAGTAACTTTGTTCAAAAAGGGATTGCGGTTATTTTGCATGACCTCTGCACTCTTGAAGCCATCTAGTTACACTTTTTTTTTAAACATTTACCTTTTTTTATATTTACACTACCCTTTTTGCTAGATGTTCACTAATCATTTCTTTAAGAATACTGCCTAGATTTTTTCCAGGAAGAAAAGTCACTCACTGACCTGTCATCTGAAGACTGCAGTCTCCCCACTTTTTTGAAAATCAGGACACCACTCACTGTTCATTAGCCCTGTGGCATCTCTCCAGCTCTCCATGATATTTCCAAGATCATTGACAGTGACTCAGCATTCACAACTTTCAGCTCTTGCAGTATTCTGGGATAGAGTTCACCTGGGCCAAGTGACTTGAATTCATCAAGAAAAGC
This sequence comes from Notamacropus eugenii, assembly GCF_028372415.1. NCBI lineage: Eukaryota > Metazoa > Chordata > Mammalia > Diprotodontia > Macropodidae > Notamacropus > Notamacropus eugenii. The sequence continues at coordinate 4,494,185 of NC_092874.1, forward strand.
CACAAAACTTTCGTAATATCTCCTTATTTAGCTTGGTTTTTAAAGGCTTCTTAGCCATTGTGTTTCCATCATTTGCAAGAGATCCACCAACTCCTTAACAGAATAAACAGATGCAGAATGAGTACAGTAGCCCTACTTCCTCTCTGTGCTCCATTGGCATTTTCCTAGCCAACCCCCATAGCAGTCCCCTCCCTCATTTAAGCCTCTCCTCCCCTCTTCTTACCAATACAGCTGTTAAAGAATACGTTATGCATTCTTTAGCATTCCTTGACACCTCTTCTCATTCTGAGCATCAGTGGTTCTGATATATAGTTCTGATCAGTCAGTACCATGCTATCATATTCCATCCCCATACCAACCCCAGTTCCCTGACCTGACTTCCATCTTCTGTACATATTGGGTTTTTAAAATCTATTTAGTATTTTATTTTTCCCCAATTACATGTAAAACTATTTTTAACATTTGTTTTTAAAACTTTGAGTTCAAATTCTCTCCCTTCCTCCCCACCCTCCACCCCCATTGAGAAGGCAAGCAATTCAATGTAGGTTATACATGTGTAGTCATGTAAAATATTTTCAAAATATTCATTTTGTGAAAGAAAGTGTATACCAAAATAAAATCTCAAGAAAAATAAGAAAGTAAAAATAGTTTGCTTGAATCTGTATTCAGATACCATCCATTCTTTCTCTGGGGATGGATAGCATTTTTCATTATAAGTCTTTCAGAGTTGTCTTGGATCATCGTATTGCTGAGAATAGCTAAGTCATTCACAGCTGATCATCTTACAATATCGCTGTTACTTTGTACACAGTAAATTTCACTTTGCATCAGCCTATGTAAGCCTTTCCAGATTTTCCTGAGAGTATCCTGCTCATGATTTCTTATAGGACAATACTATTCTATCATAATCACATAATACAATTTGTTCGGCCATTCCCCAGCTGATGAGCATCCCTTCAATTTTCAATTCTTTACCACCAGAAGAGCTGCTGTACATATTGTTTTAAAACTCAAACTTCAGTCAATAAGTCAACAAGCATTTATTAAATACTTACAAAGTGCAAAGTATGGTGCTAAATGCTGGGAATACAAATGCAAGCAAAAACAAAATGACCCCTAACTGCAGCACTTTCCATTTTAATGGAAGAAGACAACACATAAAAAGGAAGCTGTGTTTGTGTGTGCATGTGTGTCTGGGAGGGGGTGTCTGTGTCTGTGTCTGTATACGGTAGAAGAAGAAGAGAAGTCCAGAGTCCCCACAGCTCAATGAGAAATGAAGACCAATAAAGACAGAGCTGTCCAAGGTACTTGCCTTAACTGAAGGGTCTAAGTGTTACTATCCAGTTAGACGGAACTGGCACAGTGCTGGAGGTATTTCCAAGAGGTAAATTCCAGTTTCCAGGCGGGGAGGTTCCCCATACAAGAGAGAATCCAGAATGCAGCTGGTGAGAAATAAAAGTGATCAGGGACCCTTGTCAACATCAGTTTGGTCTTCAGGAAATGTCTGTTATTTTCCATAAATAATTTATCTTAAGAAAAAATTTAAAAAACCATCCTAGAGATGAAAGCATTGAATCAACAGGGCTTTTTACTCTACATCAGCAGGAAGGATCTTTCAAGGTGTTCCTCCAAAAAAAGTCACAGAAATACCCATCTGAAAAATAAAGGAATAATTCACTTTAAGGTTTGCAAAGGAAACTAGGTGGTGCAGTGGATAGAGTGTTCAACTTGGAGTCAGGAAGACCTGAGTTTTAATCCAGCCTCAGACACAGTGTGACCTGGAAAGTCACCTTCCCTCTATTTCCCTCAGTTTCCTCATCTGAAAAATGGGAATGATCATAGCACTTACTTCTAGAACATCAAATAAGATAATATTGGTAAAGCATTTTTCAAACCTTAAGTTGCTTGATAAATGCCATGATGATGATGATGATGATGATTCAAAGTTCTTTTCTCACAACAAGGATAAGAGCAGGTAATGCATACTGTTCCCACTTTATAGATGAGGAAAGTAAGAATATGAGAGGTCAGGGGGCTTACCCAGGGTCACACAGCTAGCAAGTGTCTGAGGTGGAATTCAAGCCCACGTCTGCTGACTCCAGGACCAGCCTTGCTTCTACCAAGCCCTATACCTTCTCAGAAGTGAGCAAGCCCCAATGCAACCAAAATTCAGAGGGATGTAGTAAATTGGGAAAGAATTTTTACAGCTAATCTTGTGGATAAAGGCCTCATTTCTGGAATATATAGAGAACTGAGTCAAATGTGCAACTATACAAGTCATTCCCCAATTGATAAATGGTCAAAGGATATGAACAGGCAATTTTCAGAGGAAGAAATTAAAGATATCTACAACCATATGAAAAAATGCTCTAAATCACTTTTGATTAGAGAGATGTAAATCAAAACAGCTCTGAGATACCAAATCACACCTATAAGATTGGCAAACATGACAAAACAGGAAAATGATAAATGCTGGAGAGGATGTGGGAGAGTTGGAACACTCATTCATTGTTGGTGGAGCTGTGAGCTCATCTAACCATTCTGGAGAGTGGTTTGGAACTATGCCCAAAGGACTACAAATATGTGCATACCCTTTGACCCAGCAATATCATTACTAGGACTGTATCCCCAAGAGATCATAAAAGTGGGAAAGGGTCCTACATGCACAAAAATATTTATAGCGGCACTCTCTGTAGTTGCCAAAAACTGTAAATCAAGGGGATGCCCATCAATTGGGGAATGGCTGAATAAATTATGGTATATAAATGTAATGGAGTACTATTGCACCATAAGAAATGATGAACAAGAAGACTTCAGACAGACCTGGAAGGACTTCTATGATCTGATGCTGAGCGAAAGGAGCAGAACCAGGAGAACTTTGTGCCCAGCTACGACCACAGTGTGCGAGAGTTTTTTCTGGTGTACTTTGAACTTCTTAATAACACAAGAACTTTAAAAAAAAATCCCAATGGTTTTCTAAGGCAAAACACCTTCCACACTCAGAGAAAGAACTAAGGAATTCATTTGCATAATGTAGCAGATCATGTTTGTGTGTGTGTGTATTATGTTTTGATTTGTTATATGATTTCCTCCATTTATTTTAGCTCGTCTACATAGCTTGACTATAGTGAAAATCTATTCAGTAGGAAAATATATGTAGATCCTATATAGAATTGTATGCCATCTTGGGGAGGGAGGGGGATGTTGAGGAGTAGGTGTGGGGGGGTAAAAATCTAAGTTTTATGGTAGTGATTGTAGAACATTAAAATAAATAAATAAATTATTTTTAAAAATAAAATAACCATAGACAGTATAAAATACCTGGGAGTATACCTACTAAGACAAACCCAGGAACTGCATAAACATAATTACAAAACACTTTTTATACAAATAAAGTCAGATTTAAATAATTGTAGAAATATGAATTGTTCTAGGTGGGCAGAGCTAATATAATAAAAGTTACAATTGTATCTAAAAAAAAAGTGAGCAGGCTGTGAGCTTAAGGGAATGGACCTAGGCATAGGTCTATAGCCTCCTCAGGATGGTTACCAGGATAACTAATGTCCCTTTCGTCCTGGAGCTTGGACTAGGTGTGTGAAGAACAATGTATACTAATGACATGATAATGAAGGTAAGAAACAATAGTGGCAGGACCATCAGGGCTAGTTCTTGAGCAGTTTAGGGGAAGTTACAAGCAAAGATGAATGGCTGAACCCCAGTGAGATTGCCAGCGGAGAAGGCTGCGTATTGGGAATATTAAGTCCTGTTCTTTGAAGTAAAAGAGGTGTAGGTTATGCACCTACAACACGCTCTCTCCCCATCGTTTTTAGCCAGAATTATGGAGGTTAATAAAATGTTGCCTACTGAGCCATGACATCACTCTGAGCACACAAGGAAAGAATTGCTTCTTAGATTTTAGCTCTCTTCTCTACAAGAGGAATGGCACACCTGCAACATAACAGGATTTCACTGCTCCTTCTTCCTTTCTTTCTCTCTCTCTCATACCCTTTGTCTTTCCAACCATCTAACACCTTAGGATTCCTGTATACCTCATTATAACTTTTATGTCTTTATTTTCTCCTTGAAGAACTGCTTCTAATTTCAGAAAGACCATTTCATTCTCCCTAACAACCTGGCAAGTAGAAAGGAATCCCTCCATCCTTCTCCCCTTCCCCTCGAGAAGGAAACCTAGCTCACACTTTCTGTTACATTGCTATTGCTTGGTACTGATGAAAACACAAGCACAGTGAACTCACTCCAGGTCACTAACCCTCAAATTCCCCCATCTTGTCCTCCATCCATGTTGGGGGAAGATCCTCAGTCTTCTGTCATTCATATTATAATACAGTACTTAGAACATGCTTCTAGCACTTAGCATAATGCCTGCCCCAAAACAGATGCTTGTGGACCTCCCTTGGGAACCCTTATGATGAAGCTCCATGACCCATCAGGCTTGTTTCACAGTACAATGTACCTTGCTCAGATATGTGTGAGGGACAATGTGTAGATTCCCATCAAGCCCCAGAAGATGCTGTCAGTGGTTGTCTGGGAGAGAGTTTCAACAACAAATTTAATTATCACGGAAACTCTCATTGTCTAAATACAACGACCTACTCCTTCTTCCTCTGAATTCTTGATAGACTTATTGCTGCTCAGGCCATGGCATCCTCGAGTTGCTCTCTCCTGTGGTCCATCATCCATAAACTAACCCTGAATTGAGAAGAAGGCAGAGGACAGCACAGCATGGGGGTGGGGTGTGCAAGGTCTAGAACCACCAAAGTTCAGAGGCATATCAGACAGGGCAAGAGCTGAGGAGCAGAGATGCAAGGATGGCCCATTCCTGGAGACAAGGTCTTCAGAGGCTTTATTTTCCCTGGGAAAATTGCTGAGCAATATCCATTCCAGGCCCTACAATAGCACTTTAAACTCCCTGAAGTTTCATTTCTGAGCATATCTGTGACCATTCAGGGGGAAAAAAGGAGATGCTTTGATTGTGAACCCAACACCAAAATAAAGCAACAGCAATTCTGAGAGTTGAGGGTTTATTTTTAGATTAATTTGATATATGACCATCCAGACAGAAGAAAGACAGTTTGATTTTTGAACCAACATCCAAGTTAAGGAGAAATACCTCTCTGAAATTAATTTTTACATAAAGAAAACACTTTTGACAGAAGAAGTTCAGGAAACATTCTGGACTTACAAGAGATCACTCCCATGTGTCTAGAATACTGAAGATTCCTGTTTAATGAAGCTGTTTTCCCTGGTGAAACGGCTGACCTGCTTGCCTCCTCCCTGAATTACAGAGGAAGAGCTAAATTAAACGTTTATTTCAGGGCCCAAGAACTTAAAGCCACTGTTGATATTTTAGATTCCAGGGAGAACAAGGTGATTTTTAGCAGAAAAAAAATGAGGGATTGAATTTCAGTGCTACTGGTGGTGGAAGGAGCAGAAGAAAACTGCCATCATATGGAATTAACTCATACTAAAGATACGACATCTGGCACCAAACAGGGCCTCAAGAGAGGAGGGACTTTGCATGACCACACTGAGTCTCAGCCACATCGTAGCTTGGCACTCTAGTCTTCTTTCAATCTTGTCATGAAAATGGAGGGGTTTTAGAGAAGTCAGGAACAAACAATTCCATGGAGATCCTCTGCAAGTTGTCATCATTCACCTCCAGTCTTTGGCTCCAAAGACCTCCCTGGTACACACAAGTGTGGCTGGAAACACACCTCTCAGAACATGCTTTATGTGACCTTATTCTCTGGAATGTATGATTAGCACATGACATATATGGAGATTTTCCAGAACCTGGAGAATACGCTCTAAAGGAAGGGATGACATCGAACCTTAATGACTAATACGTCACAATTTCACTTTCAAGATTCTGGATGTGTTTTACAGCATAGTTTTTCAGTAAAGTTGCAATTCATAAATGGAACTTGAGATTCACATTTGTTCAGTGGAATACACAAAGATGCAAAGGGGATCCCCTCATCTTGATTTGCTAATGCCTCTGACTTTGGGGGAAAAGTTTGCCAAACTTTTCAAGGGATGCACATAAGGATAGTCTGGACTTTTCTAGACTCAGTGAGAGCTGAGGAACTGGGCAGGTCTGAGTTACGAGTAACAGGATACCCCAGGGAAATCTAAAAATCCTTCCTGCATGGTTAAAGGTAAGAAGCAGCAGTGGTTGAAGGCGGGGAGGTGGGTAATGTAACAAGTCTGGTCCCCCATTCATGTGCAGTGATGGAAGGGGAGCAAAAGCTCAGAAATGATAATGGCTCATAAAAGGTGACAGAGGAAGAAAAAGTCCCAGACAAAAATCAATACAAAACTTTGAACAATGAAAATATCCTGAGCATCACAAGTGAAGGAGATAAAAAAATTGGTAGCAGGATAGAGTAAAGGGAACAAAAACACAGGGAGCAACCAAAGGCAAGACCCAGGCTGAAGAGAAAGAATGCATATGCTCACACTTGTACATGTAAGCACACACACACATACACATACACACACACACACACACACCATACGCACATGCACACACAAACAAGCACACACAGCAGAATTCATTTTAGCCTCTGCCTTTCTTTTGATTGTATTTGTGACCTCACTACCCCATATCTGAACTGCCCGTATTGGAGCAGAGTGCATTTCTTAAAGTATATTTGAGCAAACTGACAGAGCAGCAGCATCAGAAGGTTCTACCTCAAAAGAGGAACTTTCTTTCCCAAGCACCTACGCTCGTCTGAGGTGGTTTCCCATTAGGTGTGCAGGTTCAACATGGAAAGAAAGTCAAAAGCCATCTTAGAAGAGCCAAACACTCTGAGGATTCAGGGATCCAGTGGCTTAGGGCAGGTTGAAGCTGCTGAGATCCCAGATATTTTTGGTCCTGGGCTGGCTTGACTCCCTGAATTTGGAAGCATCCCATCCCTAAGGATAATCTCACCTGCCTCTGCAGTTGCCATAGTAACTAGGATCCTGCATTTCTAACTGATCTGCAGATATTTCCAGTAATGTATCCCTCTGCCACCTGAAATCCATCCTGTGTAAACGAGAATTCCTATCTTGCCCCTTTCTCTACCTTCTCTTCCTACCAACTTTTTCCCTCCTGTCAGACTCTTTCATTCTCCTAGACTGTAAGCATATAATCACATTAGACTTCCACCTTCTCTCTCACCCTCCTCCTGTTCTCCACTGCCAATTATTCTCATTTCTGCCTCTATAATAAGCTGACTTTGGGCTCCATATTTCACCTCTGCCACTATAGCTCAGGAGAATTAGGGTGGAAAGGACAAATAGTCCTCAGGGGCAATTCAGCCCAGGAGGGGTTCAAAGCTCTTAAAAAGGAAATGATGAAGGGACTAAGAGAAACAAGGCACCTCAAGGGGGATGCAATGTGGGATAAGCAAGTCAAACTCTGGCCTTCAACACTATTATACTCATAGTCCCATGGATTCACTTAAGACCACAAGTCTGAGAATTTGGAAATGGCCATAATTCCAGTCCCGTGCCCTCTGCCATCATCCTGGGAAGCAGCCCCTTGGAGATGCAGCCTATGGCTTGATGGTCACACCTACTAAAGACCCCAAAAGAACAGTCTTTGTCTACAAAGTATTTGCCTCTGTCAAATGATTCAACATGAGAAACTGGAATTTCATGCTCAGAGATGATATTAGAGAAAAGGCATCACTCTCTGTTTTTCCACTGCAATCTAAGGTCCCGTGGACATTTCCTTCTGACTTGTAGCTGAAACCTTCCATACTTGATTATCTCACCTATTAGAAAGCTTGCAGTTGGATGACCCAGGGGATCGAACACTGTGTCTGTAGTCAGGAACATCTGGCCTCAGGAACTTACTATCTCTGTAACTCTGGAAAAGTAACTTAACTGTTTGCCTCAGTTTCCTCATCAGTAAAATGAGCTAGAGAAGGAAATGGCAACCCTTTCCAGCATTATAATGTTGTCCTGGAAAGCAGGAGCTGTCTCACTTTTTTGTCCATACAACCAATACTCGGCACAGTGACTTCTCTTAGTAAGCACTTAATAATGCTTTTGCATTTTGTTTTTTTATTATTTATTCATTCCTTCATAAAAAAGAAAGCTCTTCATAAGAAAAGCTATCCAAGAGACAAATTGGGATGGCCAGGGAGCTCACCAGGAAGCAAGATTTAAGAGATGCAGGCTCAGAACAGAGAGGGAAGGAGGATGCAAAGGCCTCGTGTTATCCTGCAAAAATATGAGGCACATCAAAGCTCTGAAGGACGTGGGATAGAAGGTGAAGGGCAAAAGGGGACTTTGAAGCTGCCCTGGGGCAAGGAGAGGAGAGAATGGATGGGACCGCTGCGTGCCAAGGTGCTCCTGCTCTGACATCCTCCTGCTCCTTCGTTGTCATCCACTTCCCCAGTATTTCAAAACTTCTCCATTTGTTGTAACTGATGGTTCCACGTATGAATGGTATGGTTGTGACTGTTTTCTTGGTGTTAACTGTTAGGCCAAAATTAGCACAGGAAGTAGAGAACTGATCCGTGCTTTGTTGCATCTCAGTTTCAGAGGCTGCATTGAGTGCACAATCACCTGCAAACAGAAAATCACGCACCAATGGTCCTTCCACTTTGGTCTTGGCTTGTAGCCTTTTCAAATTGAACAACTTACCATCAATACAGTAGTTGATCTTGACACCATGTTCATCCTCATTGAAAGCATCTGTCAATATGGCTGAAAATATCATGCTAAAAAGCACGGGAGCAAGCACACATCCCTGTTTCACTCCATTGGTGACTGGGAAGGCATGAGAGCATTTTCCACTATCCAGAACCCAGGCAAACATGCCATCATGAAATTGATGTACAATATTGATGAACTTCCCTAGGCAAACAAATTTTGACATAATTTTCTATAAGCCCTCATGACTAACAGTGTCAGATCTACAAAGACCTTGGTCAGATCTACAAATGTTGTGTGCAGACCCCTGTTCTGCTCCTGGCATTTCTCCTGGAGTTGTCGGGCAGCAAACACTGTATAGACTGTTCATCAGCCCTTTCTGAACCCACACTGACTCTCAGGTGTGTGACCACCTCCCAAATGAAGGACTTGCCTATTAAGGAGGACTCTAGCAAGAATTTTGCCGTCAATGATTAAGAGAGATGCCGCCGACCCCCCCCCCCCACCAGTGATTGTCACAGGACAATCAATTCCCTTTACCTTTACAGAGATGGACAATGGAGGCATCCTTGAACTCCTGGGGGATAACCTCCTCTTGTCATATAACCTGGAAAATTTCAGTCAACTTTTGTATGAGCAATGGTCCCCCTACCTTGTAAATCTCAACTGTAATAGAATCAGCACCAGGTGCTTTGCCACATGAAAGGAGCCTAATGGCCCTCAAAATCTCTTCTTCAGTTGGAGGGATTGACTTCAACCTGAAGTAAATCGTCAATGGACCCAGTATGGATTGATGATGGTCTTCTGAGAACACTATGAAAGTGTTCCACCTATGTCTCTAGGATAAAGTCCTTATCATTAATCAATGTGGCTCCACTAGCACTGAGTAGTTGTGATGCACCATAAGTTTTTGGTCCTTAAATAGCTTTCTGGGAATCATAAGAGCGCTTTGGATTGTTACTATCAGCATAAAACTGAATTTCATCTACCTTCTTACTGAGTCAGGAATCCTGCATCTCTCTAAGCTTTGCTTGTACTTTACTTTTGATTGAATTAAATTCTGCCTTCCTAGAGATGGATGAACTATCCTGCTGTTAAATCCTGTGGAATTCTTGTTTTTCATTTAGCCCTTTCTGAATTTCCCATTTTGCAAGTGTTTCAACCCAGATGAGCAAATGCACTCTGAAAAATCTCTGAAAGCTGCCCGTTCCTTTTCTGCTTCACTGTTGCCAACTGTATGTTGGCTCAACTTCCCCTCCAAGTTAGTAACAAACTCCTCACGCTCAGAGAAGAGCTCTAATTTCTTGACGATAATTCTTCTAGTAGTCATTTTGCCTGGGGGGGGGCACTTTTGATGAATGTGAATATTCAGCTTGGACAGGATAAGTCTATGATCAGTTCAGCACTGTGCACCACATATTGCCTTTGTCATTCTCACATCTTGTCTGTCTCTTCTCATTACAATTACATAGCCTATTAGATGCCAATGTTTGCTGCGCGAGGGCATCCATGACATTTTACTGCGTTTAGGTAAATGGAAAGCAGTGTTGGTTGTGATGATTAAATGAGATATTTGTGTCTTAAATTGTGTCTTAAAATCCTAAAAGTGCCATCTAAATACTAATCATTATTTTATTAGAAGGTCCTGCATCCTATCTGTGCATCATCAGTACTGAACATGAAGCCTTTTCAGAACACACAGACAGTATCTTCATTAGCTGAAATTAAATCAAACTCTGCTGGGTGGAAAATCTGACCAGCACCTTGTATTTTCTTCCATTTCCCAGGGTCCCTGAAAGCCTCTACAGCTTATCCTACCTGCTACCACAGCACACTCAGCATCTTCTGGCTGATCCAGCTGCACAAGAAGGAGGGCATAGACCTCCTAGCCAACAGTTTTCTGGGCATCTTCCAGTTGGACATTCTCAGGGAGATAAATATTAGATACCAATATGGCTCCATTGGCTATCATGGCTCCCTCCATGCCTAGAGCACTTTCCTGACAGCTGTCCTATGATGGAGGAAGCACACAAGGATCCCTACCCCATCTAATACATAGGGAAATGGGGCTCACAAAGGTGGGATGACCTGTCAAAGGCCAACTAGTGAGAGGAGTAACTGGTGATCCAACCTAGATCCAACCTTCTGACAGCAAGAACAACTTCCTCATGGTCATTTGTCAGATAGTGTACCCACAAACAACTCCATCACAGCCCTGGTTAGAGAGGTCAGGGAGAGGCACCAACAGAAAAAAAGATGCCCTCTAGGGACTTTCGCCAACCTGATTGTACTGAGAAAGAGCAACTGCTTTTGGTTCATGTTATCAGCTTATTATATACCTATACTGCATAGTCACTGTGTTAGAGAATGAGAGTACAAAGACAAAGCAATGCCTGCACTTCAGGAGCTGCCATTTTACTAAGGACCTCTCTGTTCTGGTGATGCAGGTGGGTCATTGAGAAGGCAAGAATAGACTGTGTTCATTCAGGATGTTGCATCTCATCATCTCCTTATGTGCAACTTGATTTTCCTTTTAACAATCAAGGAAATTTAGAATTCATTTGGGTCCCTGCAGTTTTCAGGGAATGTAAAAAAGGAGTAGATGACACTATTAAGGGTAATGTAATCTCAGAGAAATAGTCTACTTTCCTTTGTGTAGCACAAGATCTGGCACATAGTAGGTACTTTAGAAACACTGTTTGATCAGTATTGTCCAAAGTGGAATTTTGTGAGTTTTATAGCTAGATCCAAAGCTAATTTGAAGTCAGTTTTCACCTACTCCTCATCCTAGAGCACTTTCCGCTCAAGTCAATAACATTTTATTTCTCTTCTTACAGGAGCTTTTTTGGTGTTATAATTCAAAGAGCTCATAATACTGAGGTCTGGAAGGAGAGAGAGCAAAGTTCATTTGATCAGGCACATGACTTGTAGTTAAGATCTGAGTTCAGATCCTGCCTCGGACACTTAGATGTTGTATGACCATGAGCAAGTGATTTGACCTATCTGGTCCTCAGTTTCCTTATCTAGAAAATGAAAGGGTTGATCTTATTGGTCTCTAAGTTCTTTTACAGCTCTAAAGGTTTAAGTTCAAGGTATTAAGGAGCAGAATTAGGCCTTGAACTCAGGATCTTAGGCTCCAAATCTGGCACTCTTGTTCTTTCCCCCTGTTGTCTTCTACTTCATACTCACAGCTCAGAGGCATTTAGAAAGCAACTAGGCCAGACAACAGGAGCAAAATATGGGAAAGAAACCTTGACTTGGCTTCCCCAGAAGAATAAAGCAATGTCCTATCTATGTTACCTCTTATTTTCAGAAATCTGTTCATTGAGACGAAATATAAATAGGAACAGTCTGAGAGAGCCTGGGGTTATTTTCTCAGCAAACATCTGACCTTTAGGGTTTGGTTGGCTTGAGCAGGAAGCTGCCCCAGAGGCCTGAGGTGAGCACCTAGAGCCAGAATGGACACTGCTGGCAGCTTTGCAGCTGAAATGCAGCTGAAATCCTGGGCAAAGGCAGGATGCAGCTATTTCTCATTATAAAAGGTCACTGCTCCACTCATTTATCATTATTTTATGGAAGAAGCTGAGTGGATGATGTCTAGGTGCAGAGAAACATTGCTGAGGAGTTTTTCAAATGGCCTTATGTGAAGGGGGCTAGAGAAATTATTAACCGTAGAGCAAAGTGGTGTTTGGGAATATACCACATGGACGCCAAGGCAGAAATGTGGCTGGTGAGACAAGGAGATGCCCACAGAAGGGGCTGTCTGGGTCTCTCAAGCATCACTCTCCTTGCTAAAAACAAGAATTATTCATAAGCAGAGGAAGAGACAATCCCCTGAGTGTGCTTAGCTATCAGTTCTCCATTAGCAATAATGAGAGGGATAATCCAGCATCTGAAGCCTTAGCAGGCCGTTCATGGGAGCGACCCAGGATTTCAGAGCAAATAGGAGAGGAAGATACAACTGCTTTACACTTGGAGAATGTAAACATTATATGTACACATGTATATACATGCACATTCATGCACACAAGGATATGTAGGCGCTGTGTACTGGCCCACCATGGCCCATGCGTATATGTGCTTGCCCCTATACATGCATATAAGTATGCACACACATGCACTGCACACATGACTGTGCTATATACATGACTGCACATGCACACATGGGAACACACTCATACACAGACACATACATACTAATGTGGACATACATGTACATATTCACACATAGGTGCAAATGTGGGTACAATGCATACCTCCACATACATGCGCACACACACACACATGCACACCTCCTAATTCTAACCCTAACTCTAAATACAAACATATGAATACACATACACACTCATGCACATGTACACAGGGATGCACACACACACACAAACACTGATACACATGCACACACTTTTACGTTAACACACATGCACAGTCAGATTAGGTTTTTCCAAGAGCTAACAATCAGTAAATCACCTTCCTAGGTTTTCTCTCCTCTGATACTGACAAGGGGGTGAGGGTGGGAGAGAGCACATTGGGGCACTATCTAGATAAAGAAAGTCAGTCAGAGAGGTGAAGTGACAGGACCAGGGTAACAACGCAGGAGGAAGTGAAGTAGGAAGTCAGACAATCTGAGTGTAACACCAGACTAGTTCCCCCTCTACCTGGTGTGGGACTTCACATCTTTGCTCCATTACATGTCATTAAAAATGGTTACAAATGATGACCAATCTATTAGCTGTGATCCACATTCTGCAATTCACCCCAAACCAAAGAATGTTAAGTCCTTTGAAGGCAGGGACTATTGCACTTTTTCTTAATTTTTATTTTTATTTCTGGTGACTAGAACAGAGAGAGAAGGAAGGATGAAATAAACATATATTAAGTACCTACTATGTGCCAGGCACTTGCTAAGTATTTTACAAATAGCATCTTATTTGATACAACAACTCTGAGAGATGGGCGCTATTATTGTGCTTATTCTACAGATGAGGAAACTGAGAGACAGACAGTAAGTGACTTGCCCAGGGTCATATAGCTAGGAAGTGCCTGAAGCTGGATTTGAAGCAAAGTCTTCCTGACTTCAGGCCAAGCACTCAGTCCATTGTGCTGCCTAGCTTGATAAATTCTTGATAGATAAAGCAATGATTTATAAGGAAAGAATACATGCTGAGGATACACACAATTTCAAAAGACTTAGGACTTTATTATGAACTTTCAAACTATCTGAAAGAAGGCAAGATGAGGGGAAAGGTCATGGAAGACATCCCAGTCTCCCCAAAGTGGTGAGGGGGCAGGGTCATCCATAACTACTGACTCCTGATGCCTCCTTTATTTTTAAGAGCATGATGTGCACTGATTGAGTGCATCTATGAAGGAATGTTAGAAGGAAGCAAGTAGACCCCTTTTTAGCAAACCCCAAATCTTCAGTTATCCAATTAACAAAAAGTTATCATTAATGGAAGATGTCCATGGTGTTTATAGACTTTCGCAAATGACTTAACCAGGAAAAGTGAAAATCTCCTCCTTAACACTTACCCCCTTCCAGCAAAGGGCCTCCTGGGGACCAGCTAAGACCACTCATGAAGAAACTTTTTTTTCCAATGATCTTCTGTAATCACTGTAAAGAATAAAACAGTGAAGTGTGTTCACTGGAGATATTTGCTACAGCAAAGGAAGAAGGATGACCAATGGGAGCCAAAGAGCAGAGAGAGAGAAAGGCCCTCCTGTTGCCACCACTCAGTGATCCTGACTGCATCAAGCTCCAGTGAATGTTACAACCTTGGGAAAAATATCTACCCAGCAATCCACACAGGTGCTATCAAGAAGATGAGAAAGGCCTCTTGTTACATTCTGTGAGAAGAGAGCTGAACAAGCCTCCGATTTCAACAGAAAACCACATCAGGCTGAGCTGCCTTTGGGAAACCCTAAGGATGCTTGTAATGATGTCAAGAAATTCCTGAATGTATGCACAAAACACACATACATATCATTTTTAAGTCAATATTCTTTTAGTGATTGTAAAGGCAAGCAAAGTAGGATCTTCTGTTGTTTTTTCTAGTATAATGAAAAAGTATAATACTTGTTTGTTCCAGGATCCATGGCCAAGGGTGGAGTATGGTGGCACTCAAATGAGGATCTTTGCTGCTTTTTGTTTTACTAAAAGTACTTCTAGATGAATAATGTGATTAAAGAAGATCTTTCCACCTATTGATGGGCCTGCCCATTGTAAAATGATTGATTGGAGGGGCTGTTTTGTAGGAGGGTCCCAAGTACCTTTTGTTTTCGCTACTGAAGCATTGAGTCAGAAGGTTATGCCCTCTGGCTCCAAAAAAAGTATAAATACTCTGAGGGTGAGGTTTTACTTTGGGGATTCGTTTTTGTAACAAGGTTTGAGTGCCAGAGGAGGACTCTGGGAAGCCTGCTTTAAGGAGCTCCCTGACTTTGAAAACCCAGATGTCAGTGGTTCCATCCCTGGTAACTATGGTCAGAGAGTTGAACCTGTCTATTGAATTCAGGCCGAGGAAGCCATGTCTGTTGATTACTTTAGGGCTTACTGACTGGAAGTGTTTGTTTGTCCAGATGAGGACTCTTGGAAGCTGCTAATGAACCCACCAGCTTTGAAAATCTAGATGTCGGTGCTTCACTCCTTGGTAACTATGGTCAGACAGTTGGGGTCCAACGGTCTGTTGGATTCAAGCAGATGAAGCCAAGTCTGTTGATTTTTAATTTCTCTGTATTTTCTTTCACGTTCAGGGTGCTGACTCTCCTGAATTAGGTGAATGATAGAAGTGCTCTGTTAAAGTAATGATACATGTGCTTGACTAAAGTGAAAGGTGCTTTCCTTTTATGAATGTAGATCTAAGAACCTGTTAGAGCAGGCCCCCCTGTGTATGTTGGGGTATGTTACTGATACAGTGATTAGCTCTGATCAGACTCACAGAGCACCACGGTAAACAAACAGTCATGAGTTAACAAAGAGACCAGAGGGATTTTCAAGGTAAGAATAAAGCAGATATTATTATCAATGATGGCTTAGGTAAAAAGAAAAGTGACTCACATGATACCATCCAGAAGATGTGGGATGTGAGACAAGGATGACTGATCCTGTGGCCAAGGGGAGAAAAATAAATGGACACCCCAAGGGTTCTCCTGGCCCCCAAGGAATAGGAAAAGAGCTAGGTGATGGAGACAAGAAAGCAGAATAGAAGGAGGGATCTTCTCTAGCTCTCCTCCCATAGCCAAAAAATATCTGTAAAAATGACTCTAAACAAATTCTAGAGCAGCAGAAGTCAGAGAACGACAGAGTGAAAGAGATGTCCAGCCCAGGAAAGCCTGAAAGGCTGACAAGAAAGGTCTATTGCACCAGGCTCAGAGAGCAGCACAGCCAAGCCTTGCCCATGCAGTACAGCACAGACAGGACTGGAGCAGGCTTATGGATGCAAAATCATGGGTAGCAGCTGCTCAACCCACAAATACCAAAGACAGCTTCAAAGGTCAGTAAGAAAGCTCTTTTATCTGGGTGAGAGGGGACTGTGATCTGGCCCTAGCATTGGCCCCAGGGCTGCAACAGCCACTACAGCAGCAGTATCCACTTTTGGAGCCCTCAACTTAAAGACCCTGGGGGAACTGAGTGGCTGATTTGAGTCTCAGTTCTGAGTGGCAGTCCTGAGATGAGGAAGAGTGCTGGTGTGGTGGAGTTGGTGGTGACTGTGGAGAGGGAACTCTACTCACAGATCCAGGGCAGAAAAGAGTGTTTGTGGTTGCTCCCAGACCATAGTGCAGGACAGGAGAGAAGTAAACTCCTCTTCCTTGACTGTGCCAACTTGGAGGAACTGAGAACTCAGAGGTCCCTAGAGTATGTCTTCCACTTGACAAAGTATGCAAAAGTCGAATAACTGGCTGGGAAAATGCTCAGAAAGGCGGAAAAAATAAGACTGTAAAAAGTTACTTTCTTGGTGATTAGCTATCTTCTTCATCCTTTAAGATGAGGAATAACAGGGGGTGGAGCCAAGATGGTGGACTAGAAAGATACACTTACACAGGGTCCTCCCCACAGCCCATAAAATACCTGTAGAGAGGGACTCTAACAAATTTTGGAGCAGCAGAAAAGGAGAACAACAGAGTAGAGGAGATTTCCAGCCCATGGTAACCTGAAAGGACCATAGAAACATTGGTTGCACCAGACACGGAGCCAAGCACAGAGCCCAGCCCAGCCTTGACCAAGTGGTGCAGCGCTACAAAACTCTGGGAAGAGGACACCTTGGGGGCAGAATCTCTAGTCACAGTAATGGGTCCTCAGATCCCTCAGCCCACAGGCACCAAAGGTCAGTGACAGGGTTTTACTAGATGGCCAGGAAGGGAGAAAGGCCTTCCCATACCTCCAGAAGCAGGCAGCAGCCACAGAGCCTGCACAGCAGCCCCTACAGAAGCTCCTTTGTTGGAGTGTAAAAACCCCTGGGGGCATTGAAGAGCTGAGTCTTACCTCAACCCTGGGTGGAGGCCCTGGCCAAGCTGGTCTTTGTCTCAAACTGAATGGTGGCCCTGCCCATCCAGCTTATCTGAAAATCAGCCACCAGTGCTGACTTGGGAACTGGAGGCCAGGTGGCTGTGGAGAGGTACCTGCTAAAATTCTGGGCACAAAAATCCCTCTCTGTATCCAGACCAGTACACACTTGATTGTGCCACCTTGGAGCAACTGAGATCTCACAGGTTCTCAGAGTATACCCTACTCTTGACAAAGGACCCAAAAGTCAAGTAACTGGTGGGGAAAATGCCCGAAAAAGGAAAAAAATAAGACTAGAGAAGATTACTTTCTTGGTGAACAGATATCTCCTCCCATCCTTTCAGATGAGGAAGGACAATGCTTACCATCAGGGAAAGACATAGAAGTCAAGGCTTCTGTATCCCAAACATCCAGACTAAATATTCAATGGGCTCAGGACATGGAAGAGCTCAAAAAGGATTGTGAAAATCAAATTAGAGAAGTGGAGGAAAAACTAGGAAGAAAAATGAGAGAGATGCAGGAAAAGCACGAAAAGCAGGTCAACATCTTGCTAAAGGAGACCCAAAAAAGTGCTGAAGAAAATAACACCCTGAAAAATAGGCTAACTCAATTGGCAAAAGAGGTTCAAAAAGCCAATGAGGAGAAGAATGCTTTAAAAAGCAGAATTAACCAAATGGAAAAGGACGTTCAAAAGCTCACTGAAGAAAATAGTTCTTTCAAAATTAGAATGGAACAGATGGAGGCTAATGACTTTATGAGAAACCAAGAAATCACAAAACAAAACCAAAAGAATGAAAAAATGGAAGAGAATGTGAAATATCTCATTGGAAAAACAACTGACCTGGAAAATAGATCCAGGAGAGACAATTTAAAAATTAGGAGACTACATGAAAGCCTTGATCAAAAAAGAGCCTAGACATCATCTTTCATGAAATTATCAAGGAAAACTGTCCTGAGATTCTAGAACCAGGGGGCAAATTAAGTATTCAAGGAATCCACCAATCACTGCCTGAAAGAGATACAAAAAGAGAAACTCCTAGGAACATTGTGGCCAAATTCCAGAGTTCCCTGGTCAAGGAGAAAATATTGCAAGCAGCTAGAAAGAAACAATTCAAGTATTGTGGAAATACAATCAGGATAACACAAGATCTAGCAGCTTCTACATTAAGGGATCAAAGGGCATGGAATAGGATATTCCAGAAGTCAAAGGAACTAGGACTAAAACCAAGAATCATCTACCCAGAAAAACTGAGTATAATACTTCAGGGGGAAAATGGCCTTTCAGTGAAATCGAGGACTTTCAAGCATTCTTGATGAAAAGACCACAGCTGAAAAGAAAATTTGACCTTCAAACACAAGAATGAAGAGAAGCATGAAAAGCTGAACAGCAAAGAGCAGTCATAAGGGACTTACTAAAGTTGAATTGTTTACATTCCTACCTGGAAAGACAATATTTGTAACTCTTGAAACTTTTCAGTATCTGAGTAGTTGGTGGGATTACACACACACACACACACACACAGAGAGAGAGAGAGAGAGAGAGAGAGAGAGAGAGAGAGAGAGAGAGAGAGCACAGAGTGAGTTGAATAGGATGGGATTATGTCTTAAAAAAATGAAATTAACCGGTGAGAGAGAAATATATTGGGAGGAGAAAGGGAGAAATAGAATGGGGCAAATTATCACTCATAAAAGAGGCAAGCAAAAGACTTTTCAATGGAGGGAAAAAGAGGGGAGGTGAGAGAAAAACATGAAGCTTACTCTCATCACATTCGACTAAAGGAAGAAATAAAATGCACACTCGTTTTGGTATGAAAACCTATCTTACAATACAGGAAAGTGGGGGAGAAGGGGATAAGCAGGGTGGGGGGGATGATAGGAGGAAGGGCAATGGTAGGAGGGAGCGATTTGAAGTCAACACTCTTGGGGAGAGACAGGATCCAAAGAGAGAACAGAAGCAATGGGAGGCAGGATAGGATGGAGGGGAATATAGTTAGTCTTACACAACAGGACTACTATGGAAGTCATTTTCAAAACTACACAGATATGGCCTATATTGAATTGCTTGCCTCCCAAAGGGAATGGGTGGGGAGGGAGGGATGAAGAGAAGTTGGAACTCAGAGTTTTAGGAACAACTGTCGAGTATTGTTCTTACTACTAGGAAATAAAAAATACAGGTAATGGGGTATAGAAAGTTATCTGGCCCTACAGGACAAAAGAGAAGATAGGGACAAGGGAAGGGAGGGATGTTAGAAGAGAGGGCAGATTGGTGATAGGGGCAATTAGAATGCTCGGCCTTTTGGGGTGGGTGGAGGGAAGAAAAAGGGAGAAAATTTGGAACCGAAAATTTTGTGAAAATGAATGTTAAAAGTTAAATAAATTAATTAATTTTTAAAAAGACAAGGAATAACGAAGCATACCGTCAGAGGAAGACATAAAAGTGAAGGCTTCTATATACAACATCTTCAAAAAAATATGCAATGGCCTCAGGCCATGGAAGGGTTCCAAATGGATTTTGAAGATCAAGAAAGAGAGGTAGAGGAAAAATTGGGAAGAGCAATGAGAGTGATGCAAGAAATTCATGAAAACCCTTGCTAAAGGAGACCCGAGAAAATGCTGAAGAAAATAACACCTTTAAAAAAAGACTAACCCAAATGGCAAAAGAGGCCCAAAAAGCCAATGAGAAGAAAAATGCTTTAAAAAGCAGAATTGGCCACATGGAAAAGGAGGCTCAAAAGCTCACTGAAGAAAATAGTTCTTTAAAAATTAAAATGGAGAAGATGGAAGCTAATGACTTCATGAGAAACCAAGAAATTACAAAACAAAACCAAAAGAATGAAAAAATAAAAGACAATGTGAAATATCTCTTTGGAAAAAACAACTGACCTGGAAAACAGATCCAGGAGAGAGAATTTAAAAATCATTGATCTATTTGAAAACCATGATCAAAAAAAGAGCCTAGACATCATCTTCCAAGAAATTATCAAGGAAAACTGCCTTGTTATTCTAGAACCAGAGGGTAAAATAGATATTGAACGAATCCACTGATCACCTTCTGAAAGAAATGCCAAAAGGAAAACTTCTAGGAATATTGTAGCCAAATTCCAGAGTTCCCAGGTCAAGGACAAAATATTACAAGCAGCCAGAAAGAAGCAATTTGAGTATTGTGGAAATACAATCAGGATAACATAGGATTTAGCAGCTTCTACAGTAAGGGATCGAAGGGCTTGTAATACAATATTCCAGACGTCAAAGGAGATATGATTAAAACCAAGAATCCCCTACGCAGCAAAACTGAGTACTTCAGGGGAAAAATGGAATTTCAGTGAAATAGAGGACTTCCAAGCATTCTTGTTGTAAAGACAAGAGAAAATTTGACTTTCAAATACAAGAATTAAGAGAAACATGAAAAGGTAAACAGGAAAGAGAACCCAAAGAAACTCATTAAATTTGAACTGTTTACATTCCTACGTGGAAAGATGTTATTTGTAACTCATTAGACCTTTTTCAGTATTACAGTAATTATAAATGTAGGTGTGTATGGATATGTGTGTATGTGTATATTACATATGTGTAGATATGTATATTACATGGGTGTATGTGTGTATATAGACAGAGGGCACAGGGTGAACTGAATATGAAGGGAGAATACTTAAAATAGTAAAATTTACTGTTGAATGGAATGTACTAAGAAACAGGGAGAGGTAGAATGTAGCAAATCACGTCACATGAAAGAGGGAAGAAAGAGCTTTTACAATGGAGGGGAAAAGGGGAGTAGTGAAAAGAAATAATTGAGCCTTACTCTCATAAGACTTGGCTTAAGTAGGGAATAACATACATTCAATTGAATATGGAAGTCTCTTTTACCCTGTGGGAAGTCAAGGGCGAAGGGGATAGGAGAAGGTAGATAATAGAAGGGACAGAAAACTGGGGAAAGGAATAATCAGAAGCAAACTATTGTGGAAGGACATATCAAGGGAGATAATGGAATAAATGAAGGTTAGGATGGGACAGAGGGAAATGTGTTTGTTCTTTTACAACAGAACTATTATGAAAGTGCTTCACATTGTTACAGATGTATGCACTATATCAAATTTCTTGTTTTCTTAATGAGGGAAGGTGGGGAGCAAGGGAGAGAATATGGAACTCAAAGTTTTAAGAATGAATGTTAAAAATTGTTTTAGCATGGAACTGGAAATTAAACTATACAAGCAATGGAGTATAGAAATCTATTTTGCCCTGCTGGAAAATAGAGCAGAAGGGTGTGGAAGAAAGGTGGGTAATAGAAGGAAGAACAAAGCAGAGGAAGGTGTGGATGGGGTGCATATTGTCCTGGGGGTGGGGCATGGGGAGAGGTGGGGAGAAAATTTTCAAATTCTTGTGGAAGTGAATGTTAAGAACTGAAAAATAAATAAATTAAATATTTTAAAAAATGAGTAGAGGAAAGTGTCCAGGATACTGGGTGTATGCCACACAGAGAATAGGGACAAGAATCTCCCAGCATGAAGTGTGTATGGGCTGCAATCTACACCACTGAAGGGAATATCCCCCTCAAGGAGAGCCCAGCTCCCCCAACATCCTAATGGGTGTTTCTTAGCTAGGACATTCTCTTACTCTTTTCCTATTTTTGTTGAGATTTAAGCAGATACTAGAATGGAAAGTCAGTCCTAAAAGGGAATTTCTTTGAAGAAAACTTATGGATTATTAAAGCAATTAATTCAGTTCTTTGTCTTATACTCCATCCTATAATGTGGGGACCTGCAGGGACCGTGAACTTAGCTAAATTAAGCACAGCACTTAAGAAGGAAACAGAAATTATTGGTCTCAGTCCTCGCCTGTGAGCCCTAAGGGAGATGGGTCACTTACTGTATCTGGGTCTCCATTTTT